>NC_092782.1:2928059-3228059 GCF_047496795.1 Chiloscyllium punctatum
ACAGAGCGGCTGAAACAGAGTGCGAGAAACAGAAGGGCTGGAACAGAGGGGCTGAAACAGAGGGCGAGAAACAGAGGTTCGGAAACCGAGGGGCTGAAACAGTGGGCGAGAAACAGAGGTGCTGAAACAGAGCGGCTGAAACAGAGTGGCTGAAACAGAGGGGCTGAAACAGAGGGGCTGAAACAAAGGGCGATAAACAGAGGGGCTGAAACTGAGGGGCTGAAACAGAGGGGCTGAAACACAGTGCGAGAAACAGAGGGTTTGGAACAGTGGGGCTGAAACAGAGCGCGAGAAACAGAGGGGCTGAAACAGAGGGCGAGAAACAGAGGGGCTGAAACCGAGGGTCTGAAACAGAGGGGCTGAAACACAGGGCGAGAAACAGAGGGGCTGAAACAGAGGGGCTGAAACAGAGGGCGAGAAACAGAGGGACTGAAACAGAGGGGCTGAAACAGAGGGGCTGAAACAGTGCAAGAAACAGAGGGGCTGAAACAGAGGGCGAGAAACAGCGGGGCTGAAACAGAGGGGCTGAAACAGAGGGGCTAAAACAGAGGGCGAGAAACAGAGGGGCTGAAAATGAGGGGCTGAAACAGAGGGACTGAAACAGAGGGCGAGAAACAGTGGGTTTGGAACAGAGGGGCTGAAACAGAGCGCGAGAAACAGAGGGGCTGAAATAGAGGGCGAGAAAAAGAGGGGCTGAAACAGAGGGTCTGAAACAGAGGGGCTGAAACAGAGGGCGAGAAACAGAGGGGCTGAAACAGAGGGGTTGAAACAGAGGGCGAGAATCAGTGGGGCTGAAACAGAGGGGCTGAAACAGAGGGTCTAAAACAGAGTGGCTGAAATAGAGGGGCTGAAACAGAGGGCGAGAAACAGAGGTGCTTAAACAGAGCGGCTGAAACAGAGGGGCTGAAACAGAGGGGCTGAAACAGAGGGGCTGAAACAGAGTGCGAGAATCAGTGGGGCTGAAACAGAGGACCTGAAACAGAGAGGCTGAAACAGAGGGGCTGAAACAGAGGGCGAGAAACAGAGGGGCTGAAACAGAGGGGCTGAAACAGAGGGGCTGAAACAGAGAGGCTGAAACAGAGGGCGAGAAACAGTGGGGCTGAAACAGAGGGGCTAAAACAGAGGGGCTGAAACAGAGTGGCAAAAACAGAGGGGCTGAAACAGAGAGCGAGAAACAGAGGGAGAGACACAGAGGTGCTGAAACAGAGGGCGAGAAACAGAGGGGCTGAAACAGAAGGCAAGAAACAGAGGGGCTGAAACAGAGGGGCTGAAACAGAGGGCGAGAAACAGAGGTGCTGAAACAGAGCGGCTGAAACAGAGTGCGAGAAACAGAAGGGCTGGAACAGAGGGGCTAAAACAGAGGGCGAGAAACAGAGGTTCGGAAACCGAGGGGCTGAAACAGTGGGCGAGAAACAGAGGTGCTGAAACAGAGCGGCTGAAACAGAGTGGCTGAAACAGAGGGGCTGAAACAGAGGGGCTGAAACAAAGGGCGATAAACAGAGGGGCTGAAACAGAGGACATGAAACAGAGAGGCTGAAACAGAGGGGCTGAAACAGAGGGCGAGAAACAGAGGCGCTGAAACAGACGGGCTGAAACAGAGGGGCTGAAACAGAGGGCGAGAAACAGAGGGTTTGGAACAGAGGGGCTGAAACAGAGGGGCTGAAACAGAGGGGCTGACACAGAGGGCGAGAAACAGAGGGGCTAAAACAGAGGGGCTGAAACAGAGGGGCTGAAACAGAGGGGCTGACACAGAGGGCGAGAAACAGAGGGGCTGAAACAGAGGGGCTGAAACAGAGGGTGAGAAACAGAGCGACTGAAACAGAGGGCGAGAAACAGAGGGGCTGAAACAGTGGAACTGAAACAGAGAGGCTGAAACAGAGGGGCTGAAATAGAGGGGCTGAAACTGAGGGGCTGAAACAGAGGGTCTGAAACAGAGGGCGAGAAACAGAGGGTTTGGAACAGAGTGGCTGAAACAGAGCGCGAGAAACAGACGGGCTGAAACAGAGGGGGAGAAACAGAGGGTGAGAAACAGAGGGGCTGAAACAGTGGAACTGAAACAGAGAGGCTGAAACAGAGGGGCTGAAATAGAGGGGCTGAAACAGAGGGGCTGAAACAGAGTGGCTGAAACAGAGGGCGAGAAACAGAGGGGCTGAAACAGAGGGCGAGAAACAGAGGGGCTGAAACAGACGGGATGAAACAGAGGGCGAGAAACAGAGGGACTGAAACAGAGGGGCTGAAACAGAGGGGCTGAAACAGAGTGGCTGAAACAATGTGCGAGAAACAGAGGGGCTGAAACCGAGGGGCTGAAACAGAGGGCGAGAAACAGAGGGGCTGAAACAGAGGGCGAGAAACAGAGGGGCTAAAACAGAGGGGCTGAAACAGAGGGGCTGAAACAGAGGGCGAGAAACAGAGGGCGTGAAACAGAGGGGCTGAAACAGAGGGGCTGACACAGAGGGCGAGAAACAGAGGGGCTGAAACATAGGGGCTGAAACAGAGGGTGAGAAACAGAGCGACTGAAATAGAGGGCGAGAAACAGAGGGGCTGAAACGGTGGAACTGAAACAGAGAGGCTGAAACAGAGGGGCTAAAATAGAGGGGCTGAAACAGAGTGCGAGAAACAGAGGGGCTGAAACAGAGGGGCTAAAACAGAGGGCGAGAAACAGAGGGTCTGAAACAGAGGGTGAGAAACAGAGGGCCTGAAACAGAGGGGTGAAACAGAAGGCGAGAAACAAAGGGGCTGAAACAGAGGGTGAGAAACAGATGGCTAGAAACAGAGGGTGAGAAACAGAGGGGCTGAAACAGAGGGGCTGAAACAGAGGGCCTGAAACAGAGGGGCTGAAACAGAGGGCGAGAAACAGAGGGGCTGAAACAGAGGACCTGAAACAGAGAGGCTCAAACAGAGGGGCTGAAACAGACGGCGAGAAACAGAGGAGCTGAAACAGAGCGGCTGAAACAGAGGGGCTGAAACAGAGGGCGAGAAACAGAGGAGCTGAAACAGAGGGGCTAAAACAGAGGGGCTGATACAGAGGGTCTAAAACAGAGGGGCTGAAACAGAGGGGCTGTAACAGAGGGCGAGAAACATTGGGCGAGAAACAGAGGGGATGAAACAGAGGGGCTGAAACAGAGGGGCTAAAATAGAGGGCGAGAAACAGAGGGCGATAAACAGAGGGGCTGAAACTGAGGGGCTGAAACAGCGGGGCCGAAACACAGGGCGAGAAACAGAGGGTTTGGAACAGTGGGGCTGAAACAGAGCGCGAGAAACAGAGGGGCTGAAACAGAGGGGCTGAAACAGAGGGCGAGAAACAGAGGGGCTGAAACCGAGGGTCTGAAACAGAGGGGCTGAAACACAGGGCGAGAAACAGAGGGGCTGAAACAGAGGGGCTGAAACAGAGGGCGAGAAACAGAGGGACTGAAACAGAGGGGCTGAAACAGAGGGGCTGAAACAGTGCAAGAAACAGAGGGGCCGAAACAGAGGGCGAGAAACAGCGGGGCTGAAACAGAGGGGCTGAAACAGAGGGGCTAAAACAGAGGGCGAGAAACAGAGGGGCTGAAAATGAGGGCCTGAAACAGAGGGGCTGAAACAGAGGGCGAGAAACAGAGGGTTTGGAACAGAGGGGCTGAAACAGAGCGCGAGAAACAGAGGGGCTGAAATAGAGGGCGAGAAAAAGAGGGGCTGAAACAGAGGGTCTGAAACAGAGGGGCTGAAACAGAGGGCGAGAAACAGAGGGGCTGAAACAGAGGGGTTGAAACAGAGGGCGAGAAACAGTGGGGCTGAAACAGAGGGGCTGAAACAGAGGGTCTAAAACAGAGTGGCTGAAATAGAGGGGCTGAAACAGAGGGCGAGAAACAGAGGTGCTTAAACAGAGCGGCTGAAACAGAGGGGCTGAAACAGAGGGGCTGAAACAGAGGGGCTGAAACAGAGTGCGAGAATCAGTGGGGCTGAAACAGAGGACCTGAAACAGAGAGGCTGAAACAGAGGGGCTGAAACAGAGGGCGAGAAACAGAGGGGCTGAAACAGAGGGGCTGAAACAGAGGGGCTGAAACAGAGAGGCTGAAACAGAGGGCGAGAAACAGTGGGGCTGAAACAGAGGGGCTAAAACAGAGGGGCTGAAACAGAGTGGCAAAAACAGAGGGGCTGAAACAGAGAGCGAGAAACAGAGGGAGAGACACAGAGGTGCTGAAACAGAGGGCGAGAAACAGAGGGGCTGAAACAGAAGGCGAGAAACAGAGGGGCTGAAACAGAGGGGCTGAAACAGAGGGCGAGAAACAGAGGTGCTGAAACAGAGCGGCTGAAACAGAGTGCGAGAAACAGAAGGGCTGGAACAGAGGGGCTGAAACAGAGGGCGAGAAACAGAGGTTCGGAAACCGAGGGGCTGAAACAGTGGGCGAGAAACAGAGGTGCTGAAACAGAGCGGCTGAAACAGAGTGGCTGAAACAGAGGGGCTGAAACAGAGGGGCTGAAACAAAGGGCGATAAACAGAGGGGCTGAAACAGAGGGGCTGAAACAAAGGGCGATAAACAGCGGGGCTGAAACACAGTGCGAGAAACAGAGGGTTTGGAACAGTGGGGCTGAAACAGAGCGCGAGAAACAGAGGGGCTGAAACAGAGGGCGAGAAACAGAGGGGCTGAAACCGAGGGTCTGAAACAGAGGGGCTGAAACACAGGGCGAGAAACAGAGGGTTTGGAACAGTGGGGCTGAAACAGAGCGCGAGAAACAGAGGGGCTGAAACAGTGGGCGAGAAACAGAGGTGCTGAAACAGAGCGGCTGAAACAGAGTGGCTGAAACAGAGGGGCTGAAACAGAGGGGCTGAAACAAAGGGCGATAAACAGAGGGGCTGAAACTGAGGGGCTGAAACAGCGGGGCTGAAACACAGTGCGAGAAACAGAGGGTTTGGAACAGTGGGGCTGAAACAGAGCGCGAGAAACAGAGGGGCTGAAACAGAGGGCGAGAAACAGAGGGGCTGAAACAGAGGGGCTGAAACAGAGGGCGAGAAACAGAGGGACTGAAACAGAGGGGCTGAAACAGAGGGGCTGAAACAGTGCAAGAAACAGAGGGGCCGAAACAGAGGGCGAGAAACAGCGGGGCTGAAACAGAGGGGCTGAAACAGAGGGGCTAAAACAGAGGGCGAGAAACAGTGGGTTTGGAACAGAGGGGCTGAAACAGAGCGCGAGAAACAGAGGGGCTGAAATAGAGGGCGAGAAAAAGAGGGGCTGAAACAGAGGGTCTGAAACAGAGGGGCTGAAACAGAGGGCGAGAAACAGAGGGGCTGAAACAGAGGGGTTGAAACAGAGGGCGAGAATCAGTGGGGCTGAAACAGAGGGGCTGAAACAGAGGGTCTAAAACAGAGTGGCTGAAATAGAGGGGCTGAAACAGAGGGCGAGAAACAGAGGTGCTTAAACAGAGCGGCTGAAACAGAGGGGCTGAAACAGAGGGGCTGAAACAGAGGGGCTGAAACAGAGTGCGAGAATCAGTGGGGCTGAAACAGAGGACCTGAAACAGAGAGGCTGAAACAGAGGGGCTGAAACAGAGGGCGAGAAACAGAGGGGCTGAAACAGAGGGGCTGAAACAGAGGGGCTGAAACAGAGAGGCTGAAACAGAGGGCGAGAAACAGTGGGGCTGAAACAGAGGGGCTAAAACAGAGGGGCTGAAACAGAGTGGCAAAAACAGAGGGGCTGAAACAGAGAGCGAGAAACAGAGGGAGAGACACAGAGGTGCTGAAACAGAGGGCGAGAAACAGAGGGGCTGAAACAGAAGGCAAGAAACAGAGGGGCTGAAACAGAGGGGCTGAAACAGAGGGCGAGAAACAGAGGTGCTGAAACAGAGCGGCTGAAACAGAGTGCGAGAAACAGAAGGGCTGGAACAGAGGGGCTAAAACAGAGGGCGAGAAACAGAGGTTCGGAAACCGAGGGGCTGAAACAGTGGGCGAGAAACAGAGGTGCTGAAACAGAGCGGCTGAAACAGAGTGGCTGAAACAGAGGGGCTGAAACAGAGGGGCTGAAACAAAGGGCGATAAACAGAGGGGCTGAAACAGAGGACATGAAACAGAGAGGCTGAAACAGAGGGGCTGAAACAGAGGGCGAGAAACAGAGGCGCTGAAACAGACGGGCTGAAACAGAGGGGCTGAAACAGAGGGCGAGAAACAGAGGGTTTGGAACAGAGGGGCTGAAACAGAGGGGCTGAAACAGAGGGGCTGACACAGAGGGCGAGAAACAGAGGGGCTAAAACAGAGGGGCTGAAACAGAGGGGCTGAAACAGAGGGGCTGACACAGAGGGCGAGAAACAGAGGGGCTGAAACAGAGGGGCTGAAACAGAGGGTGAGAAACAGAGCGACTGAAACAGAGGGCGAGAAACAGAGGGGCTGAAACAGTCGAACTGAAACAGAGAGGCTGAAACAGAGGGGCTGAAATAGAGGGGCTGAAACTGAGGGGCTGAAACAGAGGGTCTGAAACAGAGGGCGAGAAACAGAGGGTTTGGAACAGAGTGGCTGAAACAGAGCGCGAGAAACAGACGGGCTGAAACAGAGGGGGAGAAACAGAGGGTGAGAAACAGAGGGGCTGAAACAGTGGAACTGAAACAGAGAGGCTGAAACAGAGGGGCTGAAATAGAGGGGCTGAAACAGAGGGGCTGAAACAGAGTGGCTGAAACAGAGGGCGAGAAACAGAGGGGCTGAAACAGAGGGCGAGAAACAGAGGGGCTGAAACAGACGGGATGAAACAGAGGGCGAGAAACAGAGGGACTGAAACAGAGGGGCTGAAACAGAGGGGCTGAAACAGAGTGGCTGAAACAATGTGCGAGAAACAGAGGGGCTGAAACCGAGGGGCTGAAACAGAGGGCGAGAAACAGAGGGGCTGAAACAGAGGGCGAGAAACAGAGGGGCTAAAACAGAGGGGCTGAAACAGAGGGGCTGAAACAGAGGGCGAGAAACAGAGGGCGTGAAACAGAGGGGCTGAAACAGAGGGGCTGACACAGAGGGCGAGAAACAGAGGGGCTGAAACATAGGGGCTGAAACAGAGGGTGAGAAACAGAGCGACTGAAATAGAGGGCGAGAAACAGAGGGGCTGAAACGGTGGAACTGAAACAGAGAGGCTGAAACAGAGGGGCTAAAATAGAGGGGCTGAAACAGAGTGCGAGAAACAGAGGGGCTGAAACAGAGGGGCTAAAACAGAGGGCGAGAAACAGAGGGTCTGAAACAGAGGGTGAGAAACAGAGGGCCTGAAACAGAGGGGTGAAACAGAAGGCGAGAAACAAAGGGGCTGAAACAGAGGGTGAGAAACAGATGGCTAGAAACAGAGGGTGAGAAACAGAGGGGCTGAAACAGAGGGGCTGAAACAGAGGGGCTGAAACAGAGGGCCTGAAACAGAGGGGCTGAAACAGAGGGCGAGAAACAGAGGGGCTGAAACAGAGGACCTGAAACAGAGAGGCTCAAACAGAGGGGCTGAAACAGACGGCGAGAAACAGAGGAGCTGAAACAGAGCGGCTGAAACAGAGGGGCTGAAACAGAGGGCGAGAAACAGAGGAGCTGAAACAGAGGGGCTAAAACAGAGGGGCTGATACAGAGGGTCTAAAACAGAGGGGCTGAAACAGAGGGGCTGTAACAGAGGGCGAGAAACAGAGGGCGAGAAACAGAGGGGATGAAACAGAGGGGCTGAAACAGAGGGGCTAAAATAGAGGGCGAGAAACAGAGGGCGATAAACAGAGGGGCTGAAACTGAGGGGCTGAAACAGCGGGGCTGAAACACAGGGCGAGAAACAGAGGGTTTGGAACAGTGGGGCTGAAACAGAGCGCGAGAAACAGAGGGGCTGAAACAGAGGGGCTGAAACAGAGGACGAGAAACAGAGGGGCTGAAACCGAGGGTCTGAAACAGAGGGGCTGAAACACAGGGCGAGAAACAGAGGGGCTGAAACAGAGGGGCTGAAACAGAGGGCGAGAAACAGAGGGACTGAAACAGAGGGGCTGAAACAGAGGGGCTGAAACAGTGCAAGAAACAGAGGGGCCGAAACAGAGGGCGAGAAACAGCGGGGCTGAAACAGAGGGGCTGAAACAGAGGGGCTAAAACAGAGGGCGAGAAACAGAGGGGCTGAAAATGAGGGCCTGAAACAGAGGGGCTGAAACAGAGGGCGAGAAACAGAGGGTTTGGAACAGAGGGGCTGAAACAGAGCGCGAGAAACAGAGGGGCTGAAATAGAGGGCGAGAAAAAGAGGGGCTGAAACAGAGGGTCTGAAACAGAGGGGCTGAAACAGAGGGCGAGAAACAGAGGGGCTGAAACAGAGGGGTTGAAACAGAGGGCGAGAAACAGTGGGGCTGAAACAGAGGGGCTGAAACAGAGGGTCTAAAACAGAGTGGCTGAAATAGAGGGGCTGAAACAGAGGGCGAGAAACAGAGGTGCTTAAACAGAGCGGCTGAAACAGAGGGGCTGAAACAGAGGGGCTGAAACAGAGGGGCTGAAACAGAGTGCGAGAATCAGTGGGGCTGAAACAGAGGACCTGAAACAGAGAGGCTGAAACAGAGGGGCTGAAACAGAGGGCGAGAAACAGAGGGGCTGAAACAGAGGGGCTGAAACAGAGGGGCTGAAACAGAGAGGCTGAAACAGAGGGCGAGAAACAGTGGGGCTGAAACAGAGGGGCTAAAACAGAGGGGCTGAAACAGAGTGGCAAAAACAGAGGGGCTGAAACAGAGAGCGAGAAACAGAGGGAGAGACACAGAGGTGCTGAAACAGAGGGCGAGAAACAGAGGGGCTGAAACAGAAGGCGAGAAACAGAGGGGCTGAAACAGAGGGGCTGAAACAGAGGGCGAGAAACAGAGGTGCTGAAACAGAGCGGCTGAAACAGAGTGCGAGAAACAGAAGGGCTGGAACAGAGGGGCTGAAACAGAGGGCGAGAAACAGAGGTTCGGAAACCGAGGGGCTGAAACAGTGGGCGAGAAACAGAGGTGCTGAAACAGAGCGGCTGAAACAGAGTGGCTGAAACAGAGGGGCTGAAACAGAGGGGCTGAAACAAAGGGCGATAAACAGAGGGGCTGAAACTGAGGGGCTGAAACAGCGGGGCTGAAACACAGGGCGAGAAACAGAGGGTTTGGAACAGTGGGGCTGAAACAGAGCGCGAGAAACAGAGGGGCTGAAACAGAGTGCGAGAAACAGAGGGGCTGAAACCGAGGGTCTGAAACAGAGGGGCTGAAACACAGGGCGAGAAACAGAGGGGCTGAAACAGAGGGGCTGAAACAGAGGGCGAGAAACAGAGGGACTGAAACAGAGGGGCTGAAACAGAGGGGCTGAAACAGTGCAAGAAACAGAGGGGCCGAAACAGAGGGCGAGAAACAGCGGGGCTGAAACAGAGGGGCTGAAACAGAGGGGCTAAAACAGAGGGCGAGAAACAGAGGGGCTGAAAATGAGGGACTGAAACAGAGGGACTGAAACAGAGGGCGAGAAACAGTGGGTTTGGAACAGAGGGGCTGAAACAGAGCGCGAGAAACAGAGGGGCTGAAATAGAGGGCGAGAAAAAGAGGGGCTGAAACAGAGGGTCTGAAACAGAGGGGCTGAAACAGAGGGCGAGAAACAGAGGGGCTGAAACAGAGGGGTTGAAACAGAGGGCGAGAATCAGTGGGGCTGAAACAGAGGGGCTGAAACAGAGGGTCTAAAACAGAGTGGCTGAAATAGAGGGGCTGAAACAGAGGGCGAGAAACAGAGGTGCTTAAACAGAGCGGCTGAAACAGAGGGGCTGAAACAGAGGGGCTGAAACAGAGGGGCTGAAACAGAGTGCGAGAATCAGTGGGGCTGAAACAGAGGACCTGAAACAGAGAGGCTGAAACAGAGGGGCTGAAACAGAGGGCGAGAAACAGAGGGGCTGAAACAGAGGGGCTGAAACAGAGGGGCTGAAACAGAGAGGCTGAAACAGAGGGCGAGAAACAGTGGGGCTGAAACAGAGGGGCTAAAACAGAGGGGCTGAAACAGAGTGGCAAAAACAGAGGGGCTGAAACAGAGAGCGAGAAACAGAGGGAGAGACACAGAGGTGCTGAAACAGAGGGCGAGAAACAGAGGGGCTGAAACAGAAGGCAAGAAACAGAGGGGCTGAAACAGAGGGGCTGAAACAGAGGGCGAGAAACAGAGGTGCTGAAACAGAGCGGCTGAAACAGAGTGCGAGAAACAGAAGGGCTGGAACAGAGGGGCTAAAACAGAGGGCGAGAAACAGAGGTTCGGAAACCGAGGGGCTGAAACAGTGGGCGAGAAACAGAGGTGCTGAAACAGAGCGGCTGAAACAGAGTGGCTGAAACAGAGGGGCTGAAACAGAGGGGCTGAAACAAAGGGCGATAAACAGAGGGGCTGAAACAGAGGACATGAAACAGAGAGGCTGAAACAGAGGGGCTGAAACAGAGGGCGAGAAACAGAGGCGCTGAAACAGACGGGCTGAAACAGAGGGGCTGAAACAGAGGGCGAGAAACAGAGGGTTTGGAACAGAGGGGCTGAAACAGAGGGGCTGAAACAGAGGGGCTGACACAGAGGGCGAGAAACAGAGGGGCTAAAACAGAGGGGCTGAAACAGAGGGGCTGAAACAGAGGGGCTGACACAGAGGGCGAGAAACAGAGGGGCTGAAACAGAGGGGCTGAAACAGAGGGTGAGAAACAGAGCGACTGAAACAGAGGGCGAGAAACAGAGGGGCTGAAACAGTCGAACTGAAACAGAGAGGCTGAAACAGAGGGGCTGAAATAGAGGGGCTGAAACTGAGGGGCTGAAACAGAGGGTCTGAAACAGAGGGCGAGAAACAGAGGGTTTGGAACAGAGTGGCTGAAACAGAGCGCGAGAAACAGACGGGCTGAAACAGAGGGGGAGAAACAGAGGGTGAGAAACAGAGGGGCTGAAACAGTGGAACTGAAACAGAGAGGCTGAAACAGAGGGGCTGAAATAGAGGCGCTGAAACAGAGGGGCTGAAACAGAGTGGCTGAAACAGAGGGCGAGAAACAGAGGGGCTGAAACAGAGGGCGAGAAACAGAGGGGCTGAAACAGACGGGATGAAACAGAGGGCGAGAAACAGAGGGACTGAAACAGAGGGGCTGAAACAGAGGGGCTGAAACAGAGTGGCTGAAACAATGTGCGAGAAACAGAGGGGCTGAAACCGAGGGGCTGAAACAGAGGGCGAGAAACAGAGGGGCTGAAACAGAGGGCGAGAAACAGAGGGGCTAAAACAGAGGGGCTGAAACAGAGGGGCTGAAACAGAGGGCGAGAAACAGAGGGCGTGAAACAGAGGGGCTGAAACAGAGGGGCTGACACAGAGGGCGAGAAACAGAGGGGCTGAAACATAGGGGCTGAAACAGAGGGTGAGAAACAGAGCGACTGAAATAGAATGCGAGAAACAGAGGGGCTGAAACGGTGGAACTGAAACAGAGAGGCTGAAACAGAGGGGCTAAAATAGAGGGGCTGAAACAGAGTGCGAGAAACAGAGGGGCTGAAACAGAGCGGCTGATACAGAGGGCGAGAAACAGAGGGGCTAAAACAGAGGGGCTGAAACAGAGGGGCTAAAACAGAGTGGCTGAAACAGAGGGGCTGAAACAGAGGGCGAGAAACAGAGGTGCTGAAACAGAGCGGCTGAAACAGAGTGTGAGAAACAGAAGGGCTGGAACAGAGGGGCTATAACAGAGGGCGAGAAACAGAGGTGCTGAAACAGTGCGGCTGAAACAGAGGGGCTGAAACAGAGGGCGAGAAACAGAGGGGCTGAAATAGAGTGCGAGAAACAGAGGGGCTGAAACAGAGGGTCTGAAACAGAGGGGCTGAAACAGAGTGCGAGAAACAGAGGGGCTGAAACAGAGGGTCTGAAACAGAGGGGCTGAAACAGAGTGGCTGAAACAAAGGGCGATAAACAGAGGGGCTGAAACAGAGGGCGAGAAACAGAGGGGCTGAAATAGAGTGCGAGAAACAGAGGGGCTGAAACAGAGGGTCTGAAACAGAGGGGCTGAAACAGAGTGCGAGAAACAGAGGGGCTGAAACAGAGGGTCTGAAACAGAGGGGCTGAAACAGAGTGGCTGAAACAAAAGGCGATAAACAGAGGGGCTGAAACAGAGGGGCTGAAACAGAGGGCGAGGAACAGAGGCGCTGAAACAGACGGGCTGAAACAGAGGGGCTGAAACAGAGGGCGAGAAACAGAGGGGCTGAAATAGAGTGCGAGAAACAGAGGGGCTGAAACAGAGGGTCTGAAATTGAGGGGCTGAAACAGAGGGCGAGAAACAGGGGGGCTGAAACAGAGGGGCTGAAACAGGGGGCGAGAAACAGTGGGGCTGAAACAGAGGGGCTGAAACAGAGGGGCTAAAACAGAGTAGCTGAAACAGAGGGGCTGAAACAGAGGGCGAGAAACAGAGGGGCTGAAACAGAGTGGCTGAAACAGAGGGCGAGAAACAGAGGGGCTGAAACAGAGGACCTGAAACAGAGAGGCTGAAACAGAGGGGCTGAAACAGAGGGCGAGAAACAGTGGGGCTGAAACAGAGGGGCTGAAACAGAGGGGCTAAAACAGAGGGGCTGAATCAGAGGGGCTGAAACAGAGGGCGAGAAACAGAGGGGCTGAAACAGAGGACCTGAAACAGAGAGGCTGAAACAGAGGGGCTGAAACAGAGGGCGAGAAACAGAGGGGCTGAAACAGAGGGGCTGAAACAGAGGGGCTGAAACAGAGGGCGAGAAACAGAGGGGCTGAAACAGAGGGGCTAAATCAGAGGGGCTGAAACAGAGTGGCTAAAATAGAGGGGCTGAAACAGAGGGCGAGAAACAGAGGGAGAGACACAGAGGTGCTGAAACAGAGAGCGAGAAACAGAGAGGCTGAAACAGAGGGTGAGAAACAGAGGGGCTGAAACAGAGGGGCTGAAACAGAGGGCGAGAAACAGTGGGGCTGAAACAGAGGGGCTGAAACAGAGGGTCTAAAACAGAGTGGCTGAAATAGAGGGGCTGAAACAGAGGGCGAGAAACAGAGGTGCTTAAACAGAGCGGCTGAAACAGAGGGGCTGAAACAGAGGGGCTGAAACAGAGGGGCTGAAACAGAGTGCGAGAATCAGTGGGGCTGAAACAGAGGACCTGAAACAGAGAGGCTGAAACAGAGGGGCTGAAACAGAGGGCGAGAAACAGAGGGGCTGAAACAGAGGGGCTGAAACAGAGGGGCTGAAACAGAGAGGCTGAAACAGAGGGCGAGAAACAGTGGGGCTGAAACAGAGGGGCTGAAACAGAGGGTGAGAAACAGAGCGACTGAAACAGAGGGCGAGAAACAGAGGGGCTGAAACAGTCGAACTGAAACAGAGAGGCTGAAACAGAGGGGCTGAAATAGAGGGGCTGAAACTGAGGGGCTGAAACAGAGGGTCTGAAACAGAGGGCGAGAAACAGAGGGTTTGGAACAGAGTGGCTGAAACAGAGCGCGAGAAACAGACGGGCTGAAACAGAGGGGGAGAAACAGAGGGTGAGAAACAGAGGGGCTGAAACAGTGGAACTGAAACAGAGAGGCTGAAACAGAGGGGCTGAAATAGAGGGGCTGAAACAGAGGGGCTGAAACAGAGTGGCTGAAACAGAGGGCGAGAAACAGAGGGGCTGAAACAGAGGGCGAGAAACAGAGGGGCTGAAACAGACGGGATGAAACAGAGGGCGAGAAACAGAGGGACTGAAACAGAGGGGCTGAAACAGAGGGGCTGAAACAGAGTGGCTGAAACAATGTGCGAGAAACAGAGGGGCTGAAACCGAGGGGCTGAAACAGAGGGCGAGAAACAGAGGGGCTGAAACAGAGGGCGAGAAACAGAGGGGCTAAAACAGAGGGGCTGAAACAGAGGGGCTGAAACAGAGGGCGAGAAACAGAGGGCGTGAAACAGAGGGGCTGAAACAGAGGGGCTGACACAGAGGGCGAGAAACAGAGGGGCTGAAACATAGGGGCTGAAACAGAGGGTGAGAAACAGAGCGACTGAAATAGAATGCGAGAAACAGAGGGGCTGAAACGGTGGAACTGAAACAGAGAGGCTGAAACAGAGGGGCTAAAATAGAGGGGCTGAAACAGAGTGCGAGAAACAGAGGGGCTGAAACAGAGCGGCTGAAACAGAGGGCGAGAAACAGAGGGGCTAAAACAGAGGGGCTGAAACAGAGGGGCTAAAACAGAGTGGCTGAAACAGAGGGGCTGAAACAGAGGGCGAGAAACAGAGGTGCTGAAACAGAGCGGCTGAAACAGAGTGTGAGAAACAGAAGGGCTGGAACAGAGGGGCTATAACAGAGGGCGAGAAACAGAGGTGCTGAAACAGTGCGGCTGAAACAGAGGGGCTGAAACAGAGGGCGAGAAACAGAGGGGCTGAAATAGAGTGCGAGAAACAGAGGGGCTGAAACAGAGGGTCTGAAACAGAGGGGCTGAAACAGAGTGCGAGAAACAGAGGGGCTGAAACAGAGGGTCTGAAACAGAGGGGCTGAAACAGAGTGGCTGAAACAAAGGGCGATAAACAGAGGGGCTGAAACAGAGGGCGAGAAACAGAGGGGCTGAAATAGAGTGCGAGAAACAGAGGGGCTGAAACAGAGGGTCTGAAACAGAGGGGCTGAAACAGAGTGCGAGAAACAGAGGGGCTGAAACAGAGGGTCTGAAACAGAGGGGCTGAAACAGAGTGGCTGAAACAAAAGGCGATAAACAGAGGGGCTGAAACAGAGGGGCTGAAACAGAGGGCGAGGAACAGAGGCGCTGAAACAGACGGGCTGAAACAGAGGGGCTGAAACAGAGGGCGAGAAACAGAGGGGCTGAAATAGAGTGCGAGAAACAGAGGGGCTGAAACAGAGGGTCTGAAATTGAGGGGCTGAAACAGAGGGCGAGAAACAGGGGGGCTGAAACAGAGGGGCTGAAACAGGGGGCGAGAAACAGTGGGGCTGAAACAGAGGGGCTGAAACAGAGGGGCTAAAACAGAGTAGCTGAAACAGAGGGGCTGAAACAGAGGGCGAGAAACAGAGGGGCTGAAACAGAGTGGCTGAAACAGAGGGCGAGAAACAGAGGGGCTGAAACAGAGGACCTGAAACAGAGAGGCTGAAACAGAGGGGCTGAAACAGAGGGCGAGAAACAGTGGGGCTGAAACAGAGGGGCTGAAACAGAGGGGCTAAAACAGAGGGGCTGAATCAGAGGGGCTGAAACAGAGGGCGAGAAACAGAGGGGCTGAAACAGAGGACCTGAAACAGAGAGGCTGAAACAGAGGGGCTGAAACAGAGGGCGAGAAACAGAGGGGCTGAAACAGAGGGGCTGAAACAGAGGGGCTGAAACAGAGGGCGAGAAACAGAGGGGCTGAAACAGAGGGGCTAAATCAGAGGGGCTGAAACAGAGTGGCTAAAATAGAGGGGCTGAAACAGAGGGCGAGAAACAGAGGGAGAGACACAGAGGTGCTGAAACAGAGAGCGAGAAACAGAGAGGCTGAAACAGAGGGTGAGAAACAGAGGGGCTGAAACAGAGGGGCTGAAACAGAGGGCGAGAAACAGTGGGGCTGAAACAGAGGGGCTGAAACAGAGGGTCTAAAACAGAGTGGCTGAAATAGAGGGGCTGAAACAGAGGGCGAGAAACAGAGGTGCTTAAACAGAGCGGCTGAAACAGAGGGGCTGAAACAGAGGGGCTGAAACAGAGGGGCTGAAACAGAGTGCGAGAATCAGTGGGGCTGAAACAGAGGACCTGAAACAGAGAGGCTGAAACAGAGGGGCTGAAACAGAGGGCGAGAAACAGAGGGGCTGAAACAGAGGGGCTGAAACAGAGGGGCTGAAACAGAGAGGCTGAAACAGAGGGCGAGAAACAGTGGGGCTGAAACAGAGGGGCTAAAACAGAGGGGCTGAAACAGAGTGGCAAAAACAGAGGGGCTGAAACAGAGAGCGAGAAACAGAGGGAGAGACACAGAGGTGCTGAAACAGAGGGCGAGAAACAGAGGGGCTGAAACAGAAGGCGAGAAACAGAGGGGCTGAAACAGAGGGGCTGAAACAGAGGGCGAGAAACAGAGGTGCTGAAACAGAGCGGCTGAAACAGAGTGCGAGAAACAGAAGGGCTGGAACAGAGGGGCTGAAACAGAGGGCGAGAAACAGAGGTTCGGAAACCGAGGGGCTGAAACAGTGGGCGAGAAACAGAGGTGCTGAAACAGAGCGGCTGAAACAGAGTGGCTGAAACAGAGGGGCTGAAACAGAGGGGCTGAAACAAAGGGCGATAAACAGAGGGGCTGAAACAGAGGACATGAAACAGAGAGGCTGAAACAGAGGGGCTGAAACAGAGGGCGAGAAACAGAGGGGCTGAAACAGAGGGCGAGAAACAGAGGGTTTGGAACAGAGGGGCTGAAACAGAGGGGCTGAAACAGAGGGGCTGACACAGAGGGCGAGAAACAGAGGGGCTAAAACAGAGGGGCTGAAACAGAGGGGCTGAAACAGAGGGGCTGACACAGAGGGCGAGAAACAGAGGGGCTGAAACAGAGGGGCTGAAACAGAGGGTGAGAAACAGAGCGACTGAAACAGAGGGCGAGAAACAGAGGGGCTGAAACAGTGGAACTGAAACAGAGAGGCTGAAACAGAGGGGCTGAAATAGAGGGGCTGAAACTGAGGGGCTGAAACAGAGGGTCTGAAACAGAGGGCGAGAAACAGAGGGTTTGGAACAGAGTGGCTGAAACAGAGCGCGAGAAACAGACGGGCTGAAACAGAGGGGGAGAAACAGAGGGTGAGAAACAGAGGGGCTGAAACAGTGGAACTGAAACAGAGAGGCTGAAACAGAGGGGCTGAAATAGAGGGGCTGAAACAGAGGGGCTGAAACAGAGTGGCTGAAACAGAGGGCGAGAAACAGAGGGGCTGAAACAGAGGGCGAGAAACAGAGGGGCTGAAACAGACGGGATGAAACAGAGGGCGAGAAACAGAGGGACTGAAACAGAGGGGCTGAAACAGAGGGGCTGAAACAGAGTGGCTGAAACAATGTGCGAGAAACAGAGAGGCTCAAACAGAGGGGCTGAAACAGACGGCGAGAAACAGAGGAGCTGAAACAGAGCGGCTGAAACAGAGGGGCTGAAACAGAGGGCGAGAAACTGAGGAGCTGAAACAGAGGGGCTAAAACAGAGGGGCTGATACAGAGGGTCTAAAACAGAGGGGCTGAAACAGAGGGGCTGTAACAGAGGGCGAGAAACAGAGGGCGAGAAACAGAGGGGATGAAACAGAGGGGCTGAAACAGAGGGGCTAAAATAGAGGGCGAGAAACAGAGGGCGAGAAACAGAGGGGCTGAAACTGAGGGGCTGAAACAGCGGGGCTGAAACACAGGGCGAGAAACAGAGGGTTTGGAACAGAGGCGCTGAAACAGAGCGCGAGAAACAGTGGGGATGAAACAGAGGGCGAGAAACAGAGGGGCTGAAACCGAGGGTCTGAAACAGAGGGGCTGAAACAGTGCAAGAAACAGAGGGGCCGAAACAGAGGGCGAGAAACAGCGGGGCTGAAACAGAGGGGCTGAAACAGAGGGGCTAAAACAGAGGGCGAGAAACAGAGGGGCTGAAAATGAGGTGCTGAAACAGAGGGGCTGAAACAGAGGGCGAGAAACAGAGGGTTTGGAACAGAGGGGCTGAAACAGAGCGCGAGAAACAGAGGGGCTGAAATAGAGGGCGAGAAAAAGAGGGGCTGAAACAGAGGGTCTGAAACAGAGGGGCTGAAACAGAGGGCGAGAAACAGAGGGGCTGAAACAGAGGGGTTGAAACAGAGGGCGAGAAACAGCGGGGCTGAAACAGAGGGGCTGAAACAGAGGGGCTAAAACAGAGGGCGAGAAACAGAGGGGCTGAAAATGAGGTGCTGAAACAGAGGGGCTGAAACAGAGGGCGAGAAACAGAGGGTTTGGAACAGAGGGGCTGAAACAGAGCGCGAGAAACAGAGGGGCTGAAATAGAGGGCGAGAAAAAGAGGGGCTGAAACAGAGGGTCTGAAACAGAGGGGCTGAAACAGAGGGCGAGAAACAGAGGGGCTGAAACAGAGGGGTTGAAACAGAGGGCGAGAAACAGTGGGGCTGAAACAGAGGGGCTGAAACAGAGGGTCTAAAACAGAGTGGCTGAAATAGAGGGGCTGAAACAGAGGGCGAGAAACAGAGGTGCTTAAACAGAGCGGCTGAAACAGAGGGGCTGAAACAGAGGGGCTGAAACAGAGGGGCTGAAACAGAGTGCGAGAATCAGTGGGGCTGAAACAGAGGACCTGAAACAGAGAGGCTGAAACAGAGGGGCTGAAACAGAGGGCGAGAAACAGAGGGGCTGAAACAGAGGGGCTGAAACAGAGGGGCTGAAACAGAGAGGCTGAAACAGAGGGCGAGAAACAGTGGGGCTGAAACAGAGGGGCTAAAACAGAGGGGCTGAAACAGAGTGGCAAAAACAGAGGGGCTGAAACAGAGAGCGAGAAACAGAGGGAGAGACACAGAGGTGCTGAAACAGAGGGCGAGAAACAGAGGGGCTGAAACAGAAGGCGAGAAACAGAGGGGCTGAAACAGAGGGGCTGAAACAGAGGGCGAGAAACAGAGGTGCTGAAACAGAGCGGCTGAAACAGAGTGCGAGAAACAGAAGGGCTGGAACAGAGGGGCTGAAACAGAGGGCGAGAAACAGAGGTTCGGAAACCGAGGGGCTGAAACAGTGGGCGAGAAACAGAGGTGCTGAAACAGAGCGGCTGAAACAGAGTGGCTGAAACAGAGGGGCTGAAACAGAGGGGCTGAAACAAAGGGCGATAAACAGAGGGGCTGAAACAGAGGACATGAAACAGAGAGGCTGAAACAGAGGGGCTGAAACAGAGGGCGAGAAACAGAGGGGCTGAAACAGAGGGCGAGAAACAGAGGGTTTGGAACAGAGGGGCTGAAACAGAGGGGCTGAAACAGAGGGGCTGACACAGAGGGCGAGAAACAGAGGGGCTAAAACAGAGGGGCTGAAACAGAGGGGCTGAAACAGAGGGGCTGACACAGAGGGCGAGAAACAGAGGGGCTGAAACAGAGGGGCTGAAACAGAGGGTGAGAAACAGAGCGACTGAAACAGAGGGCGAGAAACAGAGGGGCTGAAACAGTGGAACTGAAACAGAGAGGCTGAAACAGAGGGGCTGAAATAGAGGGGCTGAAACTGAGGGGCTGAAACAGAGGGTCTGAAACAGAGGGCGAGAAACAGAGGGTTTGGAACAGAGTGGCTGAAACAGAGCGCGAGAAACAGACGGGCTGAAACAGAGGGGGAGAAACAGAGGGTGAGAAACAGAGGGGCTGAAACAGTGGAACTGAAACAGAGAGGCTGAAACAGAGGGGCTGAAATAGAGGGGCTGAAACAGAGGGGCTGAAACAGAGTGGCTGAAACAGAGGGCGAGAAACAGAGGGGCTGAAACAGAGGGCGAGAAACAGAGGGGCTGAAACAGACGGGATGAAACAGAGGGCGAGAAACAGAGGGACTGAAACAGAGGGGCTGAAACAGAGGGGCTGAAACAGAGTGGCTGAAACAATGTGCGAGAAACAGAGAGGCTCAAACAGAGGGGCTGAAACAGACGGCGAGAAACAGAGGAGCTGAAACAGAGCGGCTGAAACAGAGGGGCTGAAACAGAGGGCGAGAAACTGAGGAGCTGAAACAGAGGGGCTAAAACAGAGGGGCTGATACAGAGGGTCTAAAACAGAGGGGCTGAAACAGAGGGGCTGTAACAGAGGGCGAGAAACAGAGGGCGAGAAACAGAGGGGATGAAACAGAGGGGCTGAAACAGAGGGGCTAAAATAGAGGGCGAGAAACAGAGGGCGAGAAACAGAGGGGCTGAAACTGAGGGGCTGAAACAGCGGGGCTGAAACACAGGGCGAGAAACAGAGGGTTTGGAACAGAGGGGCTGAAACAGAGCGCGAGAAACAGTGGGGATGAAACAGAGGGCGAGAAACAGAGGTGCTGAAACCGAGGGTCTGAAACAGAGGGGCTGAAACAGTGCAAGAAACAGAGGGGCCGAAACAGAGGGCGAGAAACAGCGGGGCTGAAACAGAGGGGCTGAAACAGAGGGGCTAAAACAGAGGGCGAGAAACAGAGGGGCTGAAAATGAGGTGCTGAAACAGAGGGGCTGAAACAGAGGGCGAGAAACAGAGGGTTTGGAACAGAGGGGCTGAAACAGAGCGCGAGAAACAGAGGGGCTGAAATAGAGGGCGAGAAAAAGAGGGGCTGAAACAGAGGGTCTGAAACAGAGGGGCTGAAACAGAGGGCGAGAAACAGAGGGGCTGAAACAGAGGGGTTGAAACAGAGGGCGAGAAACAGCGGGGCTGAAACAGAGGGGCTGAAACAGAGGGGCTAAAACAGAGGGCGAGAAACAGAGGGGCTGAAAATGAGGTGCTGAAACAGAGGGGCTGAAACAGAGGGCGAGAAACAGAGGGTTTGGAACAGAGGGGCTGAAACAGAGCGCGAGAAACAGAGGGGCTGAAATAGAGGGCGAGAAAAAGAGGGGCTGAAACAGAGGGTCTGAAACAGAGGGGCTGAAACAGAGGGCGAGAAACAGAGGGGCTGAAACAGAGGGGTTGAAACAGAGGGCGAGAAACAGTGGGGCTGAAACAGAGGGGCTGAAACAGAGGGTCTAAAACAGAGTGGCTGAAATAGAGGGGCTGAAACAGAGGGCGAGAAACAGAGGTGCTTAAACAGAGCGGCTGAAACAGAGGGGCTGAAACAGAGGGGCTGAAACAGAGGGGCTGAAACAGAGTGCGAGAATCAGTTGGGCTGAAACAGAGGACCTGAAACAGAGAGGCTGAAACAGAGGGGCTGAAACAGAGGGCGAGAAACAGAGGGGCTGAAACAGAGGGGCTGAAACAGAGGGGCTGAAACAGAGAGGCTGAAACAGAGGGCGAGAAACAGTGGGGCTGAAACAGAGGGGCTAAAACAGAGGGGCTGAAACAGAGTGGCAAAAACAGAGGGGCTGAAACAGAGAGCGAGAAACAGAGGGAGAGACACAGAGGTGCTGAAACAGAGGGCGAGAAACAGAGGGGCTGAAACAGAAGGCGAGAAACAGAGGGGCTGAAACAGAGGGGCTGCAACAGAGGGCGAGAAACAGAGGTGCTGAAACTGAGGGTCTGAAACAGAGGGGCTTAAACAGAGGGCGAGAAACAGAGGGTTTGGAACAGAGAGCGAGAAACAGAGGGCGAGAAACAGAGTGGCTGAAATAGAGTGCGAGAAACAGAGGGGCTGAAACAGAGGGTCTGAAACAGAGGGGCTGAAACAGAGGGCGAGAAACAGAGGGGCAGAAACAGAGGGGCTGAAACAGTGGGGCTGAAACAGAGAGCTTGAAACAGTGGGGCTGAAACAGAGGGCCTGAAACAGAGGGGCTAAAACAGAGTGGCTGAAACAGAGGGGAAGAAACAGAGGGCGAGAAACAGAGGTGCTGAAACAGAGCTGCTGAAACAGAGGGGCTGAAATAAAGGGGCTGAAACAGAGGGGCTGAAACATAGGTCGAGAAACAGAGGGGCTGAAACAGTGGAACTGAAACAGAGAGGCTGAAACAGAGGGGCTGAAATAGAGGGGCTGAAACAGAGGGCGAGAAACAGATGGCTAGAGACAGAGGGCGAGAAAAATAGGGGCTGAAACAGAGGGGCTGAAACAGAGGGGCTGAAACAGAGGGCGAGAAAACGAGGGGCTGAAACAGAGGGCGAGAAACAGAGGGGCTGAAACAGACGTGCTGAAACAGAGGGCGAGAAACAGAGGGACTGAAACAGAGGGGCTGAAACAGAGTGGCTGAAACAGAGTGGCTGAAACAGGGTGCGAGAAACAGAGGGGCTGAAACCGAGGGGCTGAAACAGGGGCGAGAAACAGAGGGGCTGAAACAGAGGGCG
Source organism: Chiloscyllium punctatum (assembly GCF_047496795.1). Lineage (NCBI taxonomy): Eukaryota > Metazoa > Chordata > Chondrichthyes > Orectolobiformes > Hemiscylliidae > Chiloscyllium > Chiloscyllium punctatum. The sequence continues at coordinate 2,949,823 of NC_092782.1, forward strand.
AGAAACAGAGGGGCTAAAACAGAGGGGCTGAAACAGAGGGGCTGAAACAGAGGGCGAGAAACAGAGGGCGAGAAACAGAGGGGCTGAAACAGAGGGGCTGAAACAGAGGGGCTGACACAGAGGGCGAGAAACAGAGGGGCTGAAACAGAGGGGCTGAAACAGAGGGTGAGAAACAGAGCGACTGAAACAGAGGGCGAGAAACAGAGGGGCTGAAACAGTGGAAATGAAACAGAGAGGCTGAAACAGAGGGGCTGAAATAGATGGGCTGAAACAGAGGGCGAGAAACAGAGGGGCTGAAACAGAGGGCGAGAAACAGAGGGGCTAAAACAGAGGTGCTGAAACAGAGGGGCTAAAACAGAGTGGCTGAAACAGAGGGGCTGAAACAGAGGGCGAGAAACAGAGGTGCTGAAACAGAGCAACTGAAACAGAGAGCGAGAAACAGAAGGGCTGAAACAGAGGGGCTGATCAGAGGACGAGAAACACAGGGGCTGAAACAGAGGTGCTGAAACAGACGGGCTAAAACAGAGGGCGAGAAATAGAGGGTTTGGAACAGAGGCGCTGAAACAGAGCGCAAGAAACAGAGGGGCTGAAACAGAGGGTGAGAAGCAGATGGCTAGAAACAGAGGGGCTGAAACAGAGGGGCTGAAACAGAGGGCGAGAAACAGAGGGGCTGAAACAGAGGGCGAGAAACAGAGGGGCTGAAACAGACGGGCTGAAACAGAGGGCAAGAAACAGAGGGACTGAAACAGAGGGGCTGAAACAGAGGGGCTGAAACAGAGGGCGAGAAACAGAGGGGCTGAACTAGAGGGCGAGAAACAGCGGGGCTGAAACAGAGGGGCTGAAACAGAGGGGCTGAAACAGAGGGCGAGAAACAGAGTGGCTGAAACAGAGGACCTGAAACAGAGAGGCTGAAACAGAGGGGCTGAAACAGAGGGCGAGAAACAGAGGGGCTGAAACAGAGTGGCTGAAACAGAGGGGCTGAAACAGAGGGCCTGAAACAGAGGGGCTGAAACAGAGGGCGAGAAACAGAGGGGCTGAAACAGAGGACCTGAAACAGAGAGGCTGAAACAGAGGGGCTGAAACAGAGGGCGAGAAACAGAGGGGCTGAAACAGAGGGGCTGAAACAGAGGGGCTGAAACAGAGGGGCTGAAACAGAGGGGCTGAAACAGAGGGCGAGAAACAGAGGGGCTGAAACAGAGGGGCTAAATCAGAGGGGCTGAAACAGAGTGGCTAAAATAGAGGGGCTGAAACAGAGGGCGAGAAACAGAGGGAGAGACACAGAGGTGCTGAAACAGAGAGCGAGAAACAGAGAGGCTGAAACAGAGGGTGAGAAACAGAGGGGCTGAAACAGAGGGGCTGAAACAGAGGGCGAGAAACAGAGGAGCCGAAACAGAGGGGCAGAAACAGAGGGGCTGAAACAGAGGGGCTGAAACAGAGGGCGAGAAACAGAGGGTCTGAAACAGAGGGCGAGAAACAGAGGGCCTGAAACAGAGGGGATGAAACAGAGGGCGAGAAACAAAGTGGCTGAAACAGAGGGGCTGAAACAGAGGGCGAGAAACAGAGGTGCTGAAACAGAGGTGCTGAAACAGAGGGCGAGAAACAGAGGGGCTGAAACAGAGGGCGAGAAACAGAGGGGCTGAAACAGAGGGGCTGAAACAGAGGGGCTAAAACAGAGGGCGAGAAACAGAGGGTCTGAAACAGAGGGTGAGAAACAGAGGGCCTGAAACAGAGGGGTGAAACAGAAGGCGAGAAACAAAGGGGCTGAAACAGAGGGTGAGAAACAGATGGCTAGAAACAGAGGGTGAGAAACAGAGGGGCTGAAACAGAGGGGCTGAAACAGAGGGGCTGAAACAGAGGGCCTGAAACAGAGGGGCTGAAACAGAGGGCGAGAAACAGAGGGGCTGAAACAGAGGACCTGAAACAGAGAGGCTCAAACAGAGGGGCTGAAACAGACGGCGAGAAACAGAGGAGCTGAAACAGAGCGGCTGAAACAGAGGGGCTGAAACAGAGGGCGAGAAACTGAGGAGCTGAAACAGAGGGGCTAAAACAGAGGGGCTGATGCAGAGGGTCTAAAACAGAGGGGCTGAAACAGAGGGGCTGTAACAGAGGGCGAGAAACAGAGGGCGAGAAACAGAGGGGATGAAACAGAGGGGCTGAAACAGAGGGGCTAAAATAGAGGGCGAGAAACAGAGGGCGAGAAACAGAGGGGCTGAAACTGAGGGGCTGAAACAGCGGGGCTGAAACACAGGGCGAGAAACAGAGGGTTTGGAACAGAGGGGCTGAAACAGAGCGCGAGAAACAGAGGGGATGAAACAGAGGGCGAGAAACAGAGGGGCTGAAACCGAGGGTCTGAAACAGAGGGGCTGAAACAGTGCAAGAAACAGAGCGGCCGAAACAGAGGGCGAGAAACAGCGGGGCTGAAACAGAGGGGCTGAAATAGAGGGGCTAAAACAGAGGGCGAGAAACAGAGGGGCTGAAAATGAGGTGCTGAAACAGAGGGGCTGAAACAGAGGGCGAGAAACAGAGGGTTTGGAACAGAGGGGCTGAAACAGAGCGCGAGAAACAGAGGGGCTGAAATAGAGGGCGAGAAAAGGAGGGGCTGAAACAGAGGGTCTGAAACAGAGGGGCTGAAACAGAGGGCGAGAAACAGAGGGGCTGAAACAGAGGGGTTGAAACAGAGGGCGAGAAACAGCGGGGCTGAAACAGAGGGGCTGAAACAGAGGGGCTAAAACAGAGGGCGAGAAACAGAGGGGCTGAAAATGAGGTGCTGAAACAGAGGGGCTGAAACAGAGGGCGAGAAACAGAGGGTTTGGAACAGAGGGGCTGAAACAGAGCGCGAGAAACAGAGGGGCTGAAATAGAGGGCGAGAAAAAGAGGGGCTGAAACAGAGGGTCTGAAACAGAGGGGCTGAAACAGAGTGCGAGAAACAGAGGGGCTGAAACAGAGGGGTTGAAACAGAGGGCGAGAAACAGTGGGGCTGAAACAGAGGGGCTGAAACAGAGGGTCTAAAACAGAGTGGCTGAAATAGAGGGGCTGAAACAGAGGGCGAGAAACAGAGGTGCTTAAACAGAGCGGCTGAAACAGAGGGGCTGAAACAGAGGGGCTGAAACAGAGGGGCTGAAACAGAGTGCGAGAATCAGTGGGGCTGAAACAGAGGACCTGAAACAGAGAGGCTGAAACAGAGGGGCTGAAACAGAGGGCGAGAAACAGAGGGGCTGAAACAGAGGGGCTGAAACAGAGGGGCTGAAACAGAGAGGCTGAAACAGAGGGCGAGAAACAGTGGGGCTGAAACAGAGGGGCTAAAACAGAGGGGCTGAAACAGAGTGGCAAAAACAGAGGGGCTGAAACAGAGAGCGAGAAACAGAGGGAGAGACACAGAGGTGCTGAAACAGAGGGCGAGAAACAGAGGGGCTGAAACAGAAGGCGAGAAACAGAGGGGCTGAAACAGAGGGGCTGCAACAGAGGGCGAGAAACAGAGGTGCTGAAACTGAGGGTCTGAAACAGAGGGGCTTAAACAGAGGGCGAGAAACAGAGGGTTTGGAACAGAGAGCGAGAAACAGAGGGCGAGAAACAGAGTGGCTGAAATAGAGTGCGAGAAACAGAGGGGCTGAAACAGAGGGTCTGAAACAGAGGGGCTGAAACAGAGGGCGAGAAACAGAGGGGCAGAAACAGAGGGGCTGAAACAGTGGGGCTGAAACAGAGAGCTTGAAACAGTGGGGCTGAAACAGAGGGCCTGAAACAGAGGGGCTAAAACAGAGTGGCTGAAACAGAGGGGAAGAAACAGAGGGCGAGAAACAGAGGTGCTGAAACAGTGGAACTGAAACAGAGAGGCTGAAACAGAGGGGCTGAAATAGAGGGGCTGAAACAGAGGGCGAGAAACAGATGGCTAGAGACAGAGGGCGAGAAAAATAGGGGCTGAAACAGAGGGGCTGAAACAGAGGGGCTGAAACAGAGGGCGAGAAAACGAGGGGCTGAAACAGAGGGCGAGAAACAGAGGGGCTGAAACAGACGTGCTGAAACAGAGGGCGAGAAACAGAGGGACTGAAACAGAGGGGCTGAAACAGAGTGGCTGAAACAGAGTGGCTGAAACAGGGTGCGAGAAACAGAGGGGCTGAAACCGAGGGGCTGAAACAGGGGCGAGAAACAGAGGGGCTGAAACAGAGGGCGAGAAACAGAGGGGCTAAAACAGAGGGGCTGAAACAGAGGGGCTGAAACAGAGGGCGAGAAACAGAGGGCGAGAAACAGAGGGCCTGAAACAGAGGGGCTGAAACAGAGGGGCTGACACAGAGGGCGAGAAACAGAGGGGCTGAAACACAGGGGCTGAAACAGAGGGTGAGAAACAGAGCGACTGAAACAGAGGGCGAGAAACAGAGGGGCTGAAACAGTGGAAATGAAACAGAGAGGCTGAAACAGAGGGGCTGAAATAGATGGGCTGAAACAGAGGGCGAGAAACAGAGGGGCTGAAACAGAGGGCGAGAAACAGAGGGGCTAAAACAGAGGTGCTGAAACAGAGGGGCTAAAACAGAGTGGCTGAAACAGAGGGGCTGAAACAGAGGGCGAGAAACAGAGGTGCTGAAACAGAGCAACTGAAAGAGAGTGCGAGAAACAGAAGGGCTGAAACAGAGGGGCTGATCAGAGGACGAGAAACACAGGGGCTGAAACAGAGGTGCTGAAACAGACGGGCTAAAACAGAGGGCGAGAAATAGAGGGTTTGGAACAGAGGCGCTGAAACAGTGCGCAAGAAACAGAGGGGCTGAAACAGAGGGTGAGAAGCAGATGGCTAGAAACAGAGGGGCTGAAACAGAGGGGCTGAAACAGAGGGGCTGAAACAGAGGGCGAGAAACAGAGGGGCTGAAACAGAGGGCGAGAAACAGAGGGGCTGAAACAGACGGGCTGAAACAGAGGGCAAGAAACAGAGGGACTGAAACAGAGGGGCTGAAACAGAGGGGCTGAAACAGAGGGCGAGAAACCGAGGGGCTGAACCAGAGGGCGAGAAACAGCGGGGCTGAAACAGAGGGGCTGAAACAGAGGGGCTGAAACAGAGGGCGAGAAACAGAGGGCCTGAAACAGAGGGGCTGAAACAGAGGGCGAGAAACAGAGGGGCTGAAACAGAGGACCTGAAACAGAGAGGCTGAAACAGAGGGGCTGAAACAGAGGGCGAGAAACAGAGGGGCTGAAACAGAGGGGCTGAAACAGAGGGCGAGAAACAGAGGGGCTGAAACAGAGGGGCTAAAACAGAGGGGCTGATACAGAGGGGCTAAAATAGAGGGGCTGAAACAGAGGGCGAGAAATAGAGGGAGGGACACAGAAGTGCTGAAACAGATGGGCTGAAACAGAGGGGCTGAAACAGAGGGCGAGAAACAGAGGGCGAGAAACAGAGGGGCTGAAACAGACAGGCTGAAACAGAGGGGCTGAAACAGAGGTGCTGAAACAGAGGTGCTGAAACAGAGGGCGAGAAACAGAGGGGCTGAAACAGACAGGCTGAAACAGAGGGCGAGAAACAGAGGTGCTGAAACAGAGGTGCTGAAACAGAGGGGCTGAAACAGAGGGCGAGAAACAGAGGGGCTGAAACAGACAGGCTGAAACAGAGGGCGAGAAACAGAGGTGCTGAAACAGAGGTGCTGAAACAGAGGGCGAGAAACAGAGGGGCTGAAACCGAGGGTCTGAAACAGAGGGGCTGGAATAGAGGGCGAGAAACAGAGGGGCTGAAACAGAGGGCGAGAAACAGAGGGGCTGAAACTGAGGGGCTGAAACAGAGGGGCTAAAACAGAGGGTGAGAAACAGAGGGCGAGAAACAGAGGTTCTGAAACAGAGGTGCTGAAACAGAGGGCGAGAAACAGAGGGGCTGAAACAGAGGGCGAGAAACAGAGGGGCTGAAACAGAGGGGCTGAAACAGAGGGGCTAAAACAGAGGGCGAGAAACAGAGGGTCTGAAACAGAGGGTGAGAAACAGAGGGCCTGAAACAGAGGGGTGAAACAGAAGGCGAGAAACAAAGGGGCTGAAACAGAGGGTGAGAAACAGATGGCTAGAAACAGAGGGTGAGAAACAGAGGGGCTGAAACAGAGGGGCTGAAACAGAGGGGCTGAAACAGAGGGCCTGAAACAGAGGGGCTGAAACAGAGGGCGAGAAACAGAGGGGCTGAAACAGAGGACCTGAAACAGAGAGGCTCAAACAGAGGGGCTGAAACAGACGGCGAGAAACAGAGGAGCTGAAACAGAGCGGCTGAAACAGAGGGGCTGAAACAGAGGGCGAGAAACTGAGGAGCTGAAACAGAGGGGCTAAAACAGAGGGGCTGATGCAGAGGGTCTAAAACAGAGGGGCTGAAACAGAGGGGCTGTAACAGAGGGCGAGAAACAGAGGGCGAGAAACAGAGGGGATGAAACAGAGGGGCTGAAACAGAGGGGCTAAAATAGAGGGCGAGAAACAGAGGGCGAGAAACAGAGGGGCTGAAACTGAGGGGCTGAAACAGCGGGGCTGAAACACAGGGCGAGAAACAGAGGGTTTGGAACAGAGGGGCTGAAACAGAGCGCGAGAAACAGAGGGGATGAAACAGAGGGCGAGAAACAGAGGGGCTGAAACCGAGGGTCTGAAACAGAGGGGCTGAAACAGTGCAAGAAACAGAGCGGCCGAAACAGAGGGCGAGAAACAGCGGGGCTGAAACAGAGGGGCTGAAATAGAGGGGCTAAAACAGAGGGCGAGAAACAGAGGGGCTGAAAATGAGGTGCTGAAACAGAGGGGCTGAAACAGAGGGCGAGAAACAGAGGGTTTGGAACAGAGGGGCTGAAACAGAGCGCGAGAAACAGAGGGGCTGAAATAGAGGGCGAGAAAAAGAGGGGCTGAAACAGAGGGTCTGAAACAGAGGGGCTGAAACAGAGGGCGAGAAACAGAGGGGCTGAAACAGAGGGGTTGAAACAGAGGGCGAGAAACAGCGGGGCTGAAACAGAGGGGCTGAAACAGAGGGGCTAAAACAGAGGGCGAGAAACAGAGGGGCTGAAAATGAGGTGCTGAAACAGAGGGGCTGAAACAGAGGGCGAGAAACAGAGGGTTTGGAACAGAGGGGCTGAAACAGAGCGCGAGAAACAGAGGGGCTGAAATAGAGGGCGAGAAAAAGAGGGGCTGAAACAGAGGGTCTGAAACAGAGGGGCTGAAACAGAGTGCGAGAAACAGAGGGGCTGAAACAGAGGGGTTGAAACAGAGGGCGAGAAACAGTGGGGCTGAAACAGAGGGGCTGAAACAGAGGGTCTAAAACAGAGTGGCTGAAATAGAGGGGCTGAAACAGAGGGCGAGAAACAGAGGTGCTTAAACAGAGCGGCTGAAACAGAGGGGCTGAAACAGAGGGGCTGAAACAGAGGGGCTGAAACAGAGTGCGAGAATCAGTGGGGCTGAAACAGAGGACCTGAAACAGAGAGGCTGAAACAGAGGGGCTGAAACAGAGGGCGAGAAACAGAGGGGCTGAAACAGAGGGGCTGAAACAGAGGGGCTGAAACAGAGAGGCTGAAACAGAGGGCGAGAAACAGTGGGGCTGAAACAGAGGGGCTAAAACAGAGGGGCTGAAACAGAGTGGCAAAAACAGAGGGGCTGAAACAGAGAGCGAGAAACAGAGGGAGAGACACAGAGGTGCTGAAACAGAGGGCGAGAAACAGAGGGGCTGAAACAGAAGGCGAGAAACAGAGGGGCTGAAACAGAGGGGCTGCAACAGAGGGCGAGAAACAGAGGTGCTGAAACTGAGGGTCTGAAACAGAGGGGCTTAAACAGAGGGCGAGAAACAGAGGGTTTGGAACAGAGAGCGAGAAACAGAGGGCGAGAAACAGAGTGGCTGAAATAGAGTGCGAGAAACAGAGGGGCTGAAACAGAGGGTCTGAAACAGAGGGGCTGAAACAGAGGGCGAGAAACAGAGGGGCAGAAACAGAGGGGCTGAAACAGTGGGGCTGAAACAGAGAGCTTGAAACAGTGGGGCTGAAACAGAGGGCCTGAAACAGAGGGGCTAAAACAGAGTGGCTGAAACAGAGGGGAAGAAACAGAGGGCGAGAAACAGAGGTGCTGAAACAGAGCTGCTGAAACAGAGGGGCTGAAATAAAGGGGCTGAAACAGAGGGGCTGAAACATAGGACGAGAAACAGAGGGGCTGAAACAGTGGAACTGAAACAGAGAGGCTGAAACAGAGGGGCTGAAATAGAGGGGCTGAAACAGAGGGCGAGAAACAGATGGCTAGAGACAGAGGGCGAGAAAAATAGGGGCTGAAACAGAGGGGCTGAAACAGAGGGGCTGAAACAGAGGGCGAGAAAACGAGGGGCTGAAACAGAGGGCGAGAAACAGAGGGGCTGAAACAGACGTGCTGAAACAGAGGGCGAGAAACAGAGGGACTGAAACAGAGGGGCTGAAACAGAGTGGCTGAAACAGAGTGGCTGAAACAGGGTGCGAGAAACAGAGGGGCTGAAACCGAGGGGCTGAAACAGGGGCGAGAAACAGAGGGGCTGAAACAGAGGGCGAGAAACAGAGGGGCTAAAACAGAGGGGCTGAAACAGAGGGGCTGAAACAGAGGGCGAGAAACAGAGGGCGAGAAACAGAGGGCCTGAAACAGAGGGGCTGAAACAGAGGGGCTGACACAGAGGGCGAGAAACAGAGGGGCTGAAACACAGGGGCTGAAACAGAGGGTGAGAAACAGAGCGACTGAAACAGAGGGCGAGAAACAGAGGGGCTGAAACAGTGGAAATGAAACAGAGAGGCTGAAACAGAGGGGCTGAAATAGATGGGCTGAAACAGAGGGCGAGAAACAGAGGGGCTGAAACAGAGGGCGAGAAACAGAGGGGCTAAAACAGAGGTGCTGAAACAGAGGGGCTAAAACAGAGTGGCTGAAACAGAGGGGCTGAAACAGAGGGCGAGAAACAGAGGTGCTGAAACAGAGCAACTGAAAGAGAGTGCGAGAAACAGAAGGGCTGAAACAGAGGGGCTGATCAGAGGACGAGAAACACAGGGGCTGAAACAGAGGTGCTGAAACAGACGGGCTAAAACAGAGGGCGAGAAATAGAGGGTTTGGAACAGAGGCGCTGAAACAGTGCGCAAGAAACAGAGGGGCTGAAACAGAGGGTGAGAAGCAGATGGCTAGAAACAGAGGGGCTGAAACAGAGGGGCTGAAACAGAGGGGCTGAAACAGAGGGCGAGAAACAGAGGGGCTGAAACAGAGGGCGAGAAACAGAGGGGCTGAAACAGACGGGCTGAAACAGAGGGCAAGAAACAGAGGGACTGAAACAGAGGGGCTGAAACAGAGGGGCTGAAACAGAGGGCGAGAAACCGAGGGGCTGAACCAGAGGGCGAGAAACAGCGGGGCTGAAACAGAGGGGCTGAAACAGAGGGGCTGAAACAGAGGGCGAGAAACAGAGGGCCTGAAACAGAGGGGCTGAAACAGAGGGCGAGAAACAGAGGGGCTGAAACAGAGGACCTGAAACAGAGAGGCTGAAACAGAGGGGCTGAAACAGAGGGCGAGAAACAGAGGGGCTGAAACAGAGGGGCTGAAACAGAGGGCGAGAAACAGAGGGGCTGAAACAGAGGGGCTAAAACAGAGGGGCTGATACAGAGGGGCTAAAATAGAGGGGCTGAAACAGAGGGCGAGAAATAGAGGCAGGGACACAGAAGTGCTGAAACAGATGGGCTGAAACAGAGGGGCTGAAACAGAGGGCGAGAAACAGAGGGCGAGAAACAGAGTGGCTGAAATAGAGTGCGAGAAACAGAGGGGCTGAAACAGAGGGTCTGAAACAGAGGGGCTGAAACAGAGGGCGAGAAACAGAGGGGCAGAAACAGAGGGGCTGAAACAGTGGGGCTGAAACAGAGAGCTTGAAACAGTGGGGCTGAAACAGAGGGCCTGAAACAGAGGGGCTAAAACAGAGTGGCTGAAACAGAGGGGAAGAAACAGAGGGCGAGAAACAGAGGTGCTGAAACAGAGCTGCTGAAACAGAGGGGCTGAAATAAAGGGGCTGAAACAGAGGGGCTGAAACATAGGACGAGAAACAGAGGGGCTGAAACAGTGGAACTGAAACAGAGAGGCTGAAACAGAGGGGCTGAAATAGAGGGGCTGAAACAGAGGGCGAGAAACAGATGGCTAGAGACAGAGGGCGAGAAAAATAGGGGCTGAAACAGAGGGGCTGAAACAGAGGGGCTGAAACAGAGGGCGAGAAAACGAGGGGCTGAAACAGAGGGCGAGAAACAGAGGGGCTGAAACAGACGTGCTGAAACAGAGGGCGAGAAACAGAGGGACTGAAACAGAGGGGCTGAAACAGAGTGGCTGAAACAGAGTGGCTGAAACAGGGTGCGAGAAACAGAGGGGCTGAAACCGAGGGGCTGAAACAGGGGCGAGAAACAGAGGGGCTGAAACAGAGGGCGAGAAACAGAGGGGCTAAAACAGAGGGGCTGAAACAGAGGGGCTGAAACAGAGGGCGAGAAACAGAGGGCGAGAAACAGAGGGCCTGAAACAGAGGGGCTGAAACAGAGGGGCTGACACAGAGGGCGAGAAACAGAGGGGCTGAAACACAGGGGCTGAAACAGAGGGTGAGAAACAGAGCGACTGAAACAGAGGGCGAGAAACAGAGGGGCTGAAACAGTGGAAATGAAACAGAGAGGCTGAAACAGAGGGGCTGAAATAGATGGGCTGAAACAGAGGGCGAGAAACAGAGGGGCTGAAACAGAGGGCGAGAAACAGAGGGGCTAAAACAGAGGTGCTGAAACAGAGGGGCTAAAACAGAGTGGCTGAAACAGAGGGGCTGAAACAGAGGGCGAGAAACAGAGGTGCTGAAACAGAGCAACTGAAAGAGAGTGCGAGAAACAGAAGGGCTGAAACAGAGGGGCTGATCAGAGGACGAGAAACACAGGGGCTGAAACAGAGGTGCTGAAACAGACGGGCTAAAACAGAGGGCGAGAAATAGAGGGTTTGGAACAGAGGCGCTGAAACAGTGCGCAAGAAACAGAGGGGCTGAAACAGAGGGTGAGAAGCAGATGGCTAGAAACAGAGGGGCTGAAACAGAGGGGCTGAAACAGAGGGGCTGAAACAGAGGGCGAGAAACAGAGGGGCTGAAACAGAGGGCGCGTAACAGAGGGGCTGAAACAGACGGGCTGAAACAGAGGGCAAGAAACAGAGGGACTGAAACAGAGGGGCTGAAACAGAGGGGCTGAAACAGAGGGCGAGAAACCGAGGGGCTGAACCAGAGGGCGAGAAACAGCGGGGCTGAAACAGAGGGGCTGAAACAGAGGGGCTGAAACAGAGGGCGAGAAACAGAGGGCCTGAAACAGAGGGGCTGAAACAGAGGGCGAGAAACAGAGGGGCTGAAACAGAGGACCTGAAACAGAGAGGCTGAAACAGAGGGGCTGAAACAGAGGGCGAGAAACAGAGGGGCTGAAACAGAGGGGCTGAAACAGAGGGCGAGAAACAGAGGGGCTGAAACAGAGGGGCTAAAACAGAGGGGCTGATACAGAGGGGCTAAAATAGAGGGGCTGAAACAGAGGGCGAGAAATAGAGGCAGGGACACAGAAGTGCTGAAACAGATGGGCTGAAACAGAGGGGCTGAAACAGAGGGCGAGAAACAGAGGGCGAGAAACAGAGGGGCTGAAACAGACAGGCTGAAACAGAGGGGCTGAAACAGAGGTGCTGAAACAGAGGTGCTGAAACAGAGGGCGAGAAACAGAGGGGCTGAAACAGACAGGCTGAAACAGAGGGCGAGAAACAGAGGTGCTGAAACAGAGGTGCTGAAACAGAGGGGCTGAAACAGAGGGCGAGAAACAGAGGGGCTGAAACAGACAGGCTGAAACAGAGGGCGAGAAACAGAGGTGCTGAAACAGAGGTGCTGAAACAGAGGGCGAGAAACAGAGGGGCTGAAACCGAGGGTCTGAAACAGAGGGGCTGGAATAGAGGGCGAGAAACAGAGGGGCTGAAACAGAGGGCGAGAAACAGAGGGGCTGAAACTGAGGGGCTGAAACAGAGGGGCTAAAACAGAGGGTGAGAAACAGAGGGCGAGAAACAGAGGGGCTGAAACTGAGGGCCTGAAACAGAGGGGCTTAAACAGAGTGGCTGAAACAGAGGGGAAGAAACAGAGGGCGAGAAACAGAGGTGCTGAAACAGAGCTGCTGAAACAGAGGGGCTGAAATAAAGGGGCTGAAACAGAGGGGCTGAAACATAGGACGAGAAACAGATGGCTAGAGACAGAGGGCGAGAAAAATAGGGGCTGAAACAGAGGGGCTGAAACAGAGGGGCTGAAACAGAGGGCGAGAAACAGAGGGGCTGAAACAGAGGGCGAGAAACAGAGGGGCTGAAACAGACGGGCTGAAACAGAAGGCGAGAAACAGAGGGACTGAAATAGAGGGGCTGAAACAGAGTGGCTGAAACAGAGTGGCTGAAACAGTGTGCGAGAAACAGAGGGGCTGAAACTGAGGGGCTGAAACAGGGGCGAGAAACAGAGGGGCTGAAACAGAGGGCGAGAAACAGAGGGGCTAAAACAGAGGGGATGAAACAGAGGGGCTTAAACAGAAGGCGAGAAACAGAGGGCGAGAAACAGAGGGGCTGAAACAGAGGGGCTGAAACAGAGGGGCTGACACAGAGGGCGACAAACAGAGGGGCTGAAACAGAGTGGCTGAAACAGAGGGTGAGAAACAGAGCGACTGAAACAGAGGGCGAGAAACAGAGGGGCTGAAACAGTGGAACTGAAACAGAGAGGCTGAAACAGAGGGGCTGAAATAGATGGGCTGAAACAGAGGGCGAGAAACAGAGGGGCTGCAACAGAGGGGCTGAAACAGAGGGCGAGAAACAGAGGGGCTAAAACAGAGGTGCTGAAACAGAGGGGCTAAAACAGAGTGGCTGAAACAGAGGGGCTGAAACAGAGGGCGAGAAACAGAGGTGCTGAAAGCGAGCAACTGAAACAGAGTGCGAGAAACAGAAGGGCTGAAACACAGGGGCTGATCAGAGGGCTTGAAACACAGGGGCTGAAACAGAGGTGCTGAAACAGACGGGCTAAAACAGAGGGCGAGAAATAGAGGGTTTCGAACAGAGGCGCTGAAACAGAGCGCAAGAAACAGAGGGGCTGAAACAGAGGGTGAGAAGCAGATGGCTAGAAACAGAGGGTGAGAAACAGAGGGGCTGAAACAGAGGGGCTGAAACAGAGTGGCTGAAACAGAGGGCGAGAAACAGAGGGGCTGAAACAGAGGGCGAGAAACAGAGGGGCTGAAACAGACGGGCTGAAACAGAGGGCAAGAAACAGAGGGCGAGAAACAGAGGGGCTGAAACAGAGGGGCTGAAACAGAGGGGCTAAAACAGAGGGTGAGAAACAGAGGGCGAGAAACAGAGGGGCTGAAACTGAGGGCCTGAAACAGAGGGGCTTAAACAGAGTGGCTGAAACAGAGGGGAAGAAACAGAGGGCGAGAAACAGAGGTGCTGAAACAGAGCTGCTGAAACAGAGGGGCTGAAATAAAGGGGCTGAAACAGAGGGGCTGAAACATAGGACGAGAAACAGATGGCTAGAGACAGAGGGCGAGAAAAATAGGGGCTGAAACAGAGGGGCTGAAACAGAGGGGCTGAAACAGAGGGCGAGAAACAGAGGGGCTGAAACAGAGGGCGAGAAACAGAGGGGCTGAAACAGACGGGCTGAAACAGAAGGCGAGAAACAGAGGGACTGAAATAGAGGGGCTGAAACAGAGTGGCTGAAACAGAGTGGCTGAAACAGTGTGCGAGAAACAGAGGGGCTGAAACTGAGGGGCTGAAACAGGGGCGAGAAACAGAGGGGCTGAAACAGAGGGCGAGAAACAGAGGGGCTAAAACAGAGGGGATGAAACAGAGGGGCTTAAACAGAGGGCGAGAAACAGAGGGCGAGAAACAGAGGGGCTGAAACAGAGGGGCTGAAACAGAGGGGCTAAAACAGAGGGCGAGAAATAGAGGGTTTCGAACAGAGGCGCTGAAACAGAGCGCAAGAAACAGAGGGGCTGAAACAGAGGGTGAGAAGCAGATGGCTAGAAACAGAGGGTGAGAAACAGAGGGGCTGAAACAGAGGGGCTGAAACAGAGTGGCTGAAACAGAGGGCGAGAAACAGAGGGGCTGAAACAGAGGGCGAGAAACAGAGGGGCTGAAACAGAGGGCGAGAAACAGCGGGGCTGAAACAGAGGGGCTGAAACAGAGGGCAAGAAACAGAGTGGCTGAAACAGAGGGGCTGAAACAGAGGGCGAGAAACAGAGTGGCTGAAACAGAGGACCTGAAACAGAGAGGCTGAAACAGAGGGGCTGAAACAGAGGGCGAGAAACAGAGGGGTTGAAACAGAGTGGCTGAAACAGAGGGGCTGAAACAGAGGGCCTGAAACAGAGGGGCTGAAACAGAGGGCGAGAAACAGAGGGGCTGAAACAGAGGACCTGAAACAGAGAGGCTGAAACAGAGGGGCTGAAACAGAGGGGCTGAAACAGAGGGTGAGAAGCAGATGGCTAGAAACAGAGGGCGAGAAACAGAGGGGCTGAAACAGACGGGCTGAAACAGAGGGCAAGAAACAGAGGGACTGAAACAGAGGGGCTGAAACAGAGGGGCTGAAACAGAGGGCGAGAAACAGAGGGGCTGAAACAGAGGGGCTGAAACAGAGGGCGAGAAACAGAGGGGCTGAACCAGAGGGCGAGAAACAGCGGGGCTGAAACAGAGGGGCTGAAACAGAGGGGCTGAAACAGAGGGCGAGAAACAGAGTGGCTGAAACAGAGGACCTGAAACAGAGAGGCTGAAACAGAGGGGCTGAAACAGAGGGCGAGAAACAGAGGGGCTGAAACAGAGTGGCTGAAACAGAGGGGCTGAAACAGAGGGCCTGAAACAGAGGGGCTGAAACAGAGGGCGAGAAACAGAGGGGCTGAAACAGAGGACCTGAAACAGAGAGGCTGAAACAGAGGGGCTGAAACAGAGGGCGAGAAACAGAGGGGCTGAAACAGAGGGGCTGAAACAGAGGGCGAGAAACAGAGGGGCTGAAACAGAGGGGCTAAAACAGAGGGGCTGATACAGAGGGGCTAAAATAGAGGGGCTGAAACAGAGGGCGAGAAATAGAGGGAGGGACACAGAAGTGCTGAAACAGATGGGCTGAAACAGAGGGGCTGAAACAGAGGGCGAGAAACAGAGGGCGAGAAACAGAGGGGCTGAAACAGAGGGTCTGAAACAGAGGGGCTGAAACAGAGGGCGAGAAACAGAGGGGCTGAAACAGACAGGCTGAAACAGAGGGCGAGAAACAGAGGTGCTGAAACAGAGGTGCTGAAACAGAGGGCGAGAAACAGAGGGGCAGAAACCGAGGGTCTGAAACAGAGGGCCTGGAATAGAGGGCGAGAAACAGAGGGGCTGAAACAGAGGGCGAGAAACAGAGGGGCTGAAACAGAGGGGCTGAAACAGAGGGTCTAAAACAGAGGGTGAGAAACAGAGGGCGAGAAACAGAGGGGCTGAAACTGAGGGCCTGAAACAGAGGGGCTTAAACAGAGTGGCTGAAACAGAGGGGAAGAAACAGAGGGCGAGAAACAGAGGTGCTGAAACAGAGCTGCTGAAACAGAGGGGCTGAAATAAAGGGGCTGAAACAGAGGGGCTGAAACATAGGACGAGAAACAGATGGCTAGAGACAGAGGGCGAGAAAAATAGGGGCTGAAACAGAGGGGCTGAAACAGAGGGGCTGAAACAGAGGGCGAGAAACAGAGGGGCTGAAACAGAGGGCGAGAAACAGAGGGGCTGAAACAGACGGGCTGAAACAGAAGGCGAGAAACAGAGGGACTGAAATAGAGGGGCTGAAACAGAGTGGCTGAAACAGAGTGGCTGAAACAGTGTGCGAGAAACAGAGGGGCTGAAACTGAGGGGCTGAAACAGGGGCGAGAAACAGAGGGGCTGAAACAGAGGGCGAGAAACAGAGGGGATGAAACAGAGGGGCTTAAACAGAGGGCGAGAAACAGAGGGCGAGAAACAGAGGGGCTGAAACAGAGGGGCTGAAACAGAGGGGCTGACACAGAGGGCGACAAACAGAGGGGCTGAAACAGAGTGGCTGAAACAGAGGGTGAGAAACAGAGCGACTGAAACAGAGGGCGAGAAACAGAGGGGCTGAAACAGTGGAACTGAAACAGAGAGGCTGAAACAGAGGGGCTGAAATAGATGGGCTGAAACAGAGGGCGAGAAACAGAGGGGCTGCAACAGAGGGGCTGAAACAGAGGGCGAGAAACAGAGGGGCTAAAACAGAGGTGCTGAAACAGAGGGGCTAAAACAGAGTGGCTGAAACAGAGGGGCTGAAACAGAGGGCGAGAAACAGAGGTGCTGAAAGCGAGCAACTGAAACAGAGTGCGAGAAACAGAAGGGCTGAAACACAGGGGCTGATCAGAGGGCTTGAAACACAGGGGCTGAAACAGAGGTGCTGAAACAGACGGGCTAAAACAGAGGGCGAGAAATAGAGGGTTTCGAACAGAGGCGCTGAAACAGAGCGCAAGAAACAGAGGGGCTGAAACAGAGGGTGAGAAGCAGATGGCTAGAAACAGAGGGTGAGAAACAGAGGGGCTGAAACAGAGGGGCTGAAACAGAGTGGCTGAAACAGAGGGCGAGAAACAGAGGGGCTGAAACAGAGGGCGAGAAACAGAGGGGCTGAAACAGACGGGCTGAAACAGAGGGCAAGAAACAGAGGGCGAGAAACAGAGGGGCTGAAACTGAGGGCCTGAAACAGAGGGGCTTAAACAGAGTGGCTGAAACAGAGGGGAAGAAACAGAGGGCGAGAAACAGAGGTGCTGAAACAGAGCTGCTGAAACAGAGGGGCTGAAATAAAGGGGCTGAAACAGAGGGGCTGAAACATAGGACGAGAAACAGATGGCTAGAGACAGAGGGCGAGAAAAATAGGGGCTGAAACAGAGGGGCTGAAACAGAGGGGCTGAAACAGAGGGCGAGAAACAGAGGGGCTGAAACAGAGGGCGAGAAACAGAGGGGCTGAAACAGACGGGCTGAAACAGAAGGCGAGAAACAGAGGGACTGAAATAGAGGGGCTGAAACAGAGTGGCTGAAACAGAGTGGCTGAAACAGTGTGCGAGAAACAGAGGGGCTGAAACTGAGGGGCTGAAACAGGGGCGAGAAACAGAGGGGCTGAAACAGAGGGCGAGAAACAGAGGGGCTAAAAGAGAGGGGATGAAACAGAGGGGCTTAAACAGAGGGTGAGAAACAGAGGGCGAGAAACAGAGGGGCTGAAACAGAGGGGCTGAAACAGAGGGGCTGACACAGAGGGCGACAAACAGAGGGGCTGAAACAGAGTGGCTGAAACAGAGGGTGAGAAACAGAGCGACTGAAACAGAGGGCGAGAAACAGAGGGGCTGAAACAGTGGAACTGAAACAGAGAGGCTGAAACAGAGGGGCTGAAATAGATGGGCTGAAACAGAGGGCGAGAAACAGAGGGGCTGCAACAGAGGGGCTGAAACAGAGGGCGAGAAACAGAGGGGCTAAAACAGAGGTGCTGAAACAGAGGGGCTAAAACAGAGTGGCTGAAACAGAGGGGCTGAAACAGAGGGCGAGAAACAGAGGTGCTGAAAGCGAGCAACTGAAACAGAGTGCGAGAAACAGAAGGGCTGAAACACAGGGGCTGATCAGAGGGCTTGAAACACAGGGGCTGAAACAGAGGTGCTGAAACAGACGGGCTAAAACAGAGGGCGAGAAATAGAGGGTTTCGAACAGAGGCGCTGAAACAGAGCGCAAGAAACAGAGGGGCTGAAACAGAGGGTGAGAAGCAGATGGCTAGAAACAGAGGGTGAGAAACAGAGGGGCTGAAACAGAGGGGCTGAAACAGAGTGGCTGAAACAGAGGGCGAGAAACAGAGGGGCTGAAACAGAGGGCGAGAAACAGAGGGGCTGAAACAGACGGGCTGAAACAGAGGGCAAGAAACAGAGGGACTGAAACAGAGGGGCTGAAACAGAGGGGCTGAAACAGAGGGCGAGAAACAGAGGGGCTGAAACAGAGGGCGAGAAACAGCGGGGCTGAAACAGAGGGGCTGAAACAGAGGGCAAGAAACAGAGTGGCTGAAACAGAGGGGCTGAAACAGAGGGCGAGAAACAGAGTGGCTGAAACAGAGGACCTGAAACAGAGAGGCTGAAACAGAGGGGCTGAAACAGAGGGCGAGAAACAGAGGGGTTGAAACAGAGTGGCTGAAACAGAGGGGCTGAAACAGAGGGCCTGAAACAGAGGGGCTGAAACAGAGGGCGAGAAACAGAGGGGCTGAAACAGAGTACCTGAAACAGAGAGGCTGAAACAGAGGGGCTGAAACAGAGGGGCTGAAACAGAGGTTGAGAAGCAGATGGCTAGAAACAGAGGGCGAGAAACAGAGGGGCTGAAACAGACGGGCTGAAACAGAGGGCAAGAAACAGAGGGACTGAAACAGAGGGGCTGAAACAGAGGGGCTGAAACAGAGGGCGAGAAACAGAGGGGCTGAAACAGAGGGCGAGAAACAGCGGGGCTGAAACAGAGGGGCTGAAACAGAGGGCAAGAAACAGAGTGGCTGAAACAGAGGGGCTGAAACAGAGGGCGAGAAACAGAGTGGCTGAAACAGAGAACCTGAAACAGAGAGGCTGAAACAGAGGGCGAGAAACAGAGGGGCTGAAACAGAGTGGCTGAAACAGAGGGGCTGAAACAGAGGGCGAGAAACAGAGGGGCTGAAACAGAGGGGCTGAAACAGAGGGCGAGAAACAGAGTGGCTGAAACAGAGAACCTGAAACAGAGAGGCTGAAACAGAGGGCGAGAAACAGAGGGGCTGAAACAGAGTGGCTGAAACAGAGGGGCTGAAACAGAGGACCTGAAACAGAGAGGCTGAAACAGAGGGGCTGAAACAGAGGGCGAGAAACAGAGGGGCTGAAACAGAGGGGCTGAAACAGAGGGCGAGAAACAGAGGGGCTGAAACAGAGGGGCTAAAACAGAGGGGCTGATACAGAGGGGCTAAAATAGAGGGGCTGAAACAGAGGGCGAGAAACAGAGGGGCTGAAACAGAGGGTCTGAAACAGAGGGGCTGAAACAGAGGGCGAGAAACAGAGGGGCTGAAACAGAGGGCGAGAAACAGAGGTGCTGAAACAGAGGTGCTGAAACAGAGGGCGAGAAACAGAGGGGCTGAAACCGAGGGTCTGAAACAGAGGGGCTGGAATAGAGGGCGAGAAACAGAGGGGCTGAAACAGAGGGGCTGAAACAGAGGGCGAGAAACAGAGGGGCTGAAACAGAGGGGCTGAAACAGAAGGGCTAAAACAGAGGGCGAGAAACAGAGGGCGAGAAACAGAGGGGCTGAAACTGAGGGGCTGAAACAGAGGGGCTTAAACAGAGGGCGAGAAACAGAGGGTTTGGAACAGAGAGCGAGAAACAGAGGGCGAGAAACAGAGTGGCTGAAATAGAGTGCGAGAAACAGAGGGGCTGAAACAGAGGGTGAGAAACAGAGGGGCTGAAACAGAGGGCGAGAAACAGAGGGGCTGAAACAGAGGGGCTGAAACAGAGGGGCTGAAACAGAGAGCTTGAAACAGTGGGGCTGAAACAGAGGGCCTGAAACAGAGGGGCTAAAACAGAGTGGCTGAAACAGAGGGGAAGAAACAGAGGGCGAGAAACAGAGGTGCTGAAACAGAGCTGCTGAAACAGAGGGGCTGAAATAAAGGGGCTGAAACAGAGGGGCTGAAACATAGGACGAGAAACAGAGTGGCTGAAACAGAGGGGCTGAAATAGAGGGGCTGAAACAGAGGGCGAGAAACAGGGGGGCTGAAACAGACGGGCTGACACAGAGGGCGACAAACAGAGGGGCTGAAACAGAGTGGCTGAAACAGAGGGTGAGAAACAGAGCGACTGAAACAGAGGGCGAGAAACAGAGGGGCTGAAACAGTGGAACTGAAACAGAGAGGCTGAAACAGAGGGGCTGAAATAGATGGGCTGAAACAGAGGGCGAGAAACAGAGGGGCTGAAACAGAGGACCTGAAACAGAGAGGCTGAAACAGAGGGGCTGAAACAGAGCGCAAGAAACAGAGGGGCTGAAACAGAGGGTGAGAAGCAGATGGCTAGAAACAGAGGGTGAGAAACAAAGGGGCTGAAACAGAGGGGCTGAAACAGACAGGCTGAAACAGAGGGGCTGAAACAGAGGGCGAGAAACAGAGGGGCTGAAACAGAGGGGCTGAAACAGAGGCGCTGAAACAGAGTGGCTGAAACAGAGGGGCTGAAACAGAGGGCCTGAAACAGAGGGGCTGAAACAGAGGGCGAGAAACAGAGGGGCTGAAACAGAGGACCTGAAACAGAGAGGCTGAAACAGAGGGGCTGAAACAGAGCGCAAGAAACAGAGGGGCTGAAACAGAGGGTGAGAAACAAAGGGGCTGAAACAGAGGGGCTGAAACAGAGGGGCTGAAACAGAGGGCGAGAAACAGAGGGGCTGAAACAGAGGGCGAGAAACAGAGGGGCTGAAACAGTGGGGCTGAAACAGAGGGCAAGAAACAGAGGGACTGAAACAGAGGGGCTGAAACAGAGGGGCTGAAACAGAGGGTGAGAAACAGAGGGGCTGAAACAGAGGGCGAGAAACAGCGGGGCTGAAACAGAGGGGCTGAAACAGAGGGCAAGAAACAGAGTGGCTGAAACAGAGGGGCTGAAACAGAGGGCGAGAAACAGAGTGGCTGAAACAGAGGACCTGAAACAGAGAGGCTGAAACAGAGGGCGAGAAACAGAGGGGCTGAAACAGAGTGGCTGAAACAGAGGGGCTGAAACAGAGGGCCTGAAACAGAGGGGCTGAAACAGAGGGCGAGAAACAGAGGGGCTGAAACAGAGGACCTGAAACAGAGAGGCTGAAACAGAGGGGCTGAAACAGAGGGCGAGAAACAGAGGGGCTGAAACAGAGGGGCTGAAACAGAGGGCGAGAAACAGAGGGGCTGAAACAGAGGGGCTAAAACAGAGGGGCTGATACAGAGGGGCTAAAATAGAGGGGCTGAAACAGAGGGCGAGAAATAGAGGGAGAGACACAGAAGTGCTGAAACAGATGGGCTGAAACAGAGGGGCTGAAACAGAGGGCGAGAAACAGAGGGCGAGAAACAGAGGGGCTGAAACAGAGGGTCTGAAACAGAGGGGCTGAAACAGAGGGCGAGAAACAGAGGGGATGAAACAGAGGGCGAGAAACAGAGGTGCTGAAACAGAGGTGCTGAAACAGAGGGCGAGAAACAGAGGGGCTGAAACCGAGGGTCTGAAACAGAGGGGCTGGAATAGAGGGCGAGAAACAGAGGGGCTGAAAAGAGGGGCTGAAACAGAGGGCGAGAAACAGAGGGGCTGAAACAGAGGGGCTGAAACAGAAGGGCTAAAACAGAGGGCGAGAAACAGAGGGCGAGAAACAGAGGTGCTGAAACTGAGGGGCTGAAACAGAGGGGCTTAAACAGAGGGCGAGAAACAGAGGGTTTGGAACAGAGAGCGAGAAACAGTGGGCGAGAAACAGAGTGGCTGAAATAGAGTGCGAGAAACAGAGGGGCTGAAACAGAGGGTCTGAAACAGAGGGGCTGAAACAGAGGGCGAGAAACAGAGGGGCAGAAACAGAGGGGCTGAAACAGAGGGGCTGAAACAGAGAGCTTGAAACAGTGGGGCTGAAACAGAGGGCCTGAAACAGAGGGGCTAAAACAGAGTGGCTCAAACAGAGGGGAAGAAACAGAGGGCGAGAAACAGAGGTGCTGAAACAGAGCTGCTGAAACAGAGGGGCTGAAATAAAGGGGCTGAAACAGAGGGGCTGAAACAGAGGACGAGAAACAGAGGGGCTGAAACAGAGGGGCTGAAATAGAGGGGCTGAAACAGAGGGCGAGAAACAGGGGGGCTGAAACAGACGGGCTGAAACAGAGGGCGAGAAACAGAGGGACTGAAACAGAGGGGCTGAAACAGAGTGGCTGAAACAGAGTGGCTGAAACAGTGTGCGAGAAACAGAGGGGCTGAAACCGAGGGGCTGAAACAGTGGGCGAGAAACAGAGGGGCTGAAACAGAGGGCGAGAAACAGAGGGGCTAAAACAGAGGGGCTGAAACAGAGGGGCTGAAACAGAGGGCGAGAAACAGAGGGCGAGAAACAGAGGGCCTGAAACAGAGGGGCTGAAACAGAGGGGCTGACACAGAGGGCGAGAAACAGAGGGGCTGAAACACAGGGGCTGAAACAGAGGGTGAGAAACAGAGCGACTGAAACAGAGGGCGAGAAACAGAGGGGCTGAAACAGTGGAACTGAAACAGAGAGGCTGAAACAGAGGGGCTGAAATAGATGGGCTGAAACAGAGGGCGAGAAACAGAGGGGCTGAAACAGAGGGGCTGAAACAGAGGGCGAGAAACAGAGGGGCTAAAACAGAGGTGCTAAAACAGAGGGGCTAAAACAGAGTGGCTGAAACAGAGGGGCTGAAACAGAGGGCGAGACACAGAGGTGCTGAAACTGAGCAACTGAAACAGAGTGCGAGAAACAGAAGGGCTGAAACAGAGGGGCTGATCAGAGGGCGAGAAACACAGGGGCTGAAACAGAGGTGCTGAAACAGACGGGCTAAAACAGAGGGCGAGAAATAGAGGGTTTGGAACAGAGGCGCTGAAACAGAGCGCAAGAAACAGAGGGGCTGAAACAGAGGGTGAGAATCAGATGGCTAGACACAGAGGGTGAGAAACAGAGGGGCTGAAACAGAGGGGCTGAAACAGAGGGCGAGAAACAGAGGGGCTGAAACAGACGGGCTGAAACAGAGGGCAAGAAACAGAGGGACTGAAACAGAGGGGATGAAACAGAGGGGCTGAAACAGAGGGCGAGAGACAGAGGGGCTGAAACAGAGAGCGAGAAACAGCGGGGCTGAAACAGAGGGCAAGAAACAGAGGGGCTGAAATAGAGGGGCTGAAACAGAGGGCGAGAAACAGAGTGGCTGAAACAGAGGACCTGAAACAGAGAGGCTGAAACAGAGTGGCTGAAACAGAGGGCGAGAAACAGAGGGGCTGAAAGAGAGCGGCTGAAACAGAGGGGCTGAAACAGAGGGCCTGAAACAGAGGGGCTGAAACAGAGGACCTGAAACAGAGAGGCTGAAACAGAGGGGCTGAAACAGAGGGCGAGAAACAGAGGGGCTGAAACAGAGGGGCTGAAACAGAGGGCGAGAAACAGAGGGTCTGAAACAGAGGGGCGAAAACAGAGGGGCTGATACAGAGGGGCTAAAATAGAGGGGCTGAAACAGAGGGCGAGAAATAGAGGGAGAGACACAGAAGGGCTGAAACAGATGGGCTGAAACAGAGGGGCTGAAACAGAGGGCGAGAAACAGAGGGCGAGAAACAGAGGGGCTGAAACAGAGGGTCTGAAACAGAGGGGCTGAAACAGAGGGCGAAAAACAGAGGGGCTGAAACAGACGGGCTGAAACAGAGGGCGAGAAACAGAGGTGCTGAAACAGAGGTGCTGAAACAGAGGGCGAGAAACAGAGGGGCTGAAACCGAGGGTCTGAAACAGAGGGTCTGGAATAGAGGGCGAGAAACAGAGGGGCTGAAACAGAGGGGCTGAAACAGAGGGCGAGAAACAGAGGGGCTGAAACAGAGGGGCTGAAACAGAGGGGCTAAAACAGAGGGCGAGAAACAGAGGGCGAGAAACAGAGGGGCTGAAACTGAGGGGCTGAAACAGAGGGGCTTAAACAGAGGGCGAGAAACAGAGGGTTTGGAACAGAGAGCGAGAAACAGAGGGCGAGAAACAGAGTGGCTGAAATAGAGTGCGAGAAACAGAGGGGCTGAAACAGAGGGTCTGAAACAGAGGGGCTGAAACAGAGGGCGAGAAACAGAGGGGCAGAAACAGAGGGGCTGAAACAGAGGGGCTGAAACAGAGAGCTTGAAACAGTGGGGCTGAAACAGAGGGCCTGAAACAGAGGGGCTAAAACAGAGGGGCTGAAACAGAGGGGCTGAATCAGAGGGGCTGATTCTGAGGGGCTATATCAGAGGGGCTGAAACAGACGGCGAGAAACAGAGGGGCTGAAACAGAGGACGAGAAACAGAGGGGCTGAAACAGAGGGGCTGAAAAAGAGGGGCTGAAACAGAGTGGCTGAAACAGATGGGCTGAAACAGAGGGGCTGGAACAGAGGGGCTGAAACAGAGGGCGAGAAACAGAGGGGCTGAAACAGAGGGCGAGAAACAGAGGGGCTGAAACAGAGGGGCTGAAACAGATGGGCTGAAACAGAGGGGCTGAAACAGAGGGCGAGAAACAGAGGGGCTGAAACAGAGGGGCTGAAACAGAGGGGCTGAATCAGAGGGGCTGATTCTGAGGGGCTATATCAGAGGGGCTGAAACAGACGGCGAGAAACAGAGGGGCTGAAACAGAGGACGAGAAACAGAGGGGCTGAAACAGAGGGGCTGAAAAAGAGGGGCTGAAACAGAGTGGCTGAAACAAATGGGCTGAAACAGAGGGGCTGGAACAGAGGGGCTGAAACAGAGGGCGAGAAACAGAGGGGCTGAAACAGAGGGCGAGAAACAGAGGGGCTGAAACAGAGGGGCTGAAACAGATGGGCTGAAACAGAGGGGCTGAAACAGAGGGCGAGAAACAGAGGGGCTGAAACAGAGGGACTGGAACAGAGGGTGAGAAACAGTGGGGCTGAAACAGAGGGCGAGAAACAGAGGGGCTGAAACAGAGGGGCTGAATCAGAGGGGCTGAAACAGAGGGGCTGAATCAGAGGGGCTGAAACAGAGGGCGAGAAACAGAGGGGCTGAAACAGAGGGGCTGAAACAGAGTGGCTGAAACAGAGAGGCTGAAACTGAGGGGCTGGAACAGAGGGGGAGAAACAGAGGGACTGAAACAGAGGGTCTGAAACAGAGGGCGAGAAACAGAGGGGCTGAAACAGAGTTCGAGACACAGAGGGGCTGATACAGAGGGCGAGAAACAGAGGGGCTGAAACAGAGGGGCTGAAACAGAAGGGCTGAAACAGAGGGGCAGTAACAGAGGGCGAGAAACAGAGGGGCTGAATCAGAGTGGCTGAATCAGAGGGGCTGAAACAGAGGGGCTGAAACAGAGGGCGAGAAAAAGAGGGGCTGAAACAGAGGGCGAGAATCAGAGGGCGTGAAACAGAGGGGCTGAAACAGAGGGGCTGAAACAGAGGGGCTGATACAGAAGGCGTGAAACAGAGGGGCTGAAACAGAGGGGCTGAAACATAGGACGAGAAACAGAGGGGCTGAAACAGTGGAACTGAAACAGAGAGGCTGAAACAGAGGGGCTGAAATAGAGGGGCTGAAACAGAGGGCGAGAAACAGAGGGGCTGAAACAGACGGGCTGAAACAGAGGGCGAGAAACAGAGGGACTGAAACAGAGGGGCTGAAACAGAGTGGCTGAAACAGAGTGGCTGAAACAGTGTGCGAGAAACAGAGGGGTTGAAACCGAGGGGCTGAAACAGGGGGCGAGAAACAGAGGGGCTGAAACAGAGGGCGAGAAACAGAGGGGCTAAAACAAAGGGGCTGAAACAGAGGGGCTGAAACAGAGGGCGAGAAACAGAGGGCGAGAAACAGAGGGGCTGAAACAGAGGGGCTGAAACAGAGGGGCTGACACAGAGGGCGACAAACAGAGGGGCTGAAACAGAGTGGCTGAAACAGAGGGTGAGAAACAGAGCGACTGAAACAGAGGGCGAGAAACAGAGGGGCTGAAACAGTGGAACTGAAACAGAGAGGCTGAAACAGAGGGGCTGAAATAGATGGGCTGAAACAGAGGGCGAGAAACAGAGGGGCTGAAACAGAGGACCTGAAACAGAGAGGCTGAAACAGAGGGGCTGAAACAGAGCGCAAGAAAGAGAGGGGCTGAAACAGAGGGTGAGAAGCAGATGGCTAGAAACAGAGGGTGAGAAACAAAGGGGCTGAAACAGAGGGGCTGAAACAGAGGGGCTGAAACAGAGGGCGAGAAACAGAGGGGCTGAAACAGAGGACCTGAAACAGACAGGCTGAAACAGAGGGGCTGAAACAGAGGGCGAGAAACAGAGGGGCTGAAACAGAGGGGCTGAAACAGAGGCGCTGAAATAGAGTGGCTGAAACAGAGGGGCTGAAACAGAGGGCCTGAAACAGAGGGGCTGAAACAGAGGGCGAGAAACAGAGGGGCTGAAACAGAGGACCTGAAACAGAGAGGCTGAAACAGAGGGGCTGAAACAGAGCGCAAGAAACAGAGGGGCTGAAACAGAGGGTGAGAAGCAGATGGCTAGAAACAGAGGGTGAGAAACAAAGGGGCTGAAACAGAGGGGCTGAAACAGAGGGGCTGAAACAGAGGGCGAGAAACAGAGGGGCTGAAACAGAGGGCGAGAAACAGAGGGGCTGAAACAGAGGGGCTGAAACAGAGGGCAAGAAACAGAGGGACTGAAACAGAGGGGCTGAAACAGAGGGGCTGAAACAGAGGGCGAGAAACAGAGGGGCTGAAACAGAGGGCGAGAAACAGCGGGGCTGAAACAGAGGGGCTGAAACAGAGGGCAAGAAACAGAGTGGCTGAAACAGAGGGGCTGAAACAGAGGGCGAGAAACAGAGTGGCTGAAACAGAGGACCTGAAACAGAGAGGCTGAAACAGAGGGCGAGAAACAGAGGGGCTGAAACAGAGTGGCTGAAACAGAGGGGCTGAAACAGAGGGCCTGAAACAGAGGGGCTGAAACAGAGGGCGAGAAACAGAGGGGCTGAAACAGAGGACCTGAAACAGAGAGGCTGAAACAGAGGGGCTGAAACAGAGGGCGAGAAACAGAGGGGCTGAAACAGAGGGGCTGAAACAGAGGGCGAGAAACAGAGGGGCTGAAACAGAGGGGCTAAAACAGAGGGGCTGATACAGAGGGGCTAAAATAGAGGGGCTGAAACAGAGGGCGAGAAATAGAGGGAGAGACACAGAAGTGCTGAAACAGATGGGCTGAAACAGAGGGGCTGAAACAGAGGGCGAGAAACAGAGTGCGAGAAACAGAGGGGCTGAAACAGAGGGTCTGAAACAGAGGGGCTGAAACAGAGGGCGAGAAACAGAGGGGATGAAACAGAGGGCGAGAAACAGAGGTGCTGAAACAGAGGTGCTGAAACAGAGGGCGAGAAACAGAGGGGCTGAAACCGAGGGTCTGAAACAGAGGGGCTGGAATAGAGGGCGAGAAACAGAGGGGCTGAAAAGAGGGGCTGAAACAGAGGGCGAGAAACAGAGGGGCTGAAACAGAGGGGCTGAAACAGAAGGGCTAAAACAGAGGGCGAGAAACAGAGGGCGAGAAACAGAGGTGCTGAAACTGAGGGGCTGAAACAGAGGGGCTTAAACAGAGGGCGAGAAACAGAGGGTTTGGAACAGAGAGCGAGAAACAGTGGGCGAGAAACAGAGTGGCTGAAATAGAGTGCGAGAAACAGAGGGGCTGAAACAGAGGGTCTGAAACAGAGGGGCTGAAACAGAGGGCGAGAAACAGAGGGGCAGAAACAGAGGGGCTGAAACAGAGGGGCTGAAACAGAGAGCTTGAAACAGTGGGGCTGAAACAGAGGGCCTGAAACAGAGGGGCTAAAACAGAGTGGCTCAAACAGAGGGGAAGAAACAGAGGGCGAGAAACAGAGGTGCTGAATCAGAGCTGCTGAAACAGAGGGGCTGAAATAAAGGGGCTGAAACAGAGGGGCTGAAACATAGGACGAGAAACAGAGGGGCTGAAACAGAGGGGCTGAAATAGAGGGGCTGAAACAGAGGGCGAGAAACAGGGGGGCTGAAACAGACGGGCTGAAACAGAGGGCGAGAAACAGAGGGACTGAAACAGAGGGGCTGAAACAGAGTGGCTGAAACAGAGTGGCTGAAACAGTGTGCGAGAAACAGAGGGGCTGAAACCGAGGGGCTGAAACAGTGGGCGAGAAACAGAGGGGCTGAAACAGAGGGCGAGAAACAGAGGGGCTAAAACAGAGGGGCTGAAACAGAGGGGCTGAAACAGAGGGCGAGAAACAGAGGGCGAGAAACAGAGGGCCTGAAACAGAGGGGCTGAAACAGAGGGGCTGACACAGAGGGCGAGAAACAGAGGGGCTGAAACACAGGGGCTGAAACAGAGGGTGAGAAACAGAGCGACTGAAACAGAGGGCGAGAAACAGAGGGGCTGAAACAGTGGAACTGAAACAGAGAGGCTGAAACAGAGGGGCTGAAATAGATGGGCTGAAACAGAGGGCGAGAAACAGAGGGGCTGAAACAGAGGGGCTGAAACAGAGGGCGAGAAACAGAGGGGCTAAAACAGAGGTGCTGAAACAGAGGGGCTAAAACAGAGTGGCTGAAACAGAGGGGCTGAAACAGAGGGCGAGAAACAGAGGTGCTGAAACTGAGCAACTGAAACAGAGTGCGAGAAACAGAAGGGCTGAAACAGAGGGGCTGATCAGAGGGCGAGAAACACAGGGGCTGAAACAGAGGTGCTGAAACAGACGGGCTAAAACAGAGGGCGAGAAATAGAGGGTTTGGAACAGAGGCGCTGAAACAGAGCGCAAGAAACAGAGGGGCTGAAACAGAGGGTGAGAATCAGATGGCTAGAAACAGAGGGTGAGAAACAGAGGGGCTGAAACAGAGGGGCTGAAACAGAGGGCGAGAAACAGAGGGGCTGAAACAGAGGGCGAGAAACAGAGGGGCTGAAACAGACGGGCTGAAACAGAGGGCAAGAAACAGAGGGACTGAAACAGAGGGGATGAAACAGAGGGGCTGAAACAGAGGGCGAGAAACAGAGGGGCTGAAACAGAGAGCGAGAAACAGCGGGGCTGAAACAGAGGGCAAGAAACAGAGGGGCTGAAACAGAGGGGCTGAAACAGAGGGCGAGAAACAGAGTGGCTGAAACAGAGGACCTGAAACAGAGAGGCTGAAACAGAGGGGCTGAAACAGAGGGCGAGAAACAGAGGGGCTGAAAGAGAGCGGCTGAAACAGAGGGGCTGAAACAGAGGGCCTGAAACAGAGGCGCTGAAACAGAGGGCGAGAAACAGAGGGGCTGAAACAGAGGACCTGAAACAGAGAGGCTGAAACAGAGGGGCTGAAACAGAGGGCGAGAAACAGAGGGGCTGAAACAGAGGGGCTGAAACAGAGGGCGAGAAACAGAGGGTCTGAAACAGAGGGGCGAAAACAGAGGGGCTGATACAGAGGGGCTAAAATAGAGGGGCTGAAACAGAGGGCGAGAAATAGAGGGAGAGACACAGAAGGGCTGAAACAGATGGGCTGAAACAGAGGGGCTGAAACAGAGGGCGAGAAACAGAGGGCGAGAAACAGAGGGGCTGAAACAGAGGGTCTGAAACAGAGGGGCTGAAACAGAGGGCGAAAAACAGAGGGGCTGAAACAGACGGGCTGAAACAGAGGTGCTGAAACAGAGGTGCTGAAACAGAGGGCGAGAAACAGAGGGGCTGAAACCGAGGGGCTGAAACCGAGGGTCTGAAACAGAGGGTCTGGAATAGAGGGCGAGAAACAGAGGGGCTGAAACAGAGGGGCTGAAACAGAGGGCGAGAAACAGAGGGGCTGAAACAGAGGGGCTGAAACAGAGGGGCTAAAACAGAGGGCGAGAAACAGAGGGCGAGAAACAGAGGGGCTGAAACTGAGGGGCTGAAACAGAGGGGCTTAAACAGAGGGCGAGAAACAGAGGGTTTGGAACAGAGAGCGAGAAACAGAGGGCGAGAAACAGAGTGGCTGAAATAGAGTGCGAGAAACAGAGGGGCTGAAACAGAGGGTCTGAAACAGAGGGGCTGAAACAGAGGGCGAGAAACAGAGGGGCAGAAACAGAGGGGCTGAAACAGAGGGGCTGAAACAGAGAGCTTGAAACAGTGGGGCTGAAACAGAGGGCCTGAAACAGAGGGGCTAAAACAGAGTGGCTGAAACAGAGGGGAAGAAACAGAGGGCGAGAAACAGAGGTGCTGAAACAGAGCTGCTGAAACAGAGGGGCTGAAATAAAGGGGCTGAAACAGAGGGGCTGAAACATAGGATGAGAAACAGAGGGGCTGAAACAGTGGAACTGAAACAGAGAGGCTGAAACAGAGGGGCTGAAATAGAGGGGCTGAAACAGAGGGCGAGAAACAGAGGGGCTGAAACAGACGGGCTGAAACAGAGGGCGAGAAACAGAGGGACTGAAACAGAGGGGCTGAAACAGAGTGGCTGAAACAGAGTGGCTGAAACAGTGTGCGAGAAACAGAGGGGCTGAAACCGAGGGGCTGAAACAGGGGGCGAGAAACAGAGGGGCTGAAACAGAGGGCGAGAAACAGAGGGGCTAAAACAAAGGGGCTGAAACAGAGGGGCTGAAACAGAGGGCGAGAAACAGAGGGCGAGAAACAGAGGGGCTGAAACAGAGGGGCTGAAACAGAGGGGCTGACACAGAGGGCGAGAAACAGAGGGGCTGAAACAGAGGGGCTGAAACAGAGTGTGAGAAACAGAGCGACTGAAACAGAGGGCGAGAAACAGAGGGGCTGAAACAGTGGAACTGAAACAGAGAGGCTGAAACAGAGGGGCTGAAATAGAGGGGCTGAAACAGAGGGCGAGAAACAGAGGGGCTGAAACAGAGGGGCTGAAACAGAGGGCGAGAAACAGAGGGGCTAAAACAGAGGTGCTGAAACAGAGGGGCTAAAACAGAGTGGCTGAAACAGAGGGGCTGAAACAGAGGGCGAGAAACAGAGGTGCTGAAACTGAGCAACTGAAACAGAGTGCGAGAAACAGAAGGGCTGAAACAGAGGGGCTGATCAGAGGGCGAGAAACACAGGGGCTGAATCAGAGGTGCTGAAACAGACGGGCTAAAACAGAGGGCGAGAAATAGAGGGTTTGGAACAGAGGCGCTGAAACAGAGCGCAAGAAACAGAGGGGCTGAAACAGAGGGTGAGAATCAGATGGCTAGAAACAGAGGGTGAGAAACAGAGGGGCTGAAACAGAGGGGCTGAAACAGAGGGGCTGAAACAGAGGGCGAGAAACAGAGGGGCTGAAACAGAGGGCGAGAAACAGAGGGGCTGAAACAGACGGGCTGAAACAGAGGGCAAGAAACAGAGGGACTGAAACAGAGGGGATGAAACAGAGGGGCTGAAACAGAGGGCGAGAAACAGAGGGGCTGAAACAGAGAGCGAGAAACAGCGGGGCTGAAACAGAGGGCAAGAAACAGAGGGGCTGAAACAGAGGGGCTGAAACAGAGGGCGAGAAACAGAGTGGCTGAAACAGAGGACCTGAAACAGAGAGGCTGAAACAGAGGGGCTGAAACAGAGGGCGAGAAACAGAGGGGCTGAAATAGAGCGGCTGAAACAGAGGGGCTGAAACAGAGGGCCTGAAACAGAGGCGCTGAAACAGAGGGCGAGAAACAGAGGGGCTGAAACAGAGGACCTGAAACAGAGAGGCTGAAACAGAGGGGCTGAAACAGAGGGCGAGAAACAGAGGGGCTGAAACAGAGGGGCTGAAACAGAGGGTGAGAAACAGAGGGTCTGAAACAGAGGGGCGAAAACAGAGGGGCTGATACAGAGGGGCTAAAATAGAGGGGCTGAAACAGAGGGCGAGAAATAGAGGGAGAGACACAGAAGGGCTGAAACAGATGGGCTGAAACAGAGGGGCTGAAACAGAGGGCGAGAAACAGAGGGCGAGAAACAGAGGGGCTGAAACAGAGGGTCTGAAACAGAGGGGCTGAAACAGAGGGCGAAAAACAGAGGGGCTGAAACAGACGGGCTGAAACAGAGGGCGAGAAACAGAGGTGCTGAAACAGAGGTGCTGAAACAGAGGGCGAGAAACAGAGGGGCTGAAACCGAGGGTCTGAAACAGAGGGTCTGGAATAGAGGGCGAGAAACAGAGGGGCTGAAACAGAGGGGCTGAAACAGAGGGCGAGAAACAGAGGGGCTGAAACAGAGTGGCTGAAACAGAGGGGCTAAAACAGAGGGCGAGAAACAGAGGGCGAGAAACAGAGGGGCTGAAACTGAGGGGCTGAAACAGAGGGGCTTAAACAGAGGGCGAGAAACAGAGGGTTTGGAACAGAGAGCGAGAAACAGAGGGCGAGAAACAGAATGGCTGAAATAGAGTGCGAGAAACAGAGGGGCTGAAACAGAGGGTCTGAAACAGAGGGTCTGAAACAGAGGGCGAGAAACAGAGGGGCAGAAACAGAGGGGCTGAAACAGAGGGGCTGAAACAGAGAGCTTGAAACAGTGGGGCTGAAACAGAGGGCCTGAAACAGAGGGGCTAAAACAGAGTGGCTGAAACAGAGGGGAAGAAACAGAGGGCGAGAAACAGAGGTGCTGAAACAGAGCTGCTGAAACAGAGGGGCTCAAATAAAGGGGCTGAAACAGAGGGGCTGAAACATAGGACGAGAAACAGAGGGGCTGAAACAGTGGAACTGAAACAGAGAGGCTGAAACAGAGGGGCTGAAACAGAGGGGCTGACACAGAGGGCGAGAAACAGAGGGGCTGAAACACAGGGGCTGAAACAGAGGGTGAGAAACAGAGCGACTGAAACAGAGGGCGAGAAACAGAGGGGCTGAAACAGTGGAACTGAAACAGAGAGGCTGAAACAGAGGGGCTGAAATAGATGGGCTGAAACAGAGGGCGAGAAACAGAGGGGCTGAAACAGAGGGGCTGAAACAGAGGGCGAGAAACAGAGGGGCTAAAACAGAGGTGCTGAAACAGAGGGGCTAAAACAGAGTGGCTGAAACAGAGGGGCTGAAACAGAGGGCGAGAAACAGAGGTGCTGAAACTGAGCAACTGAAACAGAGTGCGAGAAACAGAAGGGCTGAAACAGAGGGGCTGATCAGAGGGCGAGAAACACAGGGGCTGAAACAGAGGTGCTGAAACAGACGGGCTAAAACAGAGGGCGAGAAATAGAGGGTTTGGAACAGAGGCGCTGAAACAGAGCGCAAGAAACAGAGGGGCTGAAACAGAGGGTGAGAATCAGATGGCTAGAAACAGAGGGTGAGAAACAGAGGGGCTGAAACAGAGGGGCTGAAACAGAGGGCGAGAAACAGAGGGGCTGAAACAGAGGGCGAGAAACAGAGGGGCTGAAACAGACGGGCTGAAACAGAGGGCAAGAAACAGAGGGACTGAAACAGAGGGGATGAAACAGAGGGGCTGAAACAGAGGGCGAGAAACAGAGGGGCTGAAACAGAGAGCGAGAAACAGCGGGGCTGAAACAGAGGGCAAGAAACAGAGGGGCTGAAACAGAGGGGCTGAAACAGAGGGCGAGAAACAGAGTGGCTGAAACAGAGGACCTGAAACAGAGAGGCTGAAACAGAGGGGCTGAAACAGAGGGCGAGAAACAGAGGGGCTGAAAGAGAGCGGCTGAAACAGAGGGGCTGAAACAGAGGGCCTGAAACAGAGGCGCTGAAACAGAGGGCGAGAAACAGAGGGGCTGAAACAGAGGACCTGAAACAGAGAGGCTGAAACAGAGGGGCTGAAACAGAGGGCGAGAAACAGAGGGGCTGAAACAGAGGGGCTGAAACAGAGGGCGAGAAACAGAGGGTCTGAAACAGAGGGGCGAAAACAGAGGGGCTGATACAGAGGGGCTAAAATAGAGGGGCTGAAACAGAGGGCGAGAAATAGAGGGAGAGACACAGAAGGGCTGAAACAGATGGGCTGAAACAGAGGGGCTGAAACAGAGGGCGAGAAACAGAGGGCGAGAAACAGAGGGGCTGAAACAGAGGGTCTGAAACAGAGGGGCTGAAACAGAGGGCGAAAAACAGAGGGGCTGAAACAGACGGGCTGAAACAGAGGGCGAGAAACAGAGGTGCTGAAACAGAGGTGCTGAAACAGAGGGCGAGAAACAGAGGGGCTGAAACCGAGGGTCTGAAACAGAGGGTCTGGAATAGAGGGCGAGAAACAGAGGGGCTGAAACAGAGGGGCTGAAACAGAGGGCGAGAAACAGAGGGGCTGAAACAGAGGGGCTGAAACAGAGGGGCTAAAACAGAGGGCGAGAAACAGAGGGCGAGAAACAGAGGGGCTGAAACTGAGGGGCTGAAACAGAGGGGCTTAAACAGAGGGCGAGAAACAGAGGGTTTGGAACAGAGAGCGAGAAACAGAGGGCGAGAAACAGAGTGGCTGAAATAGAGTGCGAGAAACAGAGGGGCTGAAACAGAGGGTCTGAAACAGAGGGGCTGAAACAGAGGGCGAGAAACAGAGGGGCAGAAACAGAGGGGCTGAAACAGAGGGGCTGAAACAGAGAGCTTGAAACAGTGGGGCTGAAACAGAGGGCCTGAAACAGAGGGGCTAAAACAGAGTGGCTGAAACAGAGGGGAAGAAACAGAGGGCGAGAAACAGAGGTGCTGAAACAGAGCTGCTGAAACAGAGGGGCTGAAATAAAGGGGCTGAAACAGAGGGGCTGAAACATAGGATGAGAAACAGAGGGGCTGAAACAGTGGAACTGAAACAGAGAGGCTGAAACAGAGGGGCTGAAATAGAGGGGCTGAAACAGAGGGCGAGAAACAGAGGGGCTGAAACAGACGGGCTGAAACAGAGGGCGAGAAACAGAGGGACTGAAACAGAGGGGCTGAAACAGAGTGGCTGAAACAGAGTGGCTGAAACAGTGTGCGAGAAACAGAGGGGCTGAAACCGAGGGGCTGAAACAGGGGGCGAGAAACAGAGGGGCTGAAACAGAGGGCGAGAAACAGAGGGGCTAAAACAAAGGGGCTGAAACAGAGGGGCTGAAACAGAGGGCGAGAAACAGAGGGCGAGAAACAGAGGGGCTGAAACAGAGGGGCTGAAACAGAGGGGCTGACACAGAGGGCGAGAAACAGAGGGGCTGAAACAGAGGGGCTGAAACAGAGTGTGAGAAACAGAGCGACTGAAACAGAGGGCGAGAAACAGAGGGGCTGAAACAGTGGAACTGAAACAGAGAGGCTGAAACAGAGGGGCTGAAATAGAGGGGCTGAAACAGAGGGCGAGAAACAGAGGGGCTGAAACAGAGGGGCTGAAACAGAGGGCGAGAAACAGAGGGGCTAAAACAGAGGTGCTGAAACAGAGGGGCTAAAACAGAGTGGCTGAAACAGAGGGGCTGAAACAGAGGGCGAGAAACAGAGGTGCTGAAACTGAGCAACTGAAACAGAGTGCGAGAAACAGAAGGGCTGAAACAGAGGGGCTGATCAGAGGGCGAGAAACACAGGGGCTGAATCAGAGGTGCTGAAACAGACGGGCTAAAACAGAGGGCGAGAAATAGAGGGTTTGGAACAGAGGCGCTGAAACAGAGCGCAAGAAACAGAGGGGCTGAAACAGAGGGTGAGAATCAGATGGCTAGAAACAGAGGGTGAGAAACAGAGGGGCTGAAACAGAGGGGCTGAAACAGAGGGGCTGAAACAGAGGGCGAGAAACAGAGGGGCTGAAACAGAGGGTGAGAATCAGATGGCTAGAAACAGAGGGTGAGAAACAGAGGGGCTGAAACAGACGGGCTGAAACAGAGGGCAAGAAACAGAGGGACTGAAACAGAGGGGATGAAACAGAGGGGCTGAAACAGAGGGCGAGAAACAGAGGGGCTGAAACAGAGAGCGAGAAACAGCGGGGCTGAAACAGAGGGCAAGAAACAGAGGGGCTGAAACAGAGGGGCTGAAACAGAGGGCGAGAAACAGAGTGGCTGAAACAGAGGACCTGAAACAGAGAGGCTGAAACAGAGGGGCTGAAACAGAGGGCGAGAAACAGAGGGGCTGAAAGAGAGCGGCTGAAACAGAGGGGCTGAAACAGAGGGCCTGAAACAGAGGCGCTGAAACAGAGGGCGAGAAACAGAGGGGCTGAAACAGAGGACCTGAAACAGAGAGGCTGAAACAGAGGGGCTGAAACAGAGGGCGAGAAACAGAGGGGCTGAAACAGAGGGGCTGAAACAGAGGGTGAGAAACAGAGGGTCTGAAACAGAGGGGCGAAAACAGAGGGGCTGATACAGAGGGGCTAAAATAGAGGGGCTGAAACAGAGGGCGAGAAATAGAGGGAGAGACACAGAAGGGCTGAAACAGATGGGCTGAAACAGAGGGGCTGAAACAGAGGGAAAGAAACAGAGGGCGAGAAACAGAGGGGCTGAAACAGAGGGTCTGAAACAGAGGGGCTGAAACAGAGGGCGAAAAACAGAGGGGCTGAAACAGACGGGCTGAAACAGAGGGCGAGAAACAGAGGTGCTGAAACAGAGGTGCTGAAACAGAGGGCGAGAAACAGAGGGGCTGAAACCGAGGGTCTGAAACAGAGGGTCTGGAATAGAGGGCGAGAAACAGAGGGGCTGAAACAGAGGGGCTGAAACAGAGGGCGAGAAACAGAGGGGCTGAAACAGAGGGGCTGAAACAGAGGGGCTAAAACAGAGGGCGAGAAACAGAGGGCGAGAAACAGAGGGGCTGAAACTGAGGGGCTGAAACAGAGGGGCTTAAACAGAGGGCGAGAAACAGAGGGTTTGGAACAGAGAGCGAGAAACAGAGGGCGAGAAACAGAATGGCTGAAATAGAGTGCGAGAAACAGAGGGGCTGAAACAGAGGGTCTGAAACAGAGGGTCTGAAACAGAGGGCGAGAAACAGAGGGGCAGAAACAGAGGGGCTGAAACAGAGGGGCTGAAACAGAGAGCTTGAAACAGTGGGGCTGAAACAGAGGGCCTGAAACAGAGGGGCTAAAACAGAGTGGCTGAAACAGAGGGGAAGAAACAGAGGGCGAGAAACAGAGGTGCTGAAACAGAGCTGCTGAAACAGAGGGGCTCAAATAAAGGGGCTGAAACAGAGGGGCTGAAACATAGGACGAGAAACAGAGGGGCTGAAACAGTGGAACTGAAACAGAGAGGCTGAAACAGAGGGGCTGAAATAGAGGGGCTGAAACAGAGGGCGAGAAACAGAGGGGCTGAAACAGACGGGCTGAAACAGAGGGCGAGAAACAGAGGGACTGAAACAGAGGGGCTGAAACAGAGTGGCTGAAACAGAGTGGCTGAAACAGTGTGCGAGAAACAGAGGGGCTGAAACCGAGGGGCTGAAACAGGGGGCGAGAAACAGAGGGGCTGAAACAGAGGGCGAGAAACAGAGGGGCTAAAACAGAGGGGCTGAAACAGAGGGGCTGAAACAGAGGGCGAGAAACAGAGGGCGAGAAACAGAGGGGCTGAAACAGAGGGGCTGAAACAGAGGGGCTGACACAGAGGGCGAGAAACAGAGGGGCTGAAACAGAGGGGCTGAAACAGAGGGTGAGAAACAGAGCGACTGAAACAGAGGGCGAGAAACAGAGGGGCTGAAACAGTGGAACTGAAACAGAGAGGCTGAAACAGCGGGGCTGAAACAGAGGGCAAGAAACAGAGGGGCTGAAACAGAGGGGCTGAAACAGAGGGCGAGAAACATAGGGGCTGAAACAGAGGGGCTGAAACAGAGGGTGAGAAACAGAGCGACTGAAACAGAGGGAGAGAAACAGAGGGGCTGAAACAGTGGAACTGAAACAGAGAGGCTGAAACAGAGGGGCTGAAATAGATGGGCTGAAACAGAGGGCGAGAAACAGAGGGGCTGAAACAGAGGGGCTGAAACAGAGGGCGAGAAACAGAGGGGCAAAAACAGAGTTGCTGAAACAGAGGGGCTAAAACAGAGTGGCTGAAACAGAGGGGCTGAAACAGAGGGCGAGAAACAGAGGTGCTGAAACAGAGCAACTGAAACAGAGTGCGAGAAACAGAAGGGCTGAAACAGAGGGGCTGATCAGAGGGCGAGAAACACAGGGGCTGAAACAGAGGTGCTGAAACAGACGGGCTAAAACAGAGGGCGAGAAATAGAGGGTTTGGAACAGAGGCGCTGAAACAGAGCGCAAGAAACAGAGGGGCTGAAACAGAGGGTGAGAAGCAGATGGCTAGAAACAGAGGGTGAGAAACAGAGGGGCTGAAACAGAGGGGCTGAAACAGAGGGGCTGAAACAGAGGGCGAGAAACAGAGGGGCTGAAACAGAGGGCGAGAAACAGAGGGGCTGAAACAGACGGGCTGAAACAGAGGGCAAGAAACAGAGGGACTGAAACAGAGGGGCTGAAACAGAGGGGCTGAAACAGAGGGCGAGAAACAGAGGGGCTGAAAAAGTGGGTGAGAAACCGCGGGGCTGAAACAGAGGGGCTGAAACAGAGGGCAAGAAACAGAGGGGCTGAAACAGAGGGGCTGAAACAGAGGGCGAGAAACAGAGTGGCTGAAACAGAGGACCTGAAACAGAGAGGCTGAAACAGAGGGGCTGAAACAGAGGGCGAGAAACAGAGGGTCAGAAACAGAGCGGCTGAAACAGAGGGGCTGAAACAGAGGGCCTGAAACAGAGGGGCTGAAACAGAGGGCGAGAAACAGAGGGGCTGAAACAGAGGACCTGAAACAGAGAGGCTGAAACAGAGGGGCTGAAACAGAGGGCGAGAAACAGAGGGGCTGAAACAGAGGGGCTGAAACAGAGGGCGAGAAACAGAGGGGCAGAAACAGAGGGGCTAAAATAGAGGGGCTGAAACAGAGGGCGAGAAATAGAGGGAGAGACACAGAAGTGCTGAAACAGATGGGCTGAAACAGAGGGGCTGAAACAGAGGGCGAGAAACAGAGGGCGAGAAACAGAGGGGCTGAAACAGAGGGTCTGAAACAGAGGGGCTGAAACAGAGGGCGAGAAACAGAGGGGCTGAAACAGACGGGCTGAAACAGAGGGCGAGAAACAGAGGTGCTGAAACAGAGGGCGAGAAACAGAGGGCGAGAAACAGAGGGGCTGAAACCGAGGGTCTGAAACAGAGGGGCTGGAATAGAGGGCGAGAAACAGAGGGGCTGAAACAGAGGGGCTGAAGCAGAGGGCGAGAAGCAGAGGGGCTGAAACAGAGGGGCTGAAACAGAGGGGCTAAAACAGAGGGCGAGAAACAGAGGGCGAGAAACAGAGGGGCTGAAACTGAGGGGCTGAAACAGAGGGGCTTAAACAGAGGGCGAGAAACAGAGGGTTTGGAACAGAGAGCGAGAAACAGAGGGCGATAAACAGAATGGCTGAAATAGAGTGCGAGAAACAGAGGGTCTGAAACAGAGGGGCTGAAACAGAGGGCGAGAAACAGAGGGTTTGGAACAGAGAGCGAGAAACAGAGGGCGAGAAACAGAATGGCTGAAATAGAGTGCGAGAAACAGAGGTGCTGAAACAGAGAGCTTGAAACAGTGGGGCTGAAACAGAGGGCCTGAAACAGAGGGGCTAAAACAGAGTGGCTGAAACAGAGGGGAAGAAACAGAGGGCGAGAAACAGAGGTGCTGAAACAGAGTTGCTGAAACAGAGGGGCTGAAATAAAGAGGCAGAAACAGAGGGGCTGAAACATAGGACGAGAAACCGAGGGGCTGAAACAGTGGAACTGAAACAGAGAGGCTGAAAAAGAGGGGCTGAAATAGAGGGGCTGAAACAGAGGGCGAGAAACAGAGGGGCTGAAACAGACGGGCTGAAACAGAGGGCGAGAAACAGAGGGACTGAAACAGAGCGCTGAAACAGAGTGGCTGAAACAGAGTGGCTGAAACAGTGTGCGAGAAACAGAGGGGCTGAAACCGAGGGGCTGAAACAGGGGGCGAGAAACAGAGGGGCTGAAACAGAGGGCGAGAAACAGAGGGGCTAAAACAGAGGGGCTGAAACAGACGGCGAGAAACAGAGGGGCTGAAACAGAGCGGCTGAAACAGAGGGGCTGAAACAGAGGGCCTGAAACAGGGGGGCTGAAACAGAGGGCGAGAAACAGCGGGGCTGAAACAGAGGACCTGAAACAGAGAGGCTGAAACAGAGGGGCTGAAACAGAGGGCGAGAACCAGAGGGGCTAAAACAGAGTGGCTGAAACAGAGGGGAAGAAACAGAGGGCGAGAAACAGAGGTGCTGAAACAGAGCTGCTGAAACAGAGGGGCTGAAATAAAGGGGCAGAAACAGAGGGGCTGAAACATAGGACGAGAAATCGAGGGGCTGAAACAGTGGAACTGAAACAGAGAGGCTAAAACAGAGGGGCTGAAATAGAGGGGCTGAAACAGAGGGCGAGAAACAGAGGGGCTGAAACAGACGGGCTGAAACAGAGGGCGAGAAACAGAGGGACTGAAACAGAGGGCTGAAACAGAGTGGCTGAAACAGAGTGGCTGAAACAGTGTGCGAGAAACAGAGGGGCTGAAACCGAGGGGCTGAAACAGGGGGCGAGAAACAGAGGGGCTGAAACAGAGGGCGAGAAACAGAGGGGCTAAAACAGAGGGGCTGAAACAGAGGGCGAGAAACAGAGGGGCTGAAACAGAGCGGCTGAAACAGAGGGGCTGAAACAGAGGGCCTGAAACAGAGGGGCTGAAACAGAGGGCGAGAAACAGCGGGGCTGAAACAGAGGACCTGAAACAGAGAGGCTGAAACAGAGGGGCTGAAACAGAGGGCGAGAAACAGAGGGGCTGAAACAGAGGGGCTGAAACAGAGGGCGAGAAACAGAGGGGCTGAAACAGAGGGGCTAAAACAGAGGGGCTGATACAGAGGGACTGAAATAGAGGGGCTGAAACAGAGGGCGAGAAATAGAGGGAGAGACACAGAAGTGCTGAAACAGAGGGTCTGAAACAGAGGGTCTGAAACAGAGGGCGAGAAACAGAGGGGCTGAAACAGACGGGCTGAAACAGAGGGCGAGAAACAGAGGTGCTGAAACAGAGGGCGAGAAACAGAGGGGCTGAAACCGAGGGTCTGAAACAGAGGGGCTGGAATAGAGGGCGAGAAACAGAGGGGCTGAAACAGAGGGGCTGAAGCAGAGGGCGAGAAACAGAGGGGCTGAAACAGAGGGGCTGAAACAGAGGGGCTAAAACAGAGGGCGAGAAACAGAGGGCGAGAAACAGAGGGGCTGAAACTGTGGGGCTGAAACAGAGGGGCTTAAACAGAGGGCGAGAAACAGAGGGTTTGGAACAGAGAGCGAGAAACAGAGGGCGAGAAACAGAATGGCTGAAATAGAGTGCGAGAAACAGAGGGGCTGAAACAGAGGGTCTGAAACAGAGGGTCTGAAACGGAGGGCGAGAAACAGAGGGTTTGGAACATAGAGCGAGAAACAGAGGGCGAGAAACAGAATGGCTGAAATAGAGTGCGAGAAACAGAGGGGCTGAAACAGAGAGCTTGAAACAGTGGGGCTGAAACAGAGGGCCTGAAACAGTGGAACTGAAACAGAGAGGCTGAAACAGAGGGGCTGAAATAGAGGGGCTGAAACAGAGGGCGAGAAACAGAGGGGCTGAAACAGACGGGCTGAAACAGAGGGCGAGAAACAGAGGGACTGAAACAGAGGGCTGAAACAGAGTGGCTGAAACAGAGTGGCTGAAACAGTGTGCGAGAAACAGAGGGGCTGAAACCGAGGGGCTGAAACAGAGGGGCTGAAACAGAGGGCGAGAAACAGAGGGGCTGAAACAGACGGGCTGAAACAGAGGGCGAGAAACAGAGGGACTGAAACAGAGAGCTGAAACAGAGTGGCTGAAACAGAGTGGCTGAAACAGTGTGCGAGAAACAGAGGGGCTGAAACCGAGGGGCTAAAATAGAGGGGCTGAAACAGAGGGCGAGAAATAGAGGGAGAGACACAGAAGTGCTGAAACAGATGGGCTGAAACAGAGGGGCTGAAACAGAGGGCGAGAAACAGAGGGCGAGAAACAGAGGGGCTGAAACAGAGGGTCTGAAACAGAGGGGCTGAAACAGAGGGCGAGAAACAGAGGGGCTGAAACAGACGGGCTGAAACAGAGGGCGAGAAACAGAGGTGCTGAAACAGAGGTGCTGAAACAGAGGGCGAGAAACAGAGGGGCTGAAACCGAGGGTCTGAAACAGAGGGGCTGGAATAGAGGGCGATAAACAGAGGGGCTGAAACAGAGGGGCTGAAGCAGAGGGCGAGAAACAGAGGGGCTGAAACAGAGGGGCTGAAACAGAGGGGCTAAAACAGAGGGCGAGAAACAGAGGGCGAGAAACAGAGGGGCTGAAACTGAGGGGCTGAAACAGAGGGGCTTAAACAGAGGGCGAGAAACAGAGGGTTTGGAACAGAGAGCGAGAAACAGAGGGCGATAAACAGAATGGCTGAAATAGAGTGCGAGAAACAGAGGGTCTGAAACAGAGGGGCTGAAACAGAGGGCGAGAAACAGAGGGTTTGGAACAGAGAGCGAGAAACAGAGGGCGAGAAACAGAATGGCTGAAATAGAGTGCGAGAAACAGAGGTGCTGAAACAGAGAGCTTGAAACAGTGGGGCTGAAACAGAGGGCCTGAAACAGAGGGGCTAAAACAGAGTGGCTGAAACAGAGGGGAAGAAACAGAGGGCGAGAAACAGAGGTGCTGAAACAGAGTTGCTGAAACAGAGGGGCTGAAATAAAGAGGCAGAAACAGAGGGGCTGAAACATAGGACGAGAAACCGAGGGGCTGAAACAGTGGAACTGAAACAGAGAGGCTGAAAAAGAGGGGCTGAAATAGAGGGGCTGAAACAGAGGGCGAGAAACAGAGGGGCTGAAACAGACGGGCTGAAACAGAGGGCGAGAAACAGAGGGACTGAAACAGAGGGCTGAAACAGAGTGGCTGAAACAGAGTGGCTGAAACAGTGTGCGAGAAACAGAGGGGCTGAAACCGAGGGGCTGAAACAGGGGGCGAGAAACAGAGGGGCTGAAACAGAGGGCGAGAAACAGAGGGGCTAAAACAGAGGGGCTGAAACAGAGGGCGAGAAACAGAGGGGCTGAAACAGAGCGGCTGAAACAGAGGGGCTGAAACAGAGGGCCTGAAACAGAGGGGCTGAAACAGAGGGCGAGAAACAGCGGGGCTGAAACAGAGGACCTGAAACAGAGAGGCTGAAACAGAGGGGCTGAAACAGAGGGCGAGAACCAGAGGGGCTAAAACAGAGTGGCTGAAACAGAGGGAAGAAACAGAGGGCGAGAAACAGAGGTGCTGAAACAGAGCTGCTGAAACAGAGGGGCTGAAATAAAGGGGCAGAAACAGAGGGGCTGAAACATAGGACAAGAAATCGAGGGGCTGAAACAGTGGAACTGAAACAGAGAGGCTAAAACAGAGGGGCTGAAATAGAGGGGCTGAAACAGAGGGCGAGAAACAGAGGGGCTGAAACAGACGGGCTGAAACAGAGGGCGAGAAACAGAGGGACTGAAACAGAGGGCTGAAACAGAGTGGCTGAAACAGAGTGGCTGAAACAGAGTGGCTGAAACAGTGTGCGAGAAACAGAGGGGCTGAAACCGAGGGGCTGAAACAGGGGGCGAGAAACAGAGGGGCTGAAACAGAGGGCGAGAAACAGAGGGGCTAAAACAGAGGGGCTGAAACAGAGGGCGAGAAACAGAGGGGCTGAAACAGAGCGGCTGA
This sequence comes from Chiloscyllium punctatum, assembly GCF_047496795.1. NCBI lineage: Eukaryota > Metazoa > Chordata > Chondrichthyes > Orectolobiformes > Hemiscylliidae > Chiloscyllium > Chiloscyllium punctatum. Next base: position 2,992,911 of record NC_092782.1, read on the forward strand.
AACAGAGGGGCTGAAACAGAGGGCCTGAAACAGAGGGGCTGAAACAGAGGGCGAGAAACAGCGGGGCTGAAACAGAGGACCTGAAACAGAGAGGCTGAAACAGAGGGGCTGAAACAGAGGGCGAGAAACAGAGGGGCTGAAACAGAGGGGCTGAAACAGAGGGCGAGAAACAGAGGGGCTGAAACAGAGGGGCTAAAACAGAGGGGCTGATACAGAGGGGCTGAAATAGAGGGGCTGAAACAGAGGGCGAGAAATAGAGGGAGAGACACAGAAGTGCTGAAACAGATGGGCTGAAACAGAGGGTCTGAAACAGAGGGCGAGAAACAGAGGGCGAGAAACAGAGGGGCTGAAACAGAGGGTCTGAAACAGAGGGGCTGAAACAGAGGGCGAGAAACAGAGGGGCTGAAACAGACGGGCTGAAACAGAGGGCGAGAAACAGAGGTGCTGAAACAGAGGTGCTGAAACAGAGGGCGAGAAACAGAGGGGCTGAAACCGAGGGTCTGAAACAGAGGGGCTGGAATAGAGGGCGAGAAACAGAGGGGCTGAAACAGAGGGGCTGAAGCAGAGGGCGAGAAACAGAGGGGCTGAAACAGAGGGGCTGAAACAGAGGGGCTAAAACAGAGGGCGAGAAACAGAGGGCGAGAAACAGAGGGGCTGAAACTGTGGGGCTGAAACAGAGGGGCTTAAACAGAGGGCGAGAAACAGAGGGTTTGGAACAGAGAGCGAGAAACAGAGGGCGAGAAACAGAATGGCTGAAATAGAGTGCGAGAAACAGAGGGGCTGAAACAGAGGGTCTGAAACAGAGGGTCTGAAACGGAGGGCGAGAAACAGAGGGTTTGGAACATAGAGCGAGAAACAGAGGGCGAGAAACAGAATGGCTGAAATAGAGTGCGAGAAACAGAGGGGCTGAAACAGAGAGCTTGAAACAGTGGGGCTGAAACAGAGGGCCTGAAACTGAGGGGCTAAAACAGAGTGGCTGAAACAGAGGGGAAGAAACAGAGGGCGAGAAACAGAGGTGCTGAAACAGAGCTGCTGAAACAGAGGGGCTGAAATAAAGGGGCAGAAACAGAGGGCCTGAAACTGAGGGGCTAAAACAGAGTGGCTGAAACAGAGTGGAAGAAACAGAGGGCGAGAAACAGAGGTGCTGAAACAGAGCTGCTGAAACAGAGGGGCTGAAATAAAGGGGCAGAAACAGAGGGGCTGAAACATAGGACGAGAAACCGAGGGGCTGAAACAGTGGAACTGAAACAGAGAGGCTGAAACAGAGGGGCTGAAATAGAGGGGCTGAAACAGAGGGCGAGAAACAGAGGGGCTGAAACAGACGGGCTGAAACAGAGGGCGAGAAACAGAGGGACTGAAACAGAGGGCTGAAACAGAGTGGCTGAAACAGAGTGGCTGAAACAGTGTGCGAGAAACAGAGGGGCTGAAACCGAGGGCTGAAACAGGGGGCGAGAAACAGAGGGGCTGAAACAGAGGGCGAGAAACAGAGGGGCTAAAACAGAGGGGCTGAAACAGAGGGCGAGAAACAGAGGTGCTGAAACAGAGCAACTGAAACAGAGTGCGAGAAACAGAAGGGCTGAAACAGAGGGGCTGATCAGAGGGCGAGAAACACAGGGGCTGAAACAGAGGTGCTGAAACAGATGGGCTAAAACAGAGGGCGAGAAATAGAGGGTTTGGAACAGAGGCGCTGAAACAGAGCGCAAGAAACAGAGTGGCTGAAATAGAGTGCGAGAAACAGAGGGGCTGAAACAGAGGGTCTGAAACAGATGGGCTGAAACAGAGGGCATTGAAACAGAGGGGCAGAAACAGAGGGGCTGAAACAGAGGGGCTGAAACAGAGAGCTTGAAACAGTGGAGCTGAAACAGAGGGCCTGAAACAGAGGGGCTAAAACAGAGTGGCTGAACCAGAGGGGCTGAAACAGAGGGCGAGAAACAGAGGGGCTGAAACAGAGGGCGAGAAACAGCGGGGCTGAAACAGAGGGGCTGAAACAGAGGGCAAGAAACAGAGGGGCTGAAACAGAGGGGCTGAAACAGAGGGCGAGAAACAGAGTGGCTGAAACAGAGGACCTGAAACAGAGGGGCTGAAACAGAGGGGCTGAAACAGAGGGCGAGAAACAGAGGGGCAGAAACAGAGCGGCTGAAACAGAGGGGCTGAAACAGAGGGCCTGAAACAGAGGGGGTGAAACAGAGGGCGAGAAACAGAGGGGCTGAAACAGAGGACCTGAAACAGAGAGGCTGAAACAGAGGGGCTGAAACAGAGGGCGAGAAACAGAGGGGCTGAAACAGAGGGGCTGAAACAGAGGGCGAGAAACAGAGGGGCTGAAACAGAGGGGCTAAAACAGAGGGGCTGATACAGAGGGGCTAAAATAGAGGGGCTGAAACAGAGGGCGAGAAATAGAGGGAGAGACACAGAAGTGCTGAAACAGATGGGCTGAAACAGAGGGGCTGAAACAGAGGGCGAGAAACAGAGGGGGAGAAACAGAGGGGCTGAAACAGAGGGTCTGAAACAGAGGGGCTGAAACAGGGGGCGAGAAACAGAGGGGCTGAAACAGACGGGCTGAAACAGAGGGCGAGAAACAGAGGTGCTGAAACAGAGGTGCTGAAACAGAGGGCGAGAAACAGAGGGGCTGAAACCGAGGGTCTGAAACAGAGGGGCTGGAATAGAGTGCGAGAAACAGAGGGGCTGAAACAGAGAGCTTGAAACAGTGGGGCTGAAACAGAGGGCCTGAAACTGAGGGGCTAAAACAGAGTGGCTGAAACAGAGGGGAAGAAACAGAGGGCGAGAAACAGAGGTGCTGAAACAGAGCTGCTGAAACAGAGGGGCTGAAATAAAGGGGCAGAAACAGAGGGCCTGAAACTGAGGGGCTAAAACAGAGTGGCTGAAACAGAGTGGAAGAAACAGAGGGCGAGAAACAGAGGTGCTGAAACAGAGCTGCTGAAACAGAGGGGCTGAAATAAAGGGGCAGAAACAGAGGGGCTGAAACATAGGACGAGAAACCGAGGGGCTGAAACAGTGGAACTGAAACAGAGAGGCTGAAACAGAGGGGCTGAAATAGAGGGGCTGAAACAGAGGGCGAGAAACAGAGGGGCTGAAACAGACGGGCTGAAACAGAGGGCGAGAAACAGAGGGACTGAAACAGAGGGCTGAAACAGAGTGGCTGAAACAGAGTGGCTGAAACAGTGTGCGAGAAACAGAGGGGCTGAAACCGAGGGCTGAAACAGGGGGCGAGAAACAGAGGGGCTGAAACAGAGGGCGAGAAACAGAGGGGCTAAAACAGAGGGGCTGAAACAGAGGGCGAGAAACAGAGGTGCTGAAACAGAGCAACTGAAACAGAGTGCGAGAAACAGAAGGGCTGAAACAGAGGGGCTGATCAGAGGGCGAGAAACACAGGGGCTGAAACAGAGGTGCTGAAACAGATGGGCTAAAACAGAGGGCGAGAAATAGAGGGTTTGGAACAGAGGCGCTGAAACAGAGCGCAAGAAACAGAGTGGCTGAAATAGAGTGCGAGAAACAGAGGGGCTGAAACAGAGGGTCTGAAACAGATGGGCTGAAACAGAGGGCGTTGAAACAGAGGGGCAGAAACAGAGGGGCTGAAACAGAGGGGCTGAAACAGAGAGCTTGAAACAGTGGAGCTGAAACAGAGGGCCTGAAACAGAGGGGCTAAAACAGAGTGGCTGAACCAGAGGGGCTGAAACAGAGGGCGAGAAACAGAGGGGCTGAAACAGAGGGCGAGAAACAGCGGGGCTGAAACAGAGGGGCTGAAACAGAGGGCAAGAAACAGAGGGGCTGAAACAGAGGGGCTGAAACAGAGGGCGAGAAACAGAGTGGCTGAAACAGAGGACCTGAAACAGAGGGGCTGAAACAGAGGGGCTGAAACAGAGGGCGAGAAACAGAGGGGCAGAAACAGAGCGGCTGAAACAGAGGGGCTGAAACAGAGGGCCTGAAACAGAGGGGGTGAAACAGAGGGCGAGAAACAGAGGGGCTGAAACAGAGGACCTGAAACAGAGAGGCTGAAACAGAGGGGCTGAAACAGAGGGCGAGAAACAGAGGGGCTGAAACAGAGGGGCTGAAACAGAGGGCGAGAAACAGAGGGGCTGAAACAGAGGGGCTAAAACAGAGGGGCTGATACAGAGGGGCTAAAATAGAGGGGCTGAAACAGAGGGCGAGAAATAGAGGGAGAGACACAGAAGTGCTGAAACAGATGGGCTGAAACAGAGGGGCTGAAACAGAGGGCGAGAAACAGAGGGGGAGAAACAGAGGGGCTGAAACAGAGGGTCTGAAACAGAGGGGCTGAAACAGGGGGCGAGAAACAGAGGGGCTGAAACAGACGGGCTGAAACAGAGGGCGAGAAACAGAGGTGCTGAAACAGAGGTGCTGAAACAGAGGGCGAGAAACAGAGGGGCTGAAACCGAGGGTCTGAAACAGAGGGGCTGGAATAGAGGGCGAGAAACAGAGGGGCTGAAACAGAGGGGCTGAAACAGAGGGCGAGAAACAGAGGGGCTGAAACAGAGGGGCTGAAACAGAGGGGCTAAAACAGAGGGCGAGAAACAGAGGGCGAGAAACAGAGGGGCTGAAACTGAGGGGCTGAAACAGAGGGGCTTAAACAGAAGGCGAGGAACAGAGGGTTTGGAACAGAGAGCGAGAAACAGAGGGCGAGAAACAGAGTGGCTGAAATAGAGTGCGAGAAACAGAGGGGCTGAAACAGAGGGTCTGAAACAGAGGGGCTGAAACAGAGGGCGAGAAACAGAGGGGCAGAAACAAAGGGGCTGAAACAGAGGGTCTGAAACAGAGACTTGAAACAGTGGGGCTGAAACAGAGGGCCTGAAACAGAGGGGCTAAAACAGAGTCTCTGAAACAGAGGGGAAGAAACAGAGGGCGAGAAACAGAGGTGCTGAAACAGAGCTGCTGAAACAGAGGGGCTGAAATAAAGGGGCTGAAACAGAGGGGCTGAAACATAGGACGAGAAACAGAGGGGCTGAAACAGTGGAACTGAAACAGAGAGGCTGAAACAGAGGGGCTGAAACAGAGGGCGAGAAACAGAGGGGCTGAAACAGAGGGGCTGAAACAGAGGGCGAGAAACAGAGGGGCTGAAAAGGAGGGGCTAAAACAGAGGGGCTGAAACAGAGGGGCTAAAATAGAGGGGCTGAAACAGAGGGCGAGAAATAGAGGGAGAGACACAGAAGTGCTGAAACAGATGGGCTGAAACAGAGGGGCTGAAACAGAGGGCGAGTAACAGAGGGTGAGAAACAGAGGGGCTGAAACAGAGGGTCTGAAACAGAGGGGCTGAAACAGAGGGCGATAAACAGAAGGGCTGAAACAGAGGGGCTAAAACAGAGGTGCTGAAACTGAGTGGCTAATACAGAGGGGCTGAAACAGAGGGCGAGAAACAGAGGGAGAGACACAGAGGTGCTGAAACAGAGGGCGAGAAACAGAGGGGCTGAAACAGAGGGCGAGAAACAGAGGGCGAGAAACAAAGGGGCCGAAACAGAGGGGCTGAAACAGAGGGGCTGAAGCAGAGGGCGAGAAATAGAGGGGCTGAAACAGAGGGCGGGAAACAGAGGGTCTGAAACAGAGGGCGAGAAACAGAGGGCCTGAAACAGAGGGGCTGAAACAGAGGGCGAGAAACAGAGGGGCTGAAACAGAGGGGCTGAAACAGAGGGCGAGAAACAGAGCTGCTGAAACAGAGGTGCTGAAACAGAGGTCGAGAAACAGAGGGGCTGAAACCGAGGGTCTGAAACACAGGGGCTGAAACAGAGTGCGAGAAACAGAGGGGCTGAAACAGAGGGGCTGAAACAGAGGGCGAGAAACAGAGAGGCTGAAACAGAGGGGCTGAAACAGAGGGGCTAAAACAGAGGGCGAGAAACAGAGGGCGAGAAACAGAGGGGCTGAAACTGAGGGGCTGAAACAGAGGGGCTTAAACAGAAGGCGAGGAACAGAGGGTTTGGAACAGAGAGCGAGAAACAGAGGGCGAGAAACAGAGTGGCTGAAATAGAGTGCGAGAAACAGAGGGGCTGAAACAGAGGGTCTGAAACAGAGGGGCTGAAACAGAGGGCGAGAAACAGAGGGGCAGAAACAAAGGGGCTGAAACAGAGGGGCTGAAACAGAGAGCTTGAAACAGTGGGGCTGAAACAGAGGGCCTGAAACAGAGGGGCTAAAACAGAGTCTCTGAAACAGAGGGGAAGAAACAGAGGGCGAGAAACAGAGGTGCTGAAACAGAGCTGCTGAAACAGAGGGGCTGAAATAAAGGGGCTGAAACAGAGGGGCTGAAACATAGGACGAGAAACAGAGGGGCTGAAACAGTGGAACTGAAACAGAGAGGCTGAAACAGAGGGGCTGAAACAGAGGGCGAGAAACAGAGGTGCTGAAACAGAGCAACTGAAACAGAGTGCGAGAAACAGAAGGGCTGAAACAGAGGGGCTGATCAGAGGGCGAGAAACACAGGGGCTGAAACAGAGGTGCTGAAACAGATGGGCTAAAACAGAGGGCGAGAAATAGAGGGTTTGGAACAGAGGCGCTGAAACAGAGCGCAAGAAACAGAGTGGCTGAAATAGAGTGCGAGAAACAGAGGGGCTGAAACAGAGGGTCTGAAACAGATGGGCTGAAACAGAGGGCGTTGAAACAGAGGGGCAGAAACAGAGGGGCTGAAACAGAGGAGCTGAAACAGAGAGCTTGAAACAGTGGAGCTGAAACAGAGGGCCTGAAACAGAGGGGCTAAAACAGAGTGGCTGAACCAGAGGGGCTGAAACAGAGGGCGAGAAACAGAGGGGCTGAAACAGAGGGCGAGAAACAGCGGGGCTGAAACAGAGGGGCTGAAACAGAGGGCAAGAAACAGAGGGGCTGAAACAGAGGGGCTGAAACAGAGGGCGAGAAACAGAGTGGCTGAAACAGAGGACCTGAAACAGAGGGGCTGAAACAGAGGGGCTGAAACAGAGGGCGAGAAACAGAGGGGCAGAAACAGAGCGGCTGAAACAGAGGGGCTGAAACAGAGGGCCTGAAACAGAGGGGGTGAAACAGAGGGCGAGAAACAGAGGGGCTGAAACAGAGGACCTGAAACAGAGAGGCTGAAACAGAGGGGCTGAAACAGAGGGCGAGAAACAGAGGGGCTGAAACAGAGGGGCTGAAACAGAGGGCGAGAAACAGAGGGTCTGAAACAGAGGGGCGAAAACAGAGGGGCTGATACAGAGGGGCTAAAATAGAGGGGCTGAAACAGAGGGCGAGAAATAGAGGGAGAGACACAGAAGTGCTGAAACAGATGGGCTGAAACAGAGGGGCTGAAACAGAGGGCGAGAAACAGAGGGGGAGAAACAGAGGGGCTGAAACAGAGGGTCTGAAACAGAGGGGCTGAAACAGGGGGCGAGAAACAGAGGGGCTGAAACAGACGGGCTGAAACAGAGGGCGAGAAACAGAGGTGCTGAAACAGAGGTGCTGAAACAGAGGGCGAGAAACAGAGGGGCTGAAACCGAGGGTCTGAAACAGAGGGGCTGGAATAGAGGGCGAGAAACAGAGGGGCTGAAACAGAGGGGCTGAAACAGAGGGGCTAAAACAGAGGGCGAGAAACAGAGGGCGAGAAACAGAGGGGCTGAAACTGAGGGGCTGAAACAGAGGGGCTTAAACAGAAGGCGAGGAACAGAGGGTTTGGAACAGAGAGCGAGAAACAGAGGGCGAGAAACAGAGTGGCTGAAATAGAGTGCGAGAAACAGAGGGGCTGAAACAGAGGGTCTGAAACAGAGGGGCTGAAACAGAGGGCGAGAAACAGAGGGGCAGAAACAAAGGGGCTGAAACAGAGGGTCTGAAACAGAGAGCTTGAAACAGTGGGGCTGAAACAGAGGGCCTGAAACAGAGGGGCTAAAACAGAGTCTCTGAAACAGAGGGGAAGAAACAGAGGGCGAGAAACAGAGGTGCTGAAACAGAGCTGCTGAAACAGAGGGGCTGAAATAAAGGGGCTGAAACAGAGGGGCTGAAACATAGGACGAGAAACAGAGGGGCTGAAACAGTGGAACTGAAACAGAGAGGCTGAAACAGAGGGGCTGAAACAGAGGGCGAGAAACAGAGGGGCTGAAACAGAGGGGCTGAAACAGAGGGCGAGAAACAGAGGGGCTGAAACAGAGGGGCTAAAACAGAGGGGCTGAAACAGAGGGGCTAAAATAGAGGGGCTGAAACAGAGGGCGAGAAATAGAGGGAGAGACACAGAAGTGCTGAAACAGATGGGCTGAAACAGAGGGGCTGAAACAGAGGGCGAGAAACAGAGGGTGAGAAACAGAGGGGCTGAAACAGAGGGTCTGAAACAGAGGGGCTGAAACAGAGGGCGATAAACAGAAGGGCTGAAACAGAGGGGCTAAAACAGAGGTGCTGAAACTGAGTGGCTAATACAGAGGGGCTGAAACAGAGGGCGAGAAACAGAGGGAGAGACACAGAGGTGCTGAAACAGAGGGCGAGAAACAGAGGGGCTGAAACAGAGGGCGAGAAACAGAGGGCGAGAAACAAAGGGGCCGAAACAGAGGGTCTGAAACAGAGGGCGAGAAACAGAGGGCCTGAAACAGAGGGGCTGAAACAGAGGGCGAGAAACAGAGGGGCTGAAACAGAGGGGCTGAAACAGAGGGCGAGAAACAGAGCTGCTGAAACAGAGGTGCTGAAACAGAGGTCGAGAAACAGAGGGGCTGAAACCGAGGGTCTGAAACACAGGGGCTGAAACAGAGTGCGAGAAACAGAGGGGCTGAAACAGAGGGGCTGAAACAGAGGGCGAGAAACAGAGAGGCTGAAACAGAGGGGCTGAAACAGAGGGGCTAAAACAGAGGGCGAGAAACAGAGGGCGAGAAACAGAGGGGCTGAAACTGAGGGGCTGAAACAGAGGGGCTTAAACAGAAGGCGAGGAACAGAGGGTTTGGAACAGAGAGCGAGAAACAGAGGGCGAGAAACAGAGTGGCTGAAATAGAGTGCGAGAAACAGAGGGGCTGAAACAGAGGGTCTGAAACAGAGGGGCTGAAACAGAGGGCGAGAAACAGAGGGGCAGAAACAAAGGGGCTGAAACAGAGGGGCTGAAACAGAGAGCTTGAAACAGTGGGGCTGAAACAGAGGGCCTGAAACAGAGGGGCTAAAACAGAGTCTCTGAAACAGAGGGGAAGAAACAGAGGGCGAGAAACAGAGGTGCTGAAACAGAGCTGCTGAAACAGAGGGGCTGAAATAAAGGGGCTGAAACAGAGGGGCTGAAACATAGGACGAGAAACAGAGGGGCTGAAACAGTGGAACTGAAACAGAGAGGCTGAAACAGAGGGGCTGAAACAGAGGGCGAGAAACAGAGGGGCTGAAACAGAGGGGCTGAAACAGAGGGCGAGAAACAGAGGGGCTGAAACAGAGGGGCTAAAACAGAGGGGCTGAAACAGAGGGGCTAAAATAGAGGGGCTGAAACAGAGGGCGAGAAATAGAGGGAGAGACACAGAAGTGCTGAAACAGATGGGCTGAAACAGAGGGGCTGAAACAGAGGGCGAGAAACAGAGGGTGAGAAACAGAGGGGCTGAAACAGAGGGTCTGAAACAGAGGGGCTGAAACAGAGGGCGATAAACAGAAGGGCTGAAACAGAGGGGCTAAAACAGAGGTGCTGAAACTGAGTGGCTAATACAGAGGGGCTGAAACAGAGGGCGAGAAACAGAGGGAGAGACACAGAGGTGCTGAAACAGAGGGCGAGAAACAGAGGGGCTGAAACAGAGGGGCTGAAACAGAGGGCGAGAAACAGAGGGCGAGAAACAAAGGGGCCGAAACAGAGGGGCTGAAACAGAGGGGCTGAAGCAGAGGGCGAGAAATAGAGGGGCTGAAACAGAGGGCGGGAAACAGAGGGTCTGAAACAGAGGGCGAGAAACAGAGGGCCTGAAACAGAGGGGCTGAAACAGAGGGCGAGAAACAGAGGGGCTGAAACAGAGGGGCTGAAACAGAGGGCGAGAAACAGAGCTGCTGAAACAGAGGTGCTGAAACAGAGGTCGAGAAACAGAGGGGCTGAAACCGAGGGTCTGAAACACAGGGGCTGAAACAGAGTGCGAGAAACAGAGGGGCTGAAACAGAGGGGCTGAAACAGAGGGCGAGAAACAGAGAGGCTGAAACAGAGGGGCTGAAACAGAGGGGCTAAAACAGAGTGCGAGAAACAGAGGGTTTGGAACAGAGGGGCTGAAACAGAGCACGAGAAACAGACGGGCTGAAACAGAGGGTGAGAAACAGATGGCTAGAAACAGAGGGCGAGATACATAGGGGCTTAAACAGAGGGGCTGAAACAGAGGGGCTGAAACAGAGGGCGAGAAACAGAGGGGCTGAAACAGAGGGCGAGAAACAGAGGGGCTGAAACAGACGGGCTGAAACAGAGGGCGAGAAACAGAGCGGCTGAAACAGAGGGGCTGAAACAGAGGGCGAGAAACAGAGGGTGTGAAACAGAGGGCGAGAAACAGAGGGCCTGAAACAGAGGGGCGTAAACAGAGGGCGAGAAACAGAGGGGCTGAAACAGAGGTGCTGAAACAGAGGTCGAGAAACAGAGGGGCTGTAACCGAGGGTCTGAAACACAAGCGCTGAAACAGAGGGCGAGAAACAGAGGGACTGAAACAGAGGGGCTGAAACAGAGGGCGAGAAACAGTAAGGCTGAAACAGAGGGTCTGAAATCGAGGGGCTAAAACAGAGTGCGAGAAACAGAGGGCGAGAAACAGAGGGTTTGGAACAGAGGGGCTGAAACAGAGCGCGAGAAGCAGAGGGGCTGAAAAAGAGGGCGAGAAACAGATGGCTAGAAACAGAGGGCGAGAAACAGAGGGGCTGAAACAGAGGGGCTGAAACAGAGGGACTGAAACAGAGGGCGAGAAACAGAGGGGCTGAAACAGAGGGCGAGAAACAGAGGGACTGAAACAGAGGGGCTGAAACAGAGGGGCTGAAACAGAGTGGCTGAAACAGTGTGCGAGAAACAGAGGGGCTGAAACCGAGGGGCTGAAACAGAGGGCGAGAAACAGAGGGGCTGAAACAGAGGGGCTAAAACAGAGGGGCTGAAACAGAGGGGCTGAAACAGAGGGCGAGAAACAGAGGGCGAGAAACAGAGGGGCTGAAACAGAGGGGCTGAAACAGAGGGGCTGACACAGAAGGCGAGAAACAGAGGGGCTGAAACAGAGGGGCTGAAACAGAGGGTGGGAAGCAGAGCGACTGAAACAGAGGACGAGAAACAGAGGGGCTGAAACAGTGGAACTGAAACAGAGAGGCTGAAACAGAGGAGCTGAAATAGAGGGGCTGAAAAAGAGGGCGAGAAACAGAGGGGCTGAAACAGAGGGGTTGAAACAGAGGGCGAGAATCAGAGGGGCTGAAATAGAGGGCGAGAAACAGAGGGGCTGAAACAGAGGGTCGGAAAAGAGGGGCGGAATCAGAGTGCGAGAAAAAGAGGGGCTGAAACAGAGGGTGAGAAACAGAGTGGCTGAAACAGAGCGGCTGAAACAGAGGGCGAGAAACAGAGGGCGATAAATAGCGTGGCCGAAACAGAGGGGCTGAAACAGAGGGGCTGAAACAGAGGGCGAGAAATAGACGGGCTGAAACAATGGGCGAGAAACAGAACAGCTGAAACTGAGGGGCTGAAACAGTGGGCGCGAAACAGAGTGGCTGAAACAGACGGCGAGAAACAGAGGGCCTGAAACAGAGGGGCTGAAACAGAGGGCGAGAAACAGAGGGGCTGAAACAGAGGGGCTGAAACAGAGGGCGAGAAACAGAGGTGCTGAAACAGAGGTGCTGAAACAGAGGGCGAGAAACAGAGGGGCTGAAACCGAGGGTCTGAAACAGAGGGGCTGAAACAGAGGGCGAGAAACAGAGGGGCTGAAACAGAGGGCGAGAAACAGAGGGGCTGAAACAGAGGGGCTGAAACAGAGGGGCTAAAACAGAGGGCGAGAAACAGAGGGCGAGAAACAGAGGGGCTGAAACTGAGGGGCTGAAACAGAGGGGCTGAAACAGAGGGCGAGAAACAGAGGGCGAGAAACAGAGGGGCTAAAACAGAGGGGCTGAAACAGAGGGCGAGAAAAAGTGGTGCTGAAACAGAGGGGCTGAAACAGAGGGGCTAAATCAGAGTTGCTGAAACAGAGGGGCTGAAACAGAGGGTGAGAAACAGAGGTGCTGAAACAGAGCAGCTGAAACAGAGTGGCTGAAACAGAGGGGCTGAAACAGAGGGCGAGAAACAGTGGGGCTGTAAAAGAGGGGCTGAAACAGAGGGGCTAAATCAGAGTGGCTGAAACAGAGGGGCTGAAACATAGGGTGAGAAACAGAGGTGCTGAAACAGAGCGGCTGAAACAGAGGGGCTGAAACAGAGGGGCTGAAACACAGGGGCTGAAACACAGGGGCTGAAACAGAGGATGAGAAACTGAGGGGCTGAAACAGAGGGGCTAAAACAGAGCGGCTGAAACAGAGGGCGAGAAACAGAGGGCCAGACACAGAGGTGCTGAAACAGAGGGCGAGAAACAGAGGGGCTGAAACAGAGGGGCTGAAGCAGAGGGGCTGAAACAGAGGGGCTGAAACAGAGGGCGAGAAACAGTGGGGCTGAAAAAGAGGGGCTGAAATAGAGGGGCTAAATCAGAGTGGCTGAAACAGAGGGGCTGAAACAGAGGGTGAGAAACAGAGGTGCTGAAACAGAGCGGCTGAAACAGAGGGGCTGAAACAGAGGGGCTGAAACAGAGGGGCTGAAACACAGGGGCTGAAACAGAGGACGAGAAACAGAGGGGCTGAAACAGAGGGGCTAAAACAGTGGGGCTGAAACAGAGGGCGAGAAACAGAGGGCCAGACACAGAGGTGCTGAAACAGAGGGCGAGAAACAGAGGATCTGAAACAGAGGGGCTGAAACAGAGGGCGAGAAACAGAGGGGCTGAAACAGAGGGCGAGAAACAGAGGGCGAGAAACAGAGGGCGAGAAACAGAGGGGCTGAAATAGAGGGGCTGAAGCAGAGGGGCTGAAGCAGAGGGCGAGAAATAGACGGGCTGAAACAGAGGGCGAGAAACAGAGCGGCTGAAACAGAGGGGCTGAAACAGAGGGCTTGAAACAGAGGGGCTGAAACAGAGGGGCTGAAACGGAGGGCGAGAAACATAGAGGCTGAAATAGAGGGGCAGAAACAGAGGGCGAGAAACAGAGGGGCTGAAACCGAGGGTCTGAAATAGAGGGGCTAAAACAGAGGGCGAGATACAGAGGGGCTGAAACAGAGGGGCTGAAACAGAGGGCGAGAAACAGAGGGTCTGAAACAGAGGGGCTAAATCAGAGTGGCTGAAACAGAGGGGCTGAAACAGAGGGTGAGAAACAGAGGTGCTGAAACAGAGCGGCTGAAACAGAGGGGCTGAAACAGAGGGGCTGAAACAGAGGGGCTGAAACAGAGGGCGAGAAACAGAGGGCGAGAAACAGAGGGGGTGAAACAGAGGGGCTGAAGCAGAGGGGCTGAAACAGAGGGGCTGAATCAGAGGGCGAGAAACAGTGGGTCTGAAAAAGAGGGGCTGAAATAGAGGGGCTAAATCAGAGTGGCTGAAACAGAGGGGCTGAAACAGAGGGTTAGAAACAGAGGTGCTGAAACAGAGCGGCTGAAACAGAGGGGCTGAAACAGAGGGGCTGAAACACAGGGGCTGAAATACAGGGGCTGAAACAGAGGACGAGAAACAGAGGGGCTGAAACAGAGAGGCTAAAACAGTGGGGCTGAAACAGAGGAAAAGAAACAGAGGGCCAGACACAGAGGTGCTGAAACAGAGGGCGAGAAACAGAGGATCTGAAACAGAGGGGCTGAAACAGAGGGCGAGAAACAGACGGGCTGAAACAGAGGGCGAGAAACAGAGGGCGAGAAACAGAGGGCGAGAAACAGAGGGGCTGAAACAGAGGGGCTGAAACAGAGGGCGAGAAACAGAGGGGCTGAAACAGAGGGGCTGAAACAGAGGGGCTAAAACAGAGGGCGAGAAACAGAGGGCGAGAAACAGAGGGGCTGAAACTGAGGGGCTCAAACAGAGGGGCTGAAACAGAGGGCGAGAAACAGAGGGCGAGAAACAGAGGGGCTAAAACAGAGGGGCTGAAACAGAGGGCGAGAAAAAGTGGTGCTGAAACAGAGGGGCTGAAACAGAGGGGCTAAATCAGAGTTGCTGAAACAGAGGGGCTGAAACAGAGGGCGAGAAACAGAGGTGCTGAAACAGAGTGGCTGAAACAGAGGGGCTAAATCAGAGTGGCTGAAACAGAGGGGCTGAAACAGAGGGTGAGAAACAGAGGTGCTGAAACAGAGCGGCTGAAACAGAGGGGCTGAAACAGAGGGGCTGAAACACAGGGGCTGAAACACAGGGGCTGAAACAGAGGATGAGAAACTGAGGGGCTGAAACAGAGGGGCTAAAACAGAGCGGCTGAAACAGAGGGCGAGAACAGAGGGCCAGACACAGAGGTGCTGAAACAGAGGGCGAGAAACAGAGGGGCTGAAACAGAGGGGCTGAAGCAGAGGGGCTGAAACAGAGGGGCTGAAACAGAGGGCGAGAAACAGTGGGGCTGAAAAAGAGGGGCTGAAATAGAGGGGCTAAATCAGAGTGGCTGAAACACAGGGGCTGAAACAGAGGGTGAGAAACAGAGGTGCTGAAACAGAGCGGCTGAAACAGAGGGGCTGAAACAGAGGGGCTGAAACAGAGGGGCTGAAACACAGGGGCTGAAACAGAGGACGAGAAACAGAGGGGCTGAAACAGAGGGGCTAAAACAGTGGGGCTGAAACAGAGGGCGAGAAACAGAGGGCGAGAAACAGAGGGCGAGAAACAGAGGGCGAGAAACAGAGGGGCCGAAACAGAGGGGCTGAAACAGAGGGGCTGAAGCTGAGGGCGAGAAATAGAGGGGCTGAAACAGAGGGCGGGAAACAGAGGGTCTGAAACAGAGGGCGAGAAACAGAGGGCCTGAAACAGAGGGGCTGAAACAGAGGGCGAGAAACAGAGCTGCTGAAACAGAGGTGCTGAAACAGAGGTCGAGAAACAGAGGGGCTGAAACAGAGGGGCTGAAACACAGGGGCTGAAACAGAGTGCGAGAAACAGAGGGGCTGAAACAGATGGGCTGAAACAGAGGGCGAGAAACAGAGAGGCTGAAACAGAGGGGCTGAAACAGAGGGGCTAAAACAGAGTGCGAGAAACAGAGGGTTTGGAACAGAGGGGCTGAAACAGAGCACGAGAAACAGACGGGCTGAAACAGAGGGTGAGAAACAGATGGCTAGAAACAGAGGGCGAGATACATAGGGGCTGAAACAGAGGGGCTGAAACAGAGGGGCTGAAACAGAGGGCGAGAAACAGAGGGGCTGAAACAGAGGGCGAGAAACAGAGGGGCTGAAACAGACGGGCTGAAACAGAGGGCGAGAAACAGAGCGGCTGAAACAGAGGGGCTGAAACAGAGGGCGAGAAACAGAGGGTGTGTAACAGAGGGCGAGAAACAGAGGGCCTGAAACAGAGGGGCGTAAACAGAGGGCGAGAAACAGAGGGGCTGAAACAGAGGTGCTGAAACAGAGGTCGAGAAACAGAGGGGCTGTAACCGAGGGTCTGAAACACAAGCGCTGAAACAGAGGTCGAGAAACAGAGGGACTGAAACAGAGGGGCTGAAACAGAGGGCGAGAAACAGAGAGGCTGAAACAGAGGGGCTGAAATCGAGGGGCTAAAACAGAGTGCGAAAAACAGAGGGCGAGAAACAGAGGGTTTGGAACAGAGGGGCTGAAACAGAGCGCGAGAAGCAGAGGGGCTGAAAAAGAGGGCGAGAAACAGATGGCTAGAAACAGAGGGCGAGAAACAGAGGGGCTGAAACAGAGGGGCTGAAACAGAGGGGCTGAAACAGAGGGCGAGAAACAGAGGGGCTGAAACAGAGGGCGAGAAACAGAGGGACTGAAACAGAGGGGCTGAAACAGAGGGGCTGAAACAGAGTGGCTGAAACAGTGTGCGAGAAACAGAGGGGCTGAAACCGAGGGGCTGAAACAGAGGGCGAGAAACAGAGGGGCTGAAACAGAGGGGCTAAAACAGAGGGGCTGAAACGGAGGGGCTGAAACAGAGGGCGAGAAACAGAGGGCGAGAAACAGAGGGGCTGAAACAGAGGGGCTGAAACAGAGGGGCTGACACAGAGGGCGAGAAACAGAGGGGCTGAAACAGAGGGGCTGAAACAGAGGGTGGGAAGCAGAGCGACTGAAACAGAGGGCGAGAAACAGAGGGGCTGAAACAGTGGAACTGAAACAGAGAGGCTGAAACAGAGGAGCTGAAATAGAGGGGCTGAAAAAGAGGGCGAGAAACAGAGGGGCTGAAACAGAGGGGTTGAAACAGAGGGCGAGAAACAGAGGGGCTAAAACAGAGGGGCTGAAACAGAGGGGCTAAAACAGAGTGGCTGAAACAGAGGGGCTGAAACAGCGGGCGAGACACAGAGGTGCTGAAACAGAGCGGCTGAAACAGCGTGCGAGAAACAGAAGGGCTGGAACAGAGGGGCTGAAACAGAGGGCGAGAAACAGAGGATCTGAAACAGAGGGGCTGAAACAGAGGGCGTGAAACAGAGGTGCTGAAACAGAGGGGCTGAAACAGAGGGCGAGAAACAGAGGGGCTGAAACAGAGGGGCTGAAACAGAGGGCGAGAAACAGAGGGGCTGAAACAGAGGGGCTGAAACAGAGGGGCTAAAACAGAGGGCGAGAAACAGAGGGCGAGAAACAGAGGGGCTGAAACTGAGGGGCTGAAACAGAGGGGCTGAAACAGAGGGCGAGAAACAGAGGGCGAGAAACAGAGGGGCTAAAACAGAGGGGCTGAAACAGAGGGCGAGAAAAAGTGGTGCTGAAACAGAGGGGCTGAAACAGAGGGGCTAAATCAGAGTTGCTGAAACAGAGGGGCTGAAACAGAGGGTGAGAAACAGAGGTGCTGAAACAGAGGAGCTGAAACAGAGTGGCTGAAACAGAGGGGCTGAAACAGAGGGCGAGAAACAGTGGGGCTAAAACAGAGGGGCTGAAACAGAGGGCGAGAAAAAGTGGTGCTGAAACAGAGGGGCTGAAACAGAGGGGCTAAATCAGAGTTGCTGAAACAGAGGGGCTGAAACTGAGGGGCTGAAACAGAGGGGCTGAAACAGAGGGCGAGAAACAGAGGGCGAGAAACAGAGGGGCTAAAACAGAGGGGCTGAAACAGAGGGCGAGAAAAAGTGGTGCTGAAACAGAGGGGCTGAAACAGAGGGGCTAAATCAGAGTTGCTGAAACAGAGGGGCTGAAACAGAGGGTGAGAAACAGAGGTGCTGAAACAGAGCAGCTGAAACAGAGTGGCTGAAACAGAGGGGCTGAAACAGAGGGCGAGAAACAGTGGGGCTAAAACAGAGGGGCTGAAACAGAGGGCGAGAAAAAGTGGTGCTGAAACAGAGGGGCTGAAACAGAGGGGCTAAATCAGAGTTGCTGAAACAGAGGGGCTGAAATAGAGGGTGAGAAACAGAGGTGCTGAAACAGAGCAGCTGAAACAGAGTGGCTGAAACAGAGGGGCTGAAACAGAGGGCGAGAAACAGTGGGGCTGTAAAAGAGGGGCTGAAACAGAGGGGCTAAATCAGAGTGGCTGAAACAGAGGGGCTGAAACAGAGGGTGAGAAACAGAGGTGCTGAAACAGAGCGGCTGAAACAGGGGGGCTGAAACAGAGGGGCTGAAACAGAGGGGCTGAAACACAGGGGCTGAAACAGAGGATGAGAAACTGAGGGGCTGAAACAGAGGGGCTAAAACAGAGCGGCTGAAACAGAGGGCGAGAAACAGAGGGCCAGACACAGAGGTGCTGAAACAGAGGGCGAGAAACAGAGGGGCTGAAACAGAGGGGCTGAAGCAGAGGGGCTGAAACAGAGGGGCTGAAACAGAGGGCGAGAAACAGTGGGGCTGAAAAAGAGGGGCTGAAATAGAGGGGCTAAATCAGAGTGGCTGAAACAGAGGGGCTGAAACAGAGGGTGAGAAACAGAGGTGCTGAAACAGAGCGGCTGAAACAGAGGGGCTGAAACAGAGGGGCTGAAACAGAGGGGCTGAAACACAGGGGCTGAAACAGAGGACGAGAAACAGAGGGGCTGAAACAGAGGGGCTAAAACAGTGGGGCTGAAACAGAGGGCGAGAAACAGAGGGCCAGACACAGAGGTGCTGAAACAGAGGGCGAGAAACAGAGGATCTGAAACAGAGGGGCTGAAACAGAGGGCGAGAAACAGAGGGGCTGAAACAGAGTGCGAGAAACAGAGGGCGAGAAACAGAGGGCGAGAAACAGAGGGGCTGAAATAGAGGGGCTGAAGCAGAGGGGCTGAAGCAGAGGGCGAGAAATAGACGGGCTGAAACAGAGGGCGAGAAACAGAGCGGCTGAAACAGAGGGGCTGAAACAGAGGGCTTGAAACAGAGGGGCTGAAACAGAGGGGCTGAAACAGAGGGCGAGAAACAGAGAGGCTGAAATAGAGGGGCAGAAACAGAGGGCGAGAAACAGAGGGGCTGAAACCGAGGGTCTGAAATAGAGGGGCTGAAACAGAGGGCGAGATAAGAAGGGCCGAAACAGAGGGGCTGAAACAGAGGGCGAGAAACAGAGGGTCTGAAACAGAGGGGCTAAATCAGAGTGGCTGAAACAGAGGGGCTGAAACAGAGGGTGAGAAACAGAGGGTGAGAAACAGAGGTGCTGAAACAGAGGGGCTGAAACAGAGGGGCTGAAACAGAGGGGCTGAAACAGAGGGCGAGAAACAGAGGGGCTGAAACAGAGGACCTGAAACAGAGAGGCTGAAACAGAGGGGCTGAAACAGAGGGCGAGAAACAGAGGGGGTGAAACAGAGGGGCTGAAGCAGAGGGGCTGAAACAGAGGGACTGAATCAGAGGGCGAGAAACAGTGGGTCTGAAAAAGAGGGGCTGAAATAGAGGGGCTAAATCAGAGTGGCTGAAACAGAGGGGCTGAAACAGAGGGTTAGAAACAGAGGTGCTGAAACAGAGCGGCTGAAACAGAGGGGCTGAAACAGAGGGGCTGAAACACAGGGGCTGAAATACAGGGGCTGAAACAGAGGACGAGAAACAGAGGGGCTGAAACAGAGAGGCTAAAACAGTGGGGCTGAAACAGAGGAAAAGAAACAGAGGGCCAGACACAGAGGTGCTGAAACAGAGGGCGAGAAACAGAGGATCTGAAACAGAGGGGCTGAAACAGAGGGCGAGAAACAGACGGGCTGAAACAGAGGGCGAGAAACAGAGGGCGAGAAACAGAGGGCGAGAAACAGAGGGGCTGAAACAGAGGGGCTGAAACAGAGGGCGAGAAACAGAGGGGCTGAAACAGAGGGGCTGAAACAGAGGGGCTAAAACAGAGGGCGAGAAACAGAGGGCGAGAAACAGAGGGGCTGAAACTGAGGGGCTGAAACAGAGGGGCTGAAACAGAGGGCGAGAAACAGAGGGCGAGAAACAGAGGGGCTAAAACAGAGGGGCTGAAACAGAGGGCGAGAAAAAGTGGTGCTGAAACAGAGGGGCTGAAACAGAGGGGCTAAATCAGAGTTGCTGAAACAGAGGGGCTGAAACAGAGGGTGAGAAACAGAGGTGCTGAAACAGAGCAGCTGAAACAGAGTGGCTGAAACAGAGGGGCTGAAACAGAGGGCGAGAAACAGTGGGGCTGTAAAAGAGGGGCTGAAACAGAGGGGCTAAAACAGAGCGGCTGAAACAGAGGGCGAGAAACAGAGGGCCAGACACAGAGGTGCTGAAACAGAGGGCGAGAAACAGAGGGGCTGAAACAGAGGGGCTGAAGCAGAGGGGCTGAAACAGAGGGGCTGAAACAGAGGGCGAGAAACAGTGGGGCTGAAAAAGAGGGGCTGAAATAGAGGGGCTAAATCAGAGTGGCTGAAACAGAGGGGCTGAAACAGAGGGTGAGAAACAGAGGTGCTGAAACAGAGCGGCTGAAACAGAGGGGCTGAAACAGAGGGGCTGAAACAGAGGGGCTGAAACACAGGGGCTGAAACAGAGGACGAGAAACAGAGGGGTTGAAACAGAGGGGCTAAAACAGTGGGGCTGAAACAGAGGGCGAGAAACAGAGGGCCAGACACAGAGGTGCTGAAACAGAGGGCGATAAACAGAGGATCTGAAACAGAGGGGCTGAAACAGAGGGCGAGAAACAGACGGGCTGAAACAGAGGGCGAGAAACAGAGGGCGAGAAACAGAGGGCGAGAAACAGAGGGGCCGAAACAGAGGGGCTGAAACAGAGGGGCTGAAGCAGAGGGCGAGAAACAGAGGGGCTGAAACAGAGGGCGGGAAACAGAGGGTCTGAAACAGAGGGCGAGAAACAGAGGGCCTGAAACAGAGGGGCTGAAACAGAGGGCGAGAAACAGAGCTGCTGAAACAGAGGTGCTGAAACAGAGGTCGAGAAACAGAGGGGCTGAAACAGAGGGGCTGAAACAGAGGGCGAGAAACAGAGAGGCTGAAACAGAGGGGCTGAAACAGAGGGGCTAAAACAGAGTGCGAGAAACAGAGGGTTTGGAACAGAGGGGCTGAAACAGAGCACGAGAAACAGACGGGCTGAAACAGAGGGTGAGAAACAGATGGCTAGAAACAGAGGGCGAGATACATAGGGGCTGAAACAGAGGGGCTGAAACAGAGGGGCTGAAACAGAGGGCGAGAAACAGAGGGGCTGAAACAGAGGGCGAGAAACAGAGGGGCTGAAACAGACGGGCTGAAACAGAGGGCGAGAAACAGAGGGGCTGAAACAGACGGGCTGAAACAGAGGGCGAGAAACAGAGCGGCTGAAACAGAGGGGCTGAAACAGAGGGCGAGAAACAGAGGGTGTGAAACAGAGGGCGAGAAACAGAGGGCCTGAAACAGAGGGGCGTAAACAGAGGGCGAGAAACAGAGGGGCTGAAACAGAGGTGCTGAAACAGAGGTCGAGAAACAGAGGGGCTGTAACCGAGGGTCTGAAACACAAGCGCTGAAACAGAGGGCGAGAAACAGAGGGACTGAAACAGAGGGGCTGAAACAGAGGGCGAGAAACAGAGAGGCTGAAACAGAGGGGCTGAAATCGAGGGGCTAAAACAGAGTGCGAGAAACAGAGGGCGAGAAACAGAGGGTTTGGAACAGAGGGGCTGAAACAGAGCGCGAGAAGCAGAGGGGCTGAAAAAGAGGGCGAGAAACAGATGGCTAGAAACAGAGGGCGAGAAACAGAGGGGCTGAAACAGAGGGGCTGAAACAGAGGGGCTGAAACAGAGGGCGAGAAACAGAGGGGCTGAAACAGAGGGCGAGAAACAGAGGGACTGAAACAGAGGGGCTGAAACAGAGGGGCTGAAACAGAGTGGCTGAAACAGTGTGCGAGAAACAGAGGGGCTGAAACCGAGGGGCTGAAACAGAGGGCGAGAAACAGAGGGGCTGAAACAGAGGGGCTAAAACAGAGGGGCTGAAACAGAGGGGCTGAAACAGAGGGCGAGAAACAGAGGGCGAGAAACAGAGGGGCTGAAACAGAGGGGCTGAAACAGAGGGGCTGACACAGAGGGCGAGAAACAGAGGGGCTGAAACAGAGGGGCTGAAACAGAGGGTGGGAAGCAGAGCGACTGAAACAGAGGGCGAGAAACAGAGGGGCTGAAACAGAGGAGCTGAAATAGAGGGGCTGAAAAAGAGGGCGAGAAACAGAGGGGCTGAAACAGAGGGGTTGAAACAGAGGGCGAGAAACAGAGGGGCTAAAACAGAGGGGCTGAAACAGAGGGGCTAAAACAGAGTGGCTGAAACAGAGGGGCTGAAACAGCGGGCGAGACACAGAGGTGCTGAAACAGAGCGGCTGAAACAGCGTGCGAGAAACAGAAGGGCTGGAACAGAGGGGCTGAAACAGAGGGCGAGAAACAGAGGTTCTGAAACAGAGGGGCTGAAACAGAGGGCGTGAAACAGAGGTGCTGAAACAGAGCGGCTGAAACAGAGTGTCTGAAACAGAGGGGCTGAAACAGAGGACCGGAAACAGAGAGGCTGAAACAGAGGGGCTGAAACAGAGGGCGAGAAACAGAGGCGCTGAAACAGAGGGGCTTAAACAGAGGGGCTGAAACAAAGGGGCTGAAACAGAGGGGCTGAAACAGAGGGGCTAAAACAGAGTGGGTGAAACAGAGGGGCTAAAACAGAGGGGCTGAAACAGAGGGGTGGAAACAGAGGGCGTGAAACAGAGGGGCTGAAACAGAGGGCGAGAAACAGAGGGGCTGAAATAGAGGGCGAGAAACAGAGGGGCTGAAACAGATGGTCGGAAAAGAGGGGCGGAATCAGAGTGCGAGAAACAGAGGGGCTGAAACAGAGGGTGAGAAACAGAGTGGCTGAAACAGAGCGGCTGAAACAGAGGGCGAGAAACAGAGGGCGATAAATAGACGGGCTGAAACAATGGGCGAGAAACAGAACAGCTGAAACTGAGGGGCTGAAACAGAGGGCGCGAAACAGAGTGGCTGAAACAGACGGCGAGAAACAGAGGGCCTGAAACAGAGGGGCTGAAACAGAGGGCGAGAAATAGACGGGCTGAAACAATGGGCGAGAAACAGAACAGCTGAAACTGAGGGGCTGAAACAGAGGGCGCGAAACAGAGTGGCTGAAACAGACGGCGAGAAACAGAGGGCCTGAAACAGAGGGGCTGAAACAGAGGGCGAGAAACAGAGGGGCTGAAACAGAGGGGCTGAAACAGAGGGCGAGAAACAGAGGGGCTGAAACCGAGGGTCTGAAACAGAGGGGCTGAAACAGAGGGCGAGAAACAGAGGGGCTGAAACAGAGGGGCTGAAACAGAGGGCGAGAAACAGAGGGGCTGAATCAGAGGGGCTGAAACAGAGGGGCTAAAACAGAGGGCGAGAAACAGAGGGCTGAAACAGAGGGGCTGAAACTGAGGGGCTGAAACAGAGGGGCTGAAACAGAGGGCGAGAAACAGAGGGCGAGAAACAGAGGGGCTAAAACAGAGGGGCTGAAACAGAGGGCGAGAAAAAGTGGTGCTGAAACAGAGGGGCTGAAACAGAGGGGCTAAATCAGAGTTGCTGAAACAGAGGGGCTGAAACAGAGGGTGAGAAACAGAGGTGCTGAAACAGAGCAGCTGAAACAGAGTGGCTGAAACAGAGGGGCTGAAAAAGAGGGCGAGAAACAGTGGGGCTGTAAAAGAGGGGCTGAAACAGAGGGGCTAAATCAGAGTGGCTGAAACAGAGGGGCTGAAACAGAGGGTGAGAAACAGAGGTGCTGAAACAGAGCGGCTGAAACAGAGGGGCTGAAACAGAGGGGCTGAAACAGAGGGGCTGAAACACAGGGGCTGAAACAGAGGATGAGAAACTGAGGGGCTGAAACAGAGGGGCTAAAACAGAGCGACTGAAACAGAGGGCGAGAAACAGAGGGCCAGACACAGAGGTGCTGAAACAGAGGGCGAGAAACAGAGGGGCAGAAACAGAGGGGCTGAAGCAGAGGGGCTGAAACAGAGGGGCTGAAACAGAGGGCGAGAAACAGTGGGGCTGAAAAAGAGGGGCTGAAATAGAGGGGCTAAATCAGAGTGGCTGAAACAGAGGGGCTGAAACAGAGGGTGAGAAACAGAGGTGCTGAAACAGAGCGGCTGAAACAGAGGGGCTGAAACAGAGGGGCTGAAACAGAGGGGCTGAAACACAGGGGCTGAAACAGAGGACGAGAAACAGAGGGGCTGAAACAGAGGGGCTAAAACAGTGGGGCTGAAACAGAGGGCGAGAAACAGAGGGCCAGACACAGAGGTGCTGAAACAGAGGGCGAGAAACAGAGGATCTGAAACAGAGGGGCTGAAACAGAGGGCGAGAAACAGACGGGCTGAAACAGAGGGCGAGAAACAGAGGGCGAGAAACAGAGGGCGAGAAACAGAGGGGCTGAAATAGAGGGGCTGAAGCAGAGGGGCTGAAGCAGAGGGCGAGAAATAGACGGGCTGAAACAGAGGGCGAGAAACAGAGCGGCTGAAACAGAGGGGCTGAAACAGAGGGCTTGAAACAGAGGGGCTGAAACAGAGGGGCTGAAACAGAGGGCGAGAAACAGAGAGGCTGAAATAGAGGGGCAGAAACAGAGGGCGAGAAACAGAGGGGCTGAAACCAAGGGTCTGAAATAGAGGGGCTGATACAGAGGGCGAGATACAGAGGGGGCTGAAACAGAGGGGCTGAAACAGAGGGCGAGAAACAGAGGGTCTGAAACAGAGGGGCTGAAACAGAGGTGCTGAAACAGAGGGCGAGAAACAGAGAGGCTGAAATAGAGGGGCAGAAACAGAGGGCGAGAAACAGAGGGGCTGAAACCAAGGGTCTGAAATAGAGGGGCTGAAACAGAGGGCGAGATACAGAGGGGCTGAAACAGAGGGGCTGAAACAGAGGGGCTGAAACAGAGGGGCTGAAACAGAGGGGCTGAAACAGAGGGCGAGAAAAAGTGGTGCTGAAACAGAGGGGCTGAAACAGAGGGGCTAAATCAGAGTTGCTGAAACAGAGGGGCTGAAACTGAGGGTGAGAAACAGAGGTGCTGAAACAGAGCAGCTGAAACAGAGGTGCTGAAACAGAGCAGCTGAAACAGAGAGGCTAAAACAGTGGGGCTGAAACAGAGGAAAAGAAACAGAGGGCCAGACACAGAGGTGCTGAAACAGAGGGCGAGAAACAGAGGATCTGAAACAGAGGGGCTGAAACAGAGGGCGAGAAACAGACGGGCTGAAACAGAGGGCGAGAAACAGAGGGCGAGAAACAGAGGGCGAGAAACAGAGGGGCTGAAACAGAGGGGCTGAAACAGAGGGCGAGAAACAGAGGGGCTGAAACAGAGGGGCTGAAACAGAGGGGCTAAAACAGAGGGCGAGAAACAGAGGGCGAGAAACAGAGGGGCTGAAACTGAGGGGCTGAAACAGAGGGGCTGAAACAGAGGGCGAGAAACAGAGGGCGAGAAACAGAGGGGCTAAAACAGAGGGGCTGAAACAGAGGGCGAGAAAAAGTGGTGCTGAAACAGAGGGGCTGAAACAGAGGGGCTAAATCAGAGTTGCTGAAACAGAGGGGCTGAAACTGAGGGTGAGAAACAGAGGTGCTGAAACAGAGCAGCTGAAACAGAGTGGCTGAAACAGAGGGGCTGAAACAGAGGGCGAGAAACAGTGGGGCTGTAAAAGAGGGGCTGAAACAGAGGGGCTAAATCAGAGTGGCTGAAACAGAGGGGCTGAAACAGAGGGTGAGAAACAGAGGTGCTGAAACAGAGCGGCTGAAACAGAGGGGCTGAAACAGAGGGGCTGAAACAGAGGGGCTGAAACACAGGGGCTGAAACAGAGGATGAGAAACTGAGGGGCTGAAACAGAGGGGCTAAAACAGTGGGGCTGAAACAGAGGAAAAGAAACAGAGGGCCAGACACAGAGGTGCTGAAACAGAGGGCGAGAAACAGAGGATCTGAAACAGAGGGGCTGAAACAGAGGGCGAGAAACAGACGGGCTGAAACAGAGGGCGAGAAACAGAGGGCGAGAAACAGAGGGCGAGAAACAGAGGGGCTGAAACAGAGGGGCTGAAACAGAGGGCGAGAAACAGAGGGGCTGAAACAGAGGGGCTGAAACAGAGGGGCTAAAACAGAGGGCGAGAAACAGAGGGCGAGAAACAGAGGGGCTGAAACTGAGGGGCTGAAACAGAGGGGCTGAAACAGAGGGCGAGAAACAGAGGGCGAGAAACAGAGGGGCTAAAACAGAGGGGCTGAAACAGAGGGCGAGAAAAAGTGGTGCTGAAACAGAGGGGCTGAAACAGAGGGGCTAAATCAGAGTTGCTGAAACAGAGGGGCTGAAACAGAGGGTGAGAAACAGAGGTGCTGAAACAGAGCAGCTGAAACAGAGTGGCTGAAACAGAGGGGCTGAAACAGAGGGCGAGAAACAGTGGGGCTGTAAAAGAGGGGCTGAAACAGAGGGGCTAAAACAGAGCGGCTGAAACAGAGGGCGAGAAACAGAGGGCCAGACACAGAGGTGCTGAAACAGAGGGCGAGAAACAGAGGGGCTGAAACAGAGGGGCTGAAGCAGAGGGGCTGAAACAGAGGGGCTGAAACAGAGGGCGAGAAACAGTGGGGCTGAAAAAGAGGGGCTGAAATAGAGGGGCTAAATCAGAGTGGCTGAAACAGAGGGGCTGAAACAGAGGGTGAGAAACAGAGGTGCTGAAACAGAGTGGTTGAAACAGAGGGGCTGAAACAGAGGGGCTGAAACAGAGGGGCTGAAACACAGGGGCTGAAACAGAGGACGAGAAACAGAGGGGTTGAAACAGAGGGGCTAAAACAGTGGGGCTGAAACAGAGGGCGAGAAACAGAGGGCCAGACACAGAGGTGCTGAAACAGAGGGCGAGAAACAGAGGATCTGAAACAGAGGGGCTGAAACAGAGGGCGAGAAACAGACGGGCTGAAACAGAGGGCGAGAAACAGAGGGCGAGAAACAGAGGGCGAGAAACAGAGGGGCCGAAACAGAGGGGCTGAAACAGAGGGGCTGAAGCAGAGGGCGAGAAACAGAGGGGCTGAAACAGAGGGCGGGAAACAGAGGGTCTGAAACAGAGGGCGAGAAACAGAGGGCCTGAAACAGAGGGGCTGAAACAGAGGGCGAGAAACAGAGCTGCTGAAACAGAGGTGCTGAAACAGAGGTCGAGAAACAGAGGGGCTGAAACAGAGGGGCTGAAACAGAGGGCGAGAAACAGAGAGGCTGAAACAGAGGGGCTGAAACAGAGGGGCTAAAACAGAGTGCGAGAAACAGAGGGTTTGGAACAGAGGGGCTGAAACAGAGCACGAGAAACAGACGGGCTGAAACAGAGGGTGAGAAACAGATGGCTAGAAACAGAGGGCGAGATACATAGGGGCTGAAACAGAGGGGCTGAAACAGAGGGGCTGAAACAGAGGGCGAGAAACAGAGGGGCTGAAACAGAGGGCGAGAAACAGAGGGGCTGAAACAGACGGGCTGAAACAGAGGGCGAGAAACAGAGGGGCTGAAACAGACGGGCTGAAACAGAGGGCGAGAAACAGAGCGGCTGAAACAGAGGGGCTGAAACAGAGGGCGAGAAACAGAGGGTGTGAAACAGAGGGCGAGAAACAGAGGGCCTGAAACAGAGGGGCGTAAACAGAGGGCGAGAAACAGAGGGGCTGAAACAGTGGTGCCGAAACAGAGGTCGAGAAACAGAGGGGCTGTAACCGAGGGTCTGAAACACAAGCGCTGAAACAGAGGGCGAGAAACAGAGGGACTGAAACAGAGGGGCTGAAACAGAGGGCGAGAAACAGAGAGGCTGAAACAGAGGGGCTGAAATCGTGGGGCTAAAACAGAGTGCGAGAAACAGAGGGCGAGAAACAGAGGGTTTGGAACAGAGGGGCTGAAACAGAGCGCGAGAAGCAGAGGGGCTGAAAAAGAGGGCGAGAAACAGATGGCTAGAAACAGAGGGCGAGAAACAGAGGGGCTGAAACAGAGGGGCTGAAACAGAGGGGCTGAAACAGAGGGCGAGAAACAGAGGGGCTGAAACAGAGGGCGAGAAACAGAGGGACTGAAACAGAGGGGCTGAAACAGAGGGGCTGAAACAGAGTGGCTGAAACAGTGTGCGAGAAACAGAGGGGCTGAAACCGAGGGGCTGAAACAGAGGGCGAGAAACAGAGGGGCTGAAACAGAGGGGCTAAAACAGAGGGGCTGAAACAGAGGGGCTGAAACAGAGGGCGAGAAACAGAGGGCGAGAAACAGAGGGGCTGAAACAGAGGGGCTGAAACAGAGGGGCTGACACAGAGGGCGAGAAACAGAGGGGCTGAAACAGAGGGGCTGAAACAGAGGGTGGGAAGCAGAGCGACTGAAACAGAGGGCGAGAAACAGAGGGGCTGAAACAGAGGAGCTGAAATAGAGGGGCTGAAAAAGAGGGCGAGAAACAGAGGGGCTGAAACAGAGGGGTTGAAACAGAGGGCGAGAAACAGAGGGGCTAAAACAGAGGGGCTGAAACAGAGGGGCTAAAACAGAGTGGCTGAAACAGAGGGGCTGAAACAGCGGGCGAGACACAGAGGTGCTGAAACAGAGCGGCTGAAACAGCGTGCGAGAAACAGAAGGGCTGGAACAGAGGGGCTGAAACAGAGGGCGAGAAACAGAGGTTCTGAAACAGAGGGGCTGAAATAGAGGGCGTGAAACAGAGGTGCTGAAACAGAGCGGCTGAAACAGAGTGTCTGAAACAGAGGGGCTGAAACAGAGGACCGGAAACAGAGAGGCTGAAACAGAGGGGCTGAAACAGAGGGCGAGAAACAGAGGCGCTGAAACAGAGGGGCTTAAACAGAGGGGCTGAAACAAAGGGGCTGAAACAGAGGGGCTGAAACAGAGGGGCTAAAACAGAGTGGGTGAAACAGAGGGGCTAAAACAGAGGGGCTGAAACAGAGGGGTGGAAACAGAGGGCGTGAAAAAGAGGGGCTGAAACAGAGGGCGAGAAACAGAGGGGCTGAAATAGAGGGCGAGAAACAGAGGGGCTGAAACAGATGGTCGGAAAAGAGGGGCGGAATCAGAGTGTGAGAAACAGAGGGGCTGAAACAGAGGGTGAGAAACAGAGTGGCTGAAACAGAGCGGCTGAAACAGAGGGCGAGAAACAGAGGGCGATAAATAGACGGGCTGAAACAATGGGCGAGAAACAGAACAGCTGAAACTGAGGGGCTGAAACAGAGGGCGCGAAACAGAGTGGCTGAAACAGACGGCGAGAAACAGAGGGCCTGAAACAGAGGGGCTGAAACAGAGGGCGAGAAATAGACGGGCTGAAACAATGGGCGAGAAACAGAACAGCTGAAACTGAGGGGCTGAAACAGAGGGCGCGAAACAGAGTGGCTGAAACAGACGGCGAGAAACAGAGGGCCTGAAACAGAGGGGCTGAAACAGAGGGCGAGAAACAGAGGGGCTGAAACAGAGGGGCTGAAACAGAGGGCGAGAAACAGAGGTGCTGAAACAGAGGTGCTGAAACAGAGGGCGAGAAACAGAGGGGCTGAAACCGAGGGTCTGAAACAGAGGGGCTGAAACAGAGGGCGAGAAACAGAGGGGCTGAAACAGAGGGGCTGAAACAGAGGGCGAGAAACAGAGGGGCTGAATCAGAGGGGCTGAAACAGAGGGGCTAAAACAGAGGGCGAGAAACAGAGGGCGAGAAACAGAGGGGCTGAAACTGAGGGGCTGAAACAGAGGGGCTGAAACAGAGGGCGAGAAACAGAGGGCGAGAAACAGAGGGGCTAAAACAGAGGGGCTGAAACAGAGGGCGAGAAAAAGTGGTGCTGAAACAGAGGGGCTGAAACAGAGGGGCTAAATCAGAGTTGCTGAAACAGAGGGGCTGAAACAGAGGGTGAGAAACAGAGGTGCTGAAACAGAGCAGCTGAAACAGAGTGGCTGAAACAGAGGGGCTGAAAAAGAGGGCGAGAAACAGTGGGGCTGTAAAAGAGGGGCTGAAACAGAGGGGCTAAATCAGAGTGGCTGAAACAGAGGGGCTGAAACAGAGGGTGAGAAACAGAGGTGCTGAAACAGAGCGGCTGAAACAGAGGGGCTGAAACAGAGGGGCTGAAACAGAGGGGCTGAAACACAGGGGCTGAAACAGAGGATGAGAAACTGAGGGGCTGAAACAGAGGGGCTAAAACAGAGCGACTGAAACAGAGGGCGAGAAACAGAGGGCCAGACACAGAGGTGCTGAAACAGAGGGCGAGAAACAGAGGGGCTGAAACAGAGGGGCTGAAGCAGAGGGGCTGAAACAGAGGGGCTGAAACAGAGGGCGAGAAACAGTGGGGCTGAAAAAGAGGGGCTGAAATAGAGGGGCTAAATCAGAGTGGCTGAAACAGAGGGGCTGAAACAGAGGGTGAGAAACAGAGGTGCTGAAACAGAGCGGCTGAAACAGAGGGGCTGAAACAGAGGGGCTGAAACAGAGGGGCTGAAACACAGGGGCTGAAACAGAGGACGAGAAACAGAGGGGCTGAAACAGAGGGGCTAAAACAGTGGGGCTGAAACAGAGGGCGAGAAACAGAGGGCCAGACACAGAGGTGCTGAAACAGAGGGCGAGAAACAGAGGATCTGAAACAGAGGGGCTGAAACAGAGGGCGAGAAACAGACGGGCTGAAACAGAGGGCGAGAAACAGAGGGCGAGAAACAGAGGGCGAGAAACAGAGGGGCTGAAATAGAGGGGCTGAAGCAGAGGGGCTGAAGCAGAGGGCGAGAAATAGACAGGCTGAAACAGAGGGCGAGAAACAGAGCGGCTGAAACAGAGGGGCTGAAACAGAGGGCTTGAAACAGAGGGGCTGAAACAGAGGGGCTGAAACAGAGGGCGAGAAACAGAGAGGCTGAAATAGAGGGGCAGAAACAGAGGGCGAGAAACAGAGGGGCTGAAACCAAGGGTCTGAAATAGAGGGGCTGAAACAGAGGGCGAGATACAGAGGGGCTGAAACAGAGGGGCTGAAACAGAGGGCGAGAAACAGAGGGTCTGAAACAGAGGGGCTGAAACAGAGGTGCTGAAACAGAGGGCGAGAAACAGAGAGGCTGAAATAGAGGGGCAGAAACAGAGGGCGAGAAACAGAGGGGCTGAAACCAAGGGTCTGAAATAGAGGGGCTGAAACAGAGGGCGAGATACAGAGGGGCTGAAACAGAGGGGCTGAAACAGAGGGGCTGAAACAGAGGGGCTGAAACAGAGGGCGAGAAACAGAGGGGCTGAAACAGAGGACCTGAAACAGAGAGGCTGAAACAGAGGGGCTGAAACAGAGGGCGAGAAACAGAGGGGGTGAAACAGAGGGGCTGAAGCAGAGGGGCTGAAACAGAGGGGCTGAATCAGAGGGCGAGAAACAGTGGGTCTGGAAAAGAGGGGCTGAAATAGAGGGGCTAAATCAGAGTGGCTGAAACAGAGGGGCTGAAACAGAGGGTTAGAAACAGAGGTGCTGAAACACAGGGGCTGAAATACAGGGGCTGAAACAGAGGACGAGAAACAGAGGGGCTGAAACAGAGAGGCTAAAACAGTGGGGCTGAAACAGAGGAAAAGAAACAGAGGGCCAGACACAGAGGTGCTGAAACAGAGGGCGAGAAACAGAGGATCTGAAACAGAGGGGCTGAAACAGAGGGCGAGAAACAGACGGGCTGAAACAGAGGGCGAGAAACAGAGGGCGAGAAACAGAGGGGCTGAAACAGAGGTGCTGAAACAGAGGGCGAGAAACAGAGGGGCTGAAACAGAGGGGCTGAAACAGAGGGGCTAAAACAGAGGGCGAGAAACAGAGGGCGAGAAACAGAGGGGCTGAAACTGAGGGGCTGAAACAGAGGGGCTGAAACAGAGGGCGAGAAACAGAGGGCGAGAAACAGAGGGGCTAAAACAGAGGGGCTGAAACAGAGGGCGAGAAAAAGTGGTGCTGAAACAGAGGGGCTGAAACAGAGGGGCTAAATCAGAGTTGCTGAAACAGAGGGGCTGAAACTGAGGGTGAGAAACAGAGGTGCTGAAACAGAGCAGCTGAAACAGAGTGGCTGAAACAGAGGGGCTGAAACAGAGGGCGAGAAACAGTGGGGCTGTAAAAGAGGGGCTGAAACAGAGGGGCTAAATCAGAGTGGCTGAAACAGAGGGGCTGAAACAGAGGGTGAGAAACAGAGGTGCTGAAACAGAGCGGCTGAAACAGAGGGGCTGAAACAGAGGGGCTGAAACAGAGGGGCTGAAACACAGGGGCTGAAACAGAGGATGAGAAACTGAGGGGCTGAAACAGAGGGGCTAAAACAGAGCGGCTGAAACAGAGGGCGAGAAACAGAGGGCCAGACACAGAGGTGCTGAAACAGAGGGCGAGAAACAGAGTGGCTGAAACAGAGGGCGAGAAACAGAGGGTGTGAAACAGAGGGGCTGAAGCAGAGGGGCTGAAACAGAGGGGCTGAATCAGAGGGCGAGAAACAGTGGGTCTGAAAAAGAGGGGCTGAAATAGAGGGGCTAAATCAGAGTGGCTGAAACAGAGGGGCTGAAACAGAGGGTTAGAAACAGAGGTGCTGAAACAGAGCGGCTGAAACAGAGGGGCTGAAACAGAGGGGCTGAAACACAGGGGCTGAAATACAGGGGCTGAAACAGAGGACGAGAAACAGAGGGGCTGAAACAGAGAGGCTAAAACAGTGGGGCTGAAACAGAGGAAAAGAAACAGAGGGCCAGACACAGAGGTGCTGAAACAGAGGGCGAGAAACAGAGGATCTGAAACAGAGGGGCTGAAACAGAGGGCGAGAAACAGACGGGCTGAAACAGAGGGCGAGAAACAGAGGGCGAGAAACAGAGGGCGAGAAACAGAGGGGCTGAAACAGAGGGGCTGAAACAGAGGGCGAGAAACAGAGGGGCTGAAACAGAGGGGCTGAAACAGAGGGGCTAAAACAGAGGGCGAGAAACAGAGGGCGAGAAACAGAGGGGCTGAAACTGAGGGGCTGAAACAGAGGGGCTGAAACAGAGGGCGAGAAACAGAGGGCGAGAAACAGAGGGGCTAAAACAGAGGGGCTGAAACAGAGGGCGAGAAAAAGTGGTGCTGAAACAGAGGGGCTGAAACAGAGGGGCTAAATCAGAGTTGCTGAAACAGAGGGGCTGAAACAGAGGGTGAGAAACAGAGGTGCTGAAACAGAGCAGCTGAAACAGAGTGGCTGAAACAGAGGGGCTGAAACAGAGGGCGAGAAACAGTGGGGCTGTAAAAGAGGGGCTGAAACAGAGGGGCTAAAACAGAGCGGCTGAAACAGAGGGCGAGAAACAGAGGGCCAGACACAGAGGTGCTGAAACAGAGGGCGAGAAACAGAGGGGCTGAAACAGAGGGGCTGAAGCAGAGGGGCTGAAACAGAGGGGCTGAAACAGAGGGCGAGAAACAGTGGGGCTGAAAAAGAGGGGCTGAAATAGATGGGCTAAATCAGAGTGGCTGAAACAGAGGGGCTGAAACAGAGGGTGAGAAACAGAGGTGCTGAAACAGAGTGGCTGAAACAGAGGGGCTGAAACAGAGGGGCTGAAACAGAGGGGCTGAAACACAGGGGCTGAAACAGAGGACGAGAAACAGAGGGGTTGAAACAGAGGGGCTAAAACAGTGGGTCTGAAACAGAGGGCGAGAAACAGAGGGCCAGACACAGAGGTGCTGAAACAGAGGGCGAGAAACAGAGGATCTGAAACAGAGGGGCTGAAACAGAGGGCGAGAAACAGACGGGCTGAAACAGAGGGCGAGAAACAGAGGGCGAGAAACAGAGGTCAAGAATCAGAGGGGCAGAAACAGAGGGCGAGAAATTGACGGGTTGAAACAGAGGACCGGAAACAGAGAGGCTGAAACAGAGGGGCTGAAACAGAGGGGCTTAAACAGAGGGGCTGAAACAAAGGGGCTGAAACAGAGGGGCTGAAACAGAGGGGCTAAAACAGAGTGAGTGAAACAGAGGGGCTAAAACAGAGGGGCTGAAACAGAGGGGTGGAAACAGAGGGCGTGAAACAGAGGGGCTGAAACAGAGGGCGAGAAACAGAGGGGCTGAAATGGAGGGCGAGAAACAGAGGGGCTGAAACAGAGGGTCGGAAAAGAGGGGCGGAATCAGAGTGCGAGAAACAGAGGGGCTGAAACAGAGGGTGAGAAACAGAGTGGCTGAAACAGAGCGGCTGAAACAGAGGGCGAGAAACAGAGGGCGATAAATAGAGTGGCCGAAACAGAGGGGCTGAAACAGAGGGGCTGAAACAGAGGGCGAGAAATAGACGGGCTGAAACAATGGGCGAGAAACAGAACAGCTGAAACTGAGGGGCTGAAACAGAGGGCGCGAAACAGAGTGGCTGAAACAGACGGCGAGAAACAGAGGGCCTGAAACAGAGGGGCTGAAACAGAGGGCGAGAAACAGAGGGGCTGAAACAGAGGGGCTGAAACAGAGGGCGAGAAACAGAGGTGCTGAAACAGAGGTGCTGAAACAGAGGGCGAGAAACAGAGGGGCTGAAACCGAGGGTCTGAAACAGAGGGGCTGAAACAGAGGGCGAGAAACAGAGGGGCTGAAACAGAGGGGCTGAAACAGAGGGCGAGAAACAGAGGGGCTGAAACAGAGGGGCTGAAACAGAGGGGCTAAAACAGAGGGCGAGAAACAGAGGGCGAGAAACAGAGGGGCTGAAACTGAGGGGCTGAAACAGAGGGGCTGAAACAGAGGGCGAGAAACAGAGGGCGAGAAACAGAGGGGCTAAAACAGAGGGGCTGAAACAGAGGGCGAGAAAAAGTGGTGCTGAAACAGAGGGGCTGAAACAGAGGGGCTAAATCAGAGTTGCTGAAACAGAGGGGCTGAAACAGAGGGTGAGAAACAGAGGTGCTGAAACAGAGCAGCTGAAACAGAGTGGCTGAAACAGAGGGGCTGAAAAAGAGGGCGAGAAACAGTGGGTCTGTAAAAGAGGGGCTGAAACAGAGGGGCTAAATCAGAGTGGCTGAAACAGAGGGGCTGAAACAGAGGGTGAGAAACAGAGGTGCTGAAACAGAGCGGCTGAAACAGAGGGGCTGAAACAGAGGGGCTGAAACAGAGGGGCTGAAACACAGGGGCTGAAACAGAGGATGAGAAACTGAGGGGCTGAAACAGAGGGGCTAAAACAGAGCGGCTGAAACAGAGGGCGAGAAACAGAGGGCCAGACACAGAGGTGCTGAAACAGAGGGCGAGAAACAGAGGGGCTGAAGCAGAGGGGCTGAAGCAGAGGGGCTGAAACAGAGGGGCTGAAACAGAGGGCGAGAAACAGTGGGGCTGAAAAAGAGGGGCTGAAATAGAGGGGCTAAATCAGAGTGGCTGAAACAGAGGGGCTGAAACAGAGGGTGAGAAACAGAGGTGCTGAAACAGAGCGGCTGAAACAGAGGGGCTGAAACAGAGGGGCTGAAACAGAGGGGCTGAAACACAGGGGCTGAAACAGAGGACGAGAAACAGAGGGCCAGACACAGAGGTGCTGAAACAGAGGGCGAGAAACAGAGGATCTGAAACAGAGGGGCTGAAACAGAGGGCGAGAAACAGACGGGCTGAAACAGAGGGCGAGAAACAGAGGGCGAGAAACAGAGGGCGAGAAACAGAGGGGCTGAAATAGAGGGGCTGAAGCAGAGGGGCTGAAGCAGAGGGCGAGAAATAGACGGGCTGAAACAGAGGGCGAGAAACAGAGCGGCTGAAACAGAGGGGCTGAAACAGAGGGCTTGAAACAGAGGGGCTGAAACAGAGGGGCTGAAACAGAGGGCGAGAAACAGAGAGGCTGAAATAGAGGGGCAGAAACAGAGGGCGAGAAACAGAGGGGCTGAAACCAAGGGTCTGAAATAGAGGGGCTGAAACAGAGGGCGAGATACAGAGGGGCTGAAACAGAGGGGCTGAAACAGAGGGCGAGAAACAGAGGGTCTGAAACAGAGGGGCTAAATCAGAGTGGCTGAAACAGAGGGGCTGAAACAGAGGGTGAGAAACAGAGGTGCTGAAACAGAGCGGCTGAAACAGAGGGACTGAAACAGAGGGGCTGAAACAGAGGGGCTGAAACAGAGGGCGAGAAACAGAGGGGCTGAAACAGAGGACCTGAAACAGAGAGGCTGAAACAGAGGGGCTGAAACAGAGGGCGAGAAACAGAGGGGGTGAAACAGAGGGGCTGAAGCAGAGGGGCTGAAACAGAGGGGCTGAATCAGAGGGCGAGAAACAGTGGGTCTGAAAAAGAGGGGCTGAAATAGAGGGGCTAAATCAGAGTGGCTGAAACAGAGGGGCTGAAACAGAGGGTTAGAAACAGAGGTGCTGAAACAGAGCGGCTGAAACAGAGGGGCTGAAACAGAGGGGCTGAAACACAGGGGCTGAAATACAGGGGCTGAAACAGAGGACGAGAAACAGAGGGGCTGAAACAGAGAGGCTAAAACAGTGGGGCTGAAACAGAGGAAAAGAAACAGAGGGCCAGACACAGAGGTGCTGAAACAGAGGGCGAGAAACAGAGGATCTGAAACAGAGGGGCTGAAACAGAGGGCGAGAAACAGACGGGCTGAAACAGAGGGCGAGAAACAGAGGGCGAGAAACAGAGGGCGAGAAACAGAGGGGCTGAAACAGAGGGCGAGAAACAGAGGGGCTGAAACAGAGGGGCTGAAACAGAGGGGCTAAAACAGAGGGCGAGAAACAGAGGGCGAGAAAGAGAGGGGCTGAAACTGAGGGGCTGAAACAGAGGGGCTGAAACAGAGGGCGAGAAACAGAGGGCGAGAAACAGAGGGGCTAAAACAGAGGGGCTGAAACAGAGGGCGAGAAAAAGTGGTGCTGAAACAGAGGGGCTGAAACAGAGGGGCTAAATCAGAGGGGCTGAAAAAGAAGGGCTGAAACAGAGGGCGAGAAACAGCGGGGCTGAAAAAGAGGGGCTGAAATAGAGGGGCTAAATCAGAGTGGCTGAAACAGAGGGGCTGAAACAGAGGGTGAGAAACAGAGGTGCTGAAACAGAGCGGCTGAAACAGAGGGGCTGAAACAGAGGGGCTGAAACAGAGGGGCTGAAACACAGGGGCTGAAACAGAGGACGAGAAACAGAGGGGCTGAAACAGAGGGGCTAAAACAGTGGGGCTGAAACAGAGGGCGAGAAACAGAGGGCCAGACACAGAGGTGCTGAAACAGAGGGCGAGAAACAGAGGGGCTGAAACAGAGGGGCTGAAACAGTGTGCGAGAAACAGAGAGGCTAAAACAGTGGGGCTGAAACAGAGGAAAAGAAACAGAGGGCCAGACACAGAGGTGCTGAAACAGAGGGCGAGAAACAGAGGATCTGAAACAGAGGGGCTGAAATAGAGGGCGAGAAACAGAGGGGCTGAAACAGAGGGGCTGAAACAGAGGGCGAGAAACAGAGGTGCTGAAACAGAGGTGCTGAAACAGAGGGCGAGAAACAGAGGGGCTGAAACCGAGGGTCTGAAACAGAGGGGCTGAAACAGAGGGCGAGAAACAGAGGGGCTGAAACAGAGGGGCTGAAACAGAGGGCGAGAAACAGAGGGGCTGAAACAGAGGGGCTGAAACAGAGGGGCTAAAACAGAGGGCGAGAAACAGAGGGCGAGAAACAGAGGGGCTGAAACTGAGGGGCTGAAACAGAGGGGCTGAAACAGAGGGCGAGAAACAGAGGGCGAGAAACAGAGGGGCTAAAACAGAGGGGCTGAAACAGAGGGCGAGAAAAAGTGGTGCTGAAACAGAGGGGCTGAAACAGAGGGGCTAAATCAGAGTTGCTGAAACAGAGGGGCTGAAACAGAGGGTGAGAAACAGAGGTGCTGAAACAGAGCAGCTGAAACAGAGTGGCTGAAACAGAGGGGCTGAAAAAGAGGGCGAGAAACAGTGGGGCTGTAAAAGAGGGGCTGAAACAGAGGGGCTAAATCAGAGTGGCTGAAACAGAGGGGCTGAAACAGAGGGTGAGAAACAGAGGTGCTGAAACAGAGCGGCTGAAACAGAGGGGCTGAAACAGAGGGGCTGAAACAGAGGGGCTGAAACACAGGGGCTGAAACAGAGGATGAGAAACTGAGGGGCTGAAACAGAGGGGCTAAAACAGAGCGGCTGAAACAGAGGGCGAGAAACAGAGGGCATGACACAGAGGTGCTGAAACAGAGGGCGAGAAACAGAGGGGCTGAAGCAGAGGGGCTGAAGCAGAGGGGCTGAAACAGAGGGGCTGAAACAGAGGGCGAGAAACAGTGGGGCTGAAAAAGAGGGGCTGAAATAGAGGGGCTAAATCAGAGTGGCTGAAACAGAGGGGCTGAAACAGAGGGTGAGAAACAGAGGTGCTGAAACAGAGCGGCTGAAACAGAGGGGCTGAAACAGAGGGGCTGAAACAGAGGGGCTGAAACACAGGGGCTGAAACAGAGGACGAGAAACAGAGGGCCAGACACAGAGGTGCTGAAACAGAGGGCGAGAAACAGAGGATCTGAAACAGAGGGGCTGAAACAGAGGGCGAGAAACAGACGGGCTGAAACAGAGGGCGAGAAACAGAGGGCGAGAAACAGAGGGCGAGAAACAGAGGGGCTGAAATAGAGGGGCTGAAGCAGAGGGGCTGAAGCAGAGGGCGAGAAATAGACGGGCTGAAACAGAGGGCGAGAAACAGAGCGGCTGAAACAGAGGGGCTGAAACAGAGGGCTTGAAACAGAGGGGCTGAAACAGAGGGGCTGAAACAGAGGGCGAGAAACAGAGAGGCTGAAATAGAGGGGCAGAAACAGAGGGCGAGAAACAGAGGGGCTGAAACCAAGGGTCTGAAATAGAGGGGCTGAAACAGAGGGCGAGATACAGAGGGGCTGAAACAGAGGGGCTGAAACAGAGGGCGAGAAACAGAGGGTCTGAAACAGAGGGGCTAAATCAGAGTGGCTGAAACAGAGGGGCTGAAACAGAGGGTGAGAAACAGAGGTGCTGAAACAGAGTGGCTGAAACAGAGGGGCTGAAACAGAGGGGCTGAAACAGAGGGGCTGAAACAGAGGGCGAGAAACAGAGGGGCTGAAACAGAGGACCTGAAACAGAGAGGCTGAAACAGAGGGGCTGAAACAGAGGGCGAGAAACAGAGGGGGTGAAACAGAGGGGCTGAAGCAGAGGGGCTGAAACAGAGGGGCTGAATCAGAGGGCGAGAAACAGTGGGTCTGAAAAAGAGGGGCTGAAATAGAGGGGCTAAATCAGAGTGGCTGAAACAGAGGGGCTGAAACAGAGGGTTAGAAACAGAGGTGCTGAAACAGAGCGGCTGAAACAGAGGGGCTGAAACAGAGGGGCTGAAACACAGGGGCTGAAATACAGGGGCTGAAACAGAGGACGAGAAACAGAGGGGCTGAAACAGAGAGGCTAAAACAGTGGGGCTGAAACAGAGGAAAAGAAACAGAGGGCCAGACACAGAGGTGCTGAAACAGAGGGCGAGAAACAGAGGATCTGAAACAGAGGGGCTGAAACAGAGGGCGAGAAACAGACGGGCTGAAACAGAGGGCGAGAAACAGAGGGCGAGAAACAGAGGGCGAGAAACAGAGGGGCTGAAACAGAGGGCGAGAAACAGAGGGGCTGAAACAGAGGGGCTGAAACAGAGGGGCTAAAACAGAGGGCGAGAAACAGAGGGCGAGAAAGAGAGGGGCTGAAACTGAGGGGCTGAAACAGAGGGGCTGAAACAGAGGGCGAGAAACAGAGGGCGAGAAACAGAGGGGCTAAAACAGAGGGGCTGAAACAGAGGGCGAGAAAAAGTGGTGCTGAAACAGAGGGGCTGAAACAGAGGGGCTAAATCAGAGGGGCTGAAAAAGAAGGGCTGAAACAGAGGGCGAGAAACAGCGGGGCTGAAAAAGAGGGGCTGAAATAGAGGGGCTAAATCAGAGTGGCTGAAACAGAGGGGCTGAAACAGAGGGTGAGAAACAGAGGTGCTGAAACAGAGCGGCTGAAACAGAGGGGCTGAAACAGAGGGGCTGAAACAGAGGGGCTGAAACACAGGGGCTGAAACAGAGGACGAGAAACAGAGGGGCTGAAACAGAGGGGCTAAAACAGTGGGGCTGAAACAGAGGGCGAGAAACAGAGGGCCAGACACAGAGGTGCTGAAACAGAGGGCGAGAAACAGAGGGGCTGAAACAGAGGGGCTGAAACAGTGTGCGAGAAACAGAGAGGCTAAAACAGTGGGGCTGAAACAGAGGAAAAGAAACAGAGGGCCAGACACAGAGGTGCTGAAACAGAGGGCGAGAAACAGAGGATCTGAAACAGAGGGGCTGAAACAGAGGGCGAGAAACAGACGGGCTGAAACAGAGGGCGAGAAACAGAGGGCGAGAAACAGAGGGGCTGAAACAGAGGGCTTGAAACAGAGGGGCTGAAACAGAGGGGCTGAAACAGAGGGCGAGAAACAGAGAGGCTGAAATAGAGGGGCAGAAACAGAGGGGCTGAAACACAGGGGCTGAAATACAGGGGTTGAAACAGAGGACGAGAAACAGAGGGGCTGAAACAGAGGGGCTGAAACAGTGTGCGAGAAACAGAGAGGCTAAAACAGTGGGGCTGAAACAGAGGAAAAGAAACAAAGGGCCAGACACAGAGGTGCTGAAACAGAGTGCGAGAAACAGAGGATCTGAAACAGAGGGGCTGAAACAGAGGGCGAGAAACAGACGGGCTTAAACAGAGGAGAGAAACAGAGGGCGAGAAACAGAGGGCGAGAAACAGAGGGGCTGAAACAGAGGGGCTGAAGCAGAGGGGCTGAAGCAGAGGGGCTGAAGCAGAGGGCGAGAAATAGATGGGCTGAAACAGAGGGCGAGAAACAGAGCGGCTGAAACAGAGGGGCTGAAACAGAGGGCGAGAAACAGAGGTGCTGAAACAGAGGGGCTGAAACAGAGGGCTTGAAACAGAGGGGCTGAAACAGAGGGGCTGAAACAGAGGGCGAGAAACAGAGAGGCTGAAATAGAGGGGCAGAAACAGAGGGCGAGAAACAGAGTGGCTGAAACCGAGGGTCTGAAATAGAGGGGCTGAAACAGAGGGCTTGAAACAGAGGGGCTGAAACAGAGGGGCTGAAACAGAGGGCGAGAAACAGAGGCTGAAATAGAGGGGCAGAAACAGAGGGCGAGAAACAGAGGGGCTGAAACCAAGGGTCTGAAATAGAGGGGCTGAAACAGAGGGCGAGATACAGAGGGGCTGAAACAGATGGGCTGAAACAGAGGGCGAGAAACAGAGGGTCTGAAACAGAGGGGCTAAATCAGAGTGGCTGAAACAGAGGGGCTGAAACAGAGGGTGAGAAACAGAGGTGCTGAAACAGAGCGGCTGAAACAGAGGGGCTGAAACAGAGGGGCTGAAACAGAGGGGCTGAAACAGAGGGCGAGAAACAGAGGGGCTGAAACAGAGGACCTGAAACAGAGAGGCTGAAACAGAGGGGCTGAAACAGAGGGCGAGAAACAGAGGGGGTGAAACAGAGGGGCTGAAGCAGAGGGGCTGAAACAGAGGGGCTGAATCAGAGGGCGAGAAACAGTGGGTCTGAAAAAGAGGGGCTGAAATAGAGGGGCTAAATCAGAGTGGCTGAAACAGAGGGGCTGAAACAGAGGGTTAGAAACAGAGGTGCTGAAACAGAGCGGCTGAAACAGAGGGGCTGAAACAGAGGGGCTGAAACACAGGGGCTGAAATACAGGGGCTGAAACAGAGGACGAGAAACAGAGGGGCTGAAACAGAGAGGCTAAAACAGTGGGGCTGAAACAGAGGAAAAGAAACAGAGGGCCAGACACAGAGGTGCTGAAACAGAGGGCGAGAAACAGAGGATCTGAAACAGAGGGGCTGAAACAGAGGGCGAGAAACAGACGGGCTGAAACAGAGGGCGAGAAACAGAGGGCGAGAAACAGAGGGCGAGAAACAGAGGGGCTGAAACAGAGGGCGAGAAACAGAGGGGCTGAAACAGAGGGGCTGAAACAGAGGGGCTAAAACAGAGGGCGAGAAACAGAGGGCGAGAAAGAGAGGGGCTGAAACTGAGGGGCTGAAACAGAGGGGCTGAAACAGAGGGCGAGAAACAGAGGGCGAGAAACAGAGGGGCTAAAACAGAGGGGCTGAAACAGAGGGCGAGAAAAAGTGGTGCTGAAACAGAGGGGCTGAAACAGAGGGGCTAAATCAGAGGGGCTGAAAAAGAAGGGCTGAAACAGAGGGCGAGAAACAGCGGGGCTGAAAAAGAGGGGCTGAAATAGAGGGGCTAAATCAGAGTGGCTGAAACAGAGGGGCTGAAACAGAGGGTGAGAAACAGAGGTGCTGAAACAGAGCGGCTGAAACAGAGGGGCTGAAACAGAGGGGCTGAAACAGAGGGGCTGAAACACAGGGGCTGAAACAGAGGACGAGAAACAGAGGGGCTGAAACAGAGGGGCTAAAACAGTGGGGCTGAAACAGAGGGCGAGAAACAGAGGGCCAGACACAGAGGTGCTGAAACAGAGGGCGAGAAACAGAGGGGCTGAAACAGAGGGGCTGAAACAGTGTGCGAGAAACAGAGAGGCTAAAACAGTGGGGCTGAAACAGAGGAAAAGAAACAGAGGGCCAGACACGAAGGTGCTGAAACAGAGGGCGAGAAACAGAGGATCTGAAACAGAGGGGCTGAAACAGAGGGCGAGAAACAGACGGGCTGAAACAGAGGGCGAGAAACAGAGGGCGAGAAACAGAGGGGCTGAAACAGAGGGCTTGAAACAGAGGGGCTGAAACAGAGGGGCTGAAACAGAGGGCGAGAAACAGAGAGGCTGAAATAGAGGGGCAGAAACAGAGGGGCTGAAACACAGGGGCTGAAATACAGGGGTTGAAACAGAGGACGAGAAACAGAGGGGCTGAAACAGAGGGGCTGAAACAGTGTGCGAGAAACAGAGAGGCTAAAACAGTGGGGCTGAAACAGAGGAAAAGAAACAAAGGGCCAGACACAGAGGTGCTGAAACAGAGTGCGAGAAACAGAGGATCTGAAACAGAGGGGCTGAAACAGAGGGCGAGAAACAGACGGGCTTAAACAGAGGAGAGAAACAGAGGGCGAGAAACAGAGGGCGAGAAACAGAGGGGCTGAAACAGAGGGGCTGAAGCAGAGGGGCTGAAGCAGAGGGGCTGAAGCAGAGGGCGAGAAATAGATGGGCTGAAACAGAGGGCGAGAAACAGAGCGGCTGAAACAGAGGGGCTGAAACAGAGGGCGAGAAACAGAGGTGCTGAAACAGAGGGGCTGAAACAGAGGGCTTGAAACAGAGGGGCTGAAACAGAGGGGCTGAAACAGAGGGCGAGAAACAGAGAGGCTGAAATAGAGGGGCAGAAACAGAGGGCGAGAAACAGAGTGGCTGAAACCGAGGGTCTGAAATAGAGGGGCTGAAACAGAGGGCGTGATACAGAGGGGCTGAAACAGAGGGGCTGAAACACAGGGCGAGAAACAGAGGGGCTGAAACAGAGGGGCTGAAAAAGAGGGCGAGAAACAGTGGGGCTGAAACAGAGGGTCTGAAACAGAGGGGCGAAATCAGAGTGGCTGAAACAGAGGGGCTGAAACAGAGGGTGAGAAACAGATGTGCTGAAACAGAGCGGCTGAAACAGAGGGGCTGAAACAGAGGGGCTGAAACAGAGGGGCTGAAACAGAGGGTGAGAAACAGAGGGGCTGAAACAGAGGACCTGAAACAGAGAGGCTGAAACAGAGGGGCTGAAACAGAGGGCGAGAAACACAGGGGCTGAAACAGAGGGGCTGAAACAGAGGGGCTGAAACAGAGGGGCTGAAAAGAGGGCGAGAAACAGAGGGGCTGAAACAGAGGGGTTAAAACAGAGGGGCTGAAACAGAGGGCGAGAAACAGAGGGAGAGAAACAGAGGGGCTGAAAAAGAGGGCGAGAAACAGATGGCTAGAAACAGAGGGCGAGAAACATAGGGGCTGAAACAGAGGGGCTGAAACAGTGGGGCTGAAACAGAGGGCGAGAAACAGAGGGGCT
Source organism: Chiloscyllium punctatum (assembly GCF_047496795.1). Classification (NCBI taxonomy): domain Eukaryota; kingdom Metazoa; phylum Chordata; class Chondrichthyes; order Orectolobiformes; family Hemiscylliidae; genus Chiloscyllium; species Chiloscyllium punctatum. The sequence continues at coordinate 3,036,083 of NC_092782.1, forward strand.
GAAACAGAGGGCGAGAAACAGAGGGACTGAAACAGAGGGGCTGAAACAGAGGGGCTGAAACAGAGTGGCTGATACAGTGTGCGAGAAACAGAGGGGCTGAAACCGAGGGGCTGAAACAGGGCGAAAAACAGAGGGGCTGAAACAGAGGGCGAGAAACAGAGGGGCTAAAACAGAGGGGCTGAAACAGAGGGGCTGAAACAGAGGGCGAGAAACAGAGGGCGAGAAACAGAGGGGCTGAAACAGAGGGGCTGAAACAGAGGGGCTGACACAGAGGGCGAGAAACAGAGGGGCTGAAACAGAGGGGCTGAAACAGAGGGTGGGAAACAGAGCGACTGAAACAGAGGGCGAGAAACAGAGGGGCTGAAACAGTGGAACTGAAACAGAGAGGCTGAAACAGAGGAGCTGAAATAGAGGGGCTGAAAAAGAGGGCGAGAAACAGAGGGGCTGAAACAGAGGGGTTGAAACAGAGGGCGAGAAACAGAGGGGCTAAAACAGAGGGGCTGAAACAGAGGGGCTAAAACAGAGTGGCTGAAACAGAGGGGCTGAAACAGCCGGCGAGAAACAGAGGTGCTGAAACAGAGCGGCTGAAAGAGCGTGCGAGAAACAGAAGGGCTGGAACAGAGGGGCTGAAACAGAGGGCGAGAAACAGAGTTTCTGAAACAGAGGGGCTGAAACAGAGGGCGTGAAACAGAGGTGCTGAAACAGAGCGGCTGAAACAGAGTGGCTGAAACAGAGGGGCTGAAACAGAGGACCGGAATCAGAGAGGCTGAAACAGAGGGGCTGAAACAGAGGGCGAGAAACAGAGGTGCTGAAACAGAGGGGCTGAAACAGAGGGGCTGAAACAGAGGGCGAGAATCAGAGGGGCTGAAACAGAGGGGCTAAAGCAGAGTGGGTGAAACAGAGGGGCTAAAACAGAGGGGCTGAAACAGAGGGGCGGAAACAGAGGGCGAGAAACAGAGGGGCTGAAACAGAGGGGCTGAAACAGAGGGCGAGAAACAGAGGGGCTGAAATAGAGGGCGAGAAACAGAGAGGCTGAAACAGAGGGTGAGAAACAGAGGGGCTGAAACAGAGCGGCTGAAACAGAGGGCGAGAAACAGAGGGCGAGAAATAGACGGGCTGAAACAATGGGCGAGAAACAAAACAGCTGAAACTGAGGGGCTGAAACAGAGGGCGCGAAACAGAGAGGCTGAAACAGACGGCGAGAAACAGAGGGCCTGAAACAGAGGGGCTGAAACAGAGGGCGAGAAACAGAGGGCGAGAAACAGAGGGGCTGAAACAGAGGGCGAGAAACAGAGGGACTGAAACAGAGGGGCTGAAACAGAGGGGCTGAAACAGAGTGGCTGATACAGTGTGCGAGAAACAGAGGGGCTGAAACCGAGGGGCTGAAACAGGGCGAGAAACAGAGGGGCTGAAACAGAGGGCGAGAAACAGAGGGGCTGAAACAGAGGGGCTGAAACAGAGGGGCTGAAACAGAGGGCGAGAAACAGAGGGCGAGAAACAGAGGGGCTGAAACAGAGGGGCTGAAACAGAGGGGCTGACACAGAGGGCGAGAAACAGAGGGGCTGAAACAGAGGGGCTGAAACAGAGGGTGGGAAACAGAGCGACTGAAACAGAGGGCGAGAAACAGAGGGGCTGAAACAGTGGAACTGAAAGAGAGGGGCTGAAACAGAGGAGCTGAAATAGAGGGGCTGAAAAAGAGGGCGAGAAACAGAGGGGCTGAAACAGAGGGGTTGAAACAGAGGGCGAGAAACAGAGGGGCTAAAACAGAGGGGCTGAAACAGAGGGGCTAAAACAGAGTGGCTGAAACAGAGGGGCTGAAACAGCGGGCGAGAAACAGAGGTGCTGAAACAGAGCGGCTGAAAGAGCGTGCGAGAAACAGAAGGGCTGGAACAGAGGGGCTGAAACAGAGGGCGAGAAACAGAGTTTCTGAAACAGAGGGGCTGAAACAGAGGGCGTGAAACAGAGGTGCTGAAACAGAGCGGCTGAAACAGAGTGGCTGAAACAGAGGGGCTGAAACAGAGGACCGGAATCAGAGAGGCTGAAACAGAGGGGCTGAAACAGAGGGCGAGAAACAGAGGTGCTGAAACAGAGGGGCTGAAACAGAGGGCGAGAAACAGAGGGGCTGAAACAGAGGGGCTAAAACAGAGTGGGTGAAACAGAGGGGCTAAAACAGAGGGGCTGAAACAGAGGGGCGGAAACAGAGGGCGAGAAACAGAGGGGCTGAAACAGAGGGGCTGAAACAGAGGGCGAGAAACAGAGGGGCTGAAATAGAGGGCGAGAAACAGAGAGGCTGAAACAGAGGGTGAGAAACAGAGGGGCTGAAACAGAGCGGCTGAAACAGAGGGCGAGAAACAGAGGGCGAGAAATAGACGGGCTGAAACAATGGGCGAGAAACAAAACAGCTGAAACTGAGGGGCTGAAACAGAGGGCGCGAAACAGAGAGGCTGAAACAGACGGCGAGAAACAGAGGGCCTGAAACAGAGGGGCTGAAACAGAGGGCGAGAAACAGAGGGGCTGAAACAGAGGGGCTGAAACAGAGGGCGAGAAACAGAGGGCGAGAAATAGACGGGCTGAAACAATGGGCGAGAAACAGAACAGGTGAAACTGAGGGGCTGAAACAGAGGGCGAGAAACAGAGGGGCTGAAACAGAGGGTCGGAAAAGAGGGGCTGAATCAGAGAGCGAGAAACAGAGAGGCTGAAACAGAGGGTGAGAAACAGAGTGGCCGAAACAGAGGGGCTGAAACAGAGGGGCTGAAACAGAGGGCGAGAAATAGACGGGCTGAAACAATGGGCGAGAAACAGAACAGCTGAAACTGAGGGGCTGAAACAGAGGGCGCGAAACAGAGAGGCTGAAACAGACGGCGAGAAACAGAGGGCCTGAAACAGAGGGGCTGAAACAGAGGGCGAGAAACAGAGGGGCTGAAACAGAGGGGCTGAAACAGAGGGCGAGAAACAGAGGTGCTGAAACAGAGGTGCTGAAACAAAGGGCGAGAAACAGAGGGGCTGAAACCGAGGGTCTGAAACAGAGGGGCTGAAACAGAGGGCGAGAAACAGAGGGGCTGAAACCGAGGGGCTGAAACAGAGGGCGAGAAACAGAGGGGCTGAAACAGTGGAACTGAAACAGAGAGGCTGAAACAGAGGAGCTGAAATAGAGGGGCTGAAAAAGAGGGCGAGAAACAGAGGGGCTGAAACAGAGGGGTTGAAACAGAGGGCGAGAAACAGAGGGGCTAAAACAGAGGGGCTGAAACAGAGGGGCTAAAACAGAGTGGCTGAAACAGAGGGGCTGAAACAGCCGGCGAGAAACAGAGGTGCTGAAACAGAGCGGCTGAAAGAGCGTGCGAGAAACAGAAGGGCTGGAACAGAGGGGCTGAAACAGAGGGCGAGAAACAGAGTTTCTGAAACAGAGGGGCTGAAACAGAGGGCGTGAAACAGAGGTGCTGAAACAGAGCGGCTGAAACAGAGTGGCTGAAACAGAGGGGCTGAAACAGAGGACCGGAATCAGAGAGGCTGAAACAGAGGGGCTGAAACAGAGGGCGAGAAACAGAGGTGCTGAAACAGAGGGGCTGAAACAGAGGAGCTGAAACAGAGGGCGAGAATCAGAGGGGCTGAAACAGAGGGGCTAAAGCAGAGTGGGTGAAACAGAGGGGCTAAAACAGAGGGGCTGAAACAGAGGGGCGGAAACAGAGGGCGAGAAACAGAGGGGCTGAAACAGAGGGGCTGAAACAGAGGGCGAGAAACAGAGGGGCTGAAATAGAGGGCGAGAAACAGAGAGGCTGAAACAGAGGGTGAGAAACAGAGGGGCTGAAACAGAGCGGCTGAAACAGAGGGCGAGAAACAGAGGGCGAGAAATAGACGGGCTGAAACAATGGGCGAGAAACAAAACAGCTGAAACTGAGGGGCTGAAACAGAGGGCGCGAAACAGAGAGGCTGAAACAGACGGCGAGAAACAGAGGGCCTGAAACAGAGGGGCTGAAACAGAGGGCGAGAAACAGAGGGCGAGAAACAGAGGGGCTGAAACAGAGGGCGAGAAACAGAGGGACTGAAACAGAGGGGCTGAAACAGAGGGGCTGAAACAGAGTGGCTGATACAGTGTGCGAGAAACAGAGGGGCTGAAACCGAGGGGCTGAAACAGGGCGAGAAACAGAGGGGCTGAAACAGAGGGCGAGAAACAGAGGGGCTAAAACAGAGGGGCTGAAACAGAGGGGCTGAAACAGAGGGCGAGAAACAGAGGGCGAGAAACAGAGGGGCTGAAACAGAGGGGCTGAAACAGAGGGGCTGACACAGAGGGCGAGAAACAGAGGGGCTGAAACAGAGGGGCTGAAACAGAGGGTGGGAAACAGAGCGACTGAAACAGAGGGCGAGAAACAGAGGGGCTGAAACAGTGGAACTGAAAGAGAGGGGCTGAAACAGAGGAGCTGAAATATAGGGGCTGAAAAAGAGGGCGAGAAACAGAGGGGCTGAAACAGAGGGGTTGAAACAGAGGGCGAGAAACAGAGGGGCTAAAACAGAGGGGCTGAAACAGAGGGGCTAAAACAGAGTGGCTGAAACAGAGGGGCTGAAACAGCGGGCGAGAAACAGAGGTGCTGAAACAGAGCGGCTGAAAGAGCGTGCGAGAAACAGAAGGGCTGGAACAGAGGGGCTGAAACAGAGGGCGAGAAACAGAGTTTCTGAAACAGAGGGGCTGAAACAGAGGGCGTGAAACAGAGGTGCTGAAACAGAGCGGCTGAAACAGAGTGGCTGAAACAGAGGGGCTGAAACAGAGGACCGGAATCAGAGAGGCTGAAACAGAGGGGCTGAAACAGAGGGCGAGAAACAGAGGGGCTGAAACCGAGGGTCTGAAACAGAGGGGCTGAAACAGAGGGCGAGAAACAGAGGGGCTGAAACAGAGGGGCTGAAACAGAGGGCGAGAAACAGAGGTGCTGAAACAGAGGGGCTGAAACAGAGGGGCTAAAACAGAGGGCGAGAAACAGAGGGCCAGACACAGAGCTGCTGAAATAGAGGGCGAGAAACAGAGGATCTGAAACAGAGGGGCTGAAACAGAGGGCGAGAAACAGACGGGCTGAAACAGAGGGGCTGAAGCAGAGGGGCTGAAGCAGAGGGCGAGAAATAGACGGGCTGAAACAGAGGGCGAGAAACAGAGCGGCTGAAACAGAGGGGCTGAAACAGAGGGCGAGAAACAGAGGTGCTGAAACAGAGGGGCTGAAACAGAGGGCTTGAAACAGAGGGGCTGAAACAGAGGGGCTGAAACAGAGGGCGAGAAACACAGAGGCTGAAATAGAGGGGCAGAAACAGAGGGCGAGAAACAGAGGGGCTGAAACCGAGGGTCTGAAATAGAGGGGCTGAAGCAGAGGGCGAGATACAGAGGGGCTGAAACAGAGGGGCTGAAACAGAGGGCGAGAAACAGAGGGGCTGAAACAGAGGGGCTGAAACAGAGGGCGAGAAACAGTGGGGCTGAAACAGAGGGTCTGAAACAGAGGGGCTAAATCAGAGTGGTTGAAACAGAGGGGCTGAAACAGAGGGTGAGAAACAGAGGGGGGGAAACAGAGGGGCTGAAACAGAGGGGCTGAAACAGAGGGGCTGAAACAGAGGGCGAGAAACAGAGGGGCTGAAACAGAGGGGTTAAAACAGAGGTTCTGAAACAGAGGGGCTGAAACAGAGGGCGAGAAACAGAGGATCTGAAACAGAGTGCGAGAAACAGAGGGGCTGAAACAGAGGGCGAGAAACAGAGGGCGATAAACAGAGGGGCTGAAACAGAGGGGCTGAAACAGAGGGGCTGAAACAGAGGGGCTGAAACAGAGGGCGAGAAACAGAGGGGCTGAAACAGAGGGGCTGGAACAGAGGTCGAGAAACAGAGAGGCTGAAACAGAGGGGCAGAAACAGAGGGCGAGAAACAGAGGGGCTGAAACCGAGGGTCTGAAACAGAGGGGCTGAAACAGAGGGCGAGATACAGAGAGGGGCTGAAACAGAGGGATTGAAACAGAGGGGCTGAAACAGAGGGGCTGAAACAGAGGGGCTGAAACAGAGGCAAGAAACAGAGGGTTTGGAACAGAGGGGCTGAAACAGAGGGCGAGAAACAGAGGGGCTGAAACAGAGGGGCTGAAACAGAGGGTGGGAAACAGAGCGACTGAAACAGAGGGCGAGAAACAGAGGGGCTGAAACAGTGGAACTGAAACAGAGAGGCTGAAACAGTGGAGCTGAAATAGAGGGGCTGAAAAAGAGGGCGAGAAACAGCGGGGCTGAAACAGAGGGGTTGAAACAGAGGGCGAGAAACTGAGGGGCTAAAACAGAGGGGCTGAAACAGAGGGGCTAAAACAGAGTGGCTGAAACAGAGGGGCTGAAACAGAGGGCGAGAAACAGAGCTGCTGAAACAGAGCGGCTGAAACAGCGTGCGATAAACAGAGGTTCTGAAACAGAGGGGCTGAAACAGAGGGCGTGAAACAGAGGTGCTGAAACAGAGCGGCTGAAACAGAGTGGCTGAAAGAGAGGGGCTGAAACAGAGGACCGGAAACAGAGAGGCTGAAACAGAGGGGCTGAAACAGAGGGCGAGAAACAGAGGCGCTGAAACAGGGGGGGCTTAAACAGAGGGGCTGAAACAGAGGGGCTGAAACAGAGGGCGAGAAACAGAGGGGCTGAAACAGAGGGGCTAAAACAGAGTGGGTGAAACAGAGGGGCTAAAACCGAGGGGCTGAAACAGAGGGGCGGAAACAGAGGGCGAGAAACAGAGGGGCTGAAACAGAGGGGCTGAAACAGAGGGCAAGAAACAGAGGGGCTGAAATAGAGGGCGAGAAACAGAGGGGCTGAAACAGAGGGTCGGAAAAGAGGGGCTGAATCAGAGTGCGAGAAACAGAGGGGCTGAAACAGAAGGTGAGAAACAGAGGGGCTGAAACAGAGGGGCTGAAACAGAGGGCAAGAAACAGAGGGCGATAAACAGAGTGGCCGAAACAGAGGGGCTGAAACAGAGGGGCTGAAACAGAGGGCGAGAAATAGACGGGCTGAAACAGAGGGCGAGAAACAGAACAGCTGAAACAGAGGGGCTGAAACAGAGGGCGCGAAACAGAGGGGCTGAAACAGACGGCGAGAAACAGAGGGCCTGAAACAGAGGGGCTGAAACAGAGGGCGAGAAACAGAGGGCTGAAACAGAGGGGCTGAAACAGAGGGCGAGAAACAGAGGTGCTGAAACAGAGGTGCTGAAACAGAGGGCGAGAAACAGAGGGGCTGAAACCGAGGGTCTGAAACAGAGGGGCTGAAACAGAGGGCGAGAAACAGAGGGGCTGAAACAGAGGGGCTGAAACAGAGGGCGAGAAACAGAGGTGCTGAAACAGAGGGGCTGAAACAGAGGGGCTAAAACAGAGGGTGAGAAACAGAGGGCCAGACACAGAGCTGCTGAAATAGAGGGCGAGAAACAGAGGATCTGAAACAGAGGGGCTGAAACAGAGGGCGAGAAACAGACGGGCTGAAACAGAGGGGCTGAAGCAGAGGGGCTGAAGCAGAGGGCGAGAAATAGACGGGCTGAAACAGAGGGCGAGAAACAGAGCGGCTGAAACAGAGGGGCTGAAACAGAGGGCGAGAAACAGAGGTGCTGAAACAGAGGGGCTGAAACAGAGGGCTTGAAACAGAGGGGCTGAAACAGAGGGGCTGAAACAGAGGGCGAGAAACACAGAGGCTGAAATAGAGGGGCAGAAACAGAGGGCGAGAAACAGAGGGGCTGAAACCGAGGGTCTGAAATAGAGGGGCTGAAGCAGAGGGCGAGATACAGAGGGGCTGAAACAGAGGGGCTGAAACAGAGGGCGAGAAACAGAGGGGCTGAAACAGAGGGGCTGAAACAGAGGGCGAGAAACAGTGGGGCTGAAACAGAGGGTCTGAAACAGAGGGGCTAAATCAGAGTGGTTGAAACAGAGGGGCTGAAACAGAGGGTGAGAAACAGAGGGGCTGAAACCGACGGTCTGAAACGGAGGGGCTGAAACAGAGGGCAAGATACAGAGAGGGGCTGAAACAGAGGGAATGAAACAGAGGGTCTAGAACAGAGGGCGAGAAATAGAGGGCGAGAAACAGAGGGGCTGAAACAGAGGGGCTGAAACAGAGGGGCTGAAACAGAGGCAAGAAACAGAGGGTTTGGAACAGAGGGGCTGAAACAGAGGGCGAGAAACAGAGGGGCTGAAACAGAGGGGCTGAAACAGAGGGTGGGAAACAGAGGGTCTGAAACAGAGGGGCTAAATCAGAGTGGCTGAAACAGAGGGGCTGAAACAGAGGGCGAGAAACAGAGGGGCTGAAACAGAGGACCTGAAACAGAGAGGCTGAAACAGAGGGGCTGAAACAGAGGGCGAGAAACAGAGGGGGTGAAACAGAGGGGCTGAAACAGAGGGGCTGAAACAGAGGGCGAGAAACAGAGGGGCTGAAACAGAGGGCGAGAAACAGAGGGGGTGAAACAGAGGGGCTGAAACAGAGGGGCTGAAACAGAGGGCGAGAAACAGAGGGGCTGAAACAGAGGGGTTAAAACAGAGGGGCTGAAACAGAGGGCGAGAAACAGAGGGCGAGACACAGAGGTGCTGAAACAGAGGGCGAGAAACAGAGGATCTGAAACAGAGTGCGAGAAACAGAGGGGCTGAAACAGAGGGCGAGAAAATGAGGGCGAGAAACAGAGGGCGATAAACAGTGGGGCTGAAACAGAGGGGCTGAAACAGAGGGCGAGAAACAGAGGGGCTGAAAGAGAGGGGCTGAAACAGAGGGCGAGAAACAGAGGGGGTGAAACAGAGGGGCTGAAACAGAGGGCGAGAAACAGAGGGGGTGAAACAGAGGGGCTGAAACAGAGGGCGAGAAACAGAGGGGCTGAAAGAGAGGGGCTGAAACAGAGGGCGAGAAACAGAGGGGGTGAAACAGAGGGGCTGAAACAGAGGGGCTGAAACAGAGGGGCTGAAACAGAGGGCGAGAAACAGAGGGGCTGAAACAGAGGGCGAGAAACAGAGGGGGGGAAACAGAGGGGCTGAAACAGAGGGGCTGAAACAGAGGGGCTGAAACAGAGGGCGAGAAACAGAGGGGCTGAAACAGAGGGGTTAAAACAGAGGTTCTGAAACAGAGGGGCTGAAACAGAGGGCGAGAAACAGAGGATCTGAAACAGAGTGCGAGAAACAGAGGGGCTGAAACAGAGGGCGAGAAACAGAGGGCGATAAACAGAGGGGCTGAAACAGAGGGGCTGAAACAGAGGGGCTGAAACAGAGGGGCTGAAACAGAGGGCGAGAAACAGAGGGGCTGAAACAGAGGGGCTGGAACAGAGGTCGAGAAACAGAGAGGCTGAAACAGAGGGGCAGAAACAGAGGGCGAGAAACAGAGGGGCTGAAACCGAGGGTCTGAAACAGAGGGGCTGAAACAGAGGGCGAGATACAGAGAGGGGCTGAAACAGAGGGATTGAAACAGAGGGGCTGAAACAGAGGGGCTGAAACAGAGGGGCTGAAACAGAGGCAAGAAACAGAGGGTTTGGAACAGAGGGGCTGAAACAGAGGGCGAGAAACAGAGGGGCTGAAACAGAGGGGCTGAAACAGAGGGTGGGAAACAGAGCGACTGAAACAGAGGGCGAGAAACAGAGGGGCTGAAACAGTGGAACTGAAACAGAGAGGCTGAAACAGTGGAGCTGAAATAGAGGGGCTGAAAAAGAGGGCGAGAAACAGAGGGGCTGAAACAGAGGGGTTGAAACAGAGGGCGAGAAACTGAGGGGCTAAAACAGAGGGGCTGAAACAGAGGGGCTAAAACAGAGTGGCTGAAACAGAGGGGCTGAAACAGAGGGCGAGAAACAGAGCTGCTGAAACAGAGCGGCTGAAACAGCGTGCGATAAACAGAGGTTCTGAAACAGAGGGGCTGAAACAGAGGGCGTGAAACAGAGGTGCTGAAACAGAGCGGCTGAAACAGAGTGGCTGAAAGAGAGGGGCTGAAACAGAGGACCGGAAACAGAGAGGCTGAAACAGAGGGGCTGAAACAGAGGGCGAGAAACAGAGGCGCTGAAACAGGGGGGGCTTAAACAGAGGGGCTGAAACAGAGGGGCTGAAACAGAGGGCGAGAAACAGAGGGGCTGAAACAGAGGGGCTAAAACAGAGTGGGTGAAACAGAGGGGCTAAAACCGAGGGGCTGAAACAGAGGGGCGGAAACAGAGGGCGAGAAACAGAGGGGCTGAAACAGAGGGGCTGAAACAGAGGGCGAGAAACAGAGGGGCTGAAATAGAGGGCGAGAAACAGAGGGGCTGAAACAGAGGGTCGGAAAAGAGGGGCTGAATCAGAGTGCGAGAAACAGAGGGGCTGAAACAGAAGGTGAGAAACAGAGGGGCTGAAACAGAGGGGCTGAAACAGAGGGCGAGAAACAGAGGGCGATAAACAGAGTGGCCGAAACAGAGGGGCTGAAACAGAGGGGCTGAAACAGAGGGCGAGAAATAGACGGGCTGAAACAGAGGGCGAGAAACAGAACAGCTGAAACAGAGGGGCTGAAACAGAGGGCGCGAAACAGAGGGGCTGAAACAGACGGCGAGAAACAGAGGGCCTGAAACAGAGGGGCTGAAACAGAGGGCGAGAAACAGAGGGCTGAAACAGAGGGGCTGAAACAGAGGGCGAGAAACAGAGGTGCTGAAACAGAGGTGCTGAAACAGAGGGCGAGAAACAGAGGGGCTGAAACCGAGGGTCTGAAACAGAGGGGCTGAAACAGAGGGCGAGAAACAGAGGGGCTGAAACAGAGGGTCTGAAACAGAGGGCGAGAAACCGAGGTGCTGAAACAGAGGGGCTGAAACAGAGGGGCTAAAACAGAGGGCGAGAAACAGAGGGCCAGACACGAGGTGCTGAAACAGAGGGCGAGAAACAGAGGATCTGAAACAGAGGGGCTGAAACAGAGGGCGAGAAACAGACGGGCTGAAACAGAGGGCGAGAAACAGAGGGCGAGAAACAGAGGGCGAGAAACAGAGGGGCTGAAACAGAGGGGCTGAAACAGAGGGCAAGAAACAGAGGGCGATAAACAGAGTGGCCGAAACAGAGGGGCTGAAACAGAGGGGCTGAAACAGAGGGCGCGAAACAGAGGGGCTGAAACAGACGGCGAGAAACAGAGGGCCTGAAACAGAGGGGCTGAAACAGAGGGCGAGAAACAGAGGGCTGAAACAGAGGGGCTGAAACAGAGGGCGAGAAACAGAGGTGCTGAAACAGAGGTGCTGAAACAGAGGGCGAGAAACAGAGGGGCTGAAACCGAGGGTCTGAAACAGAGGGGCTGAAACAGAGGGCGAGAAACAGAGGGGCTGAAACAGAGGGGCTGAAACAGAGGGCGAGAAACAGAGGTGCTGAAACAGAGGGGCTGAAACAGAGGGGCTAAAACAGAGGGCGAGAAACAGAGGGCCAGACACAGAGCTGCTGAAATAGAGGGCGAGAAACAGAGGATCTGAAACAGAGGGGCTGAAACAGAGGGCGAGAAACAGACGGGCTGAAACAGAGGGGCTGAAGCAGAGGGGCTGAAGCAGTGGGCGAGAAATAGACGGGCTGAAACAGAGGGCGAGAAACAGAGCGGCTGAAACAGAGGGGCTGAAACAGAGGGCGAGAAACAGAGGTGCTGAAACAGAGGGGCTGAAACAGAGGGCTTGAAACAGAGGGGCTGAAACAGAGGGGCTGAAACAGAGGGCGAGAAACACAGAGGCTGAAATAGAGGGGCAGAAACAGAGGGCGAGAAACAGAGGGGCTGAAACCGAGGGTCTGAAATAGAGGGGCTGAAGCAGAGGGCGAGATACAGAGGGGCTGAAACAGAGGGGCTGAAACAGAGGGCGAGAAACAGAGGGGCTGAAACAGAGGGGCTGAAACAGAGGGCGAGAAACAGTGGGGCTGAAACAGAGGGTCTGAAACAGAGGGGCTAAATCAGAGTGGTTGAAACAGAGGGGCTGAAACAGAGGGTGAGAAACAGAGGGGCTGAAACCGACGGTCTGAAACGGAGGGGCTGAAACAGAGGGCAAGATACAGAGAGGGGCTGAAACAGAGGGAATGAAACAGAGGGTCTAGAACAGAGGGCGAGAAATAGAGGGCGAGAAACAGAGGGGCTGAAACAGAGGGGCTGAAACAGAGGGGCTGAAACAGAGGCAAGAAACAGAGGGTTTGGAACAGAGGGGCTGAAACAGAGGGCGAGAAACAGAGGGGCTGAAACAGAGGGGCTGAAACAGAGGGTGGGAAACAGAGGGTCTGAAACAGAGGGGCTAAATCAGAGTGGCTGAAACAGAGGGGCTGAAACAGAGGGCGAGAAACAGAGGGGCTGAAACAGAGGACCTGAAACAGAGAGGCTGAAACAGAGGGGCTGAAACAGAGGGCGAGAAACAGAGGGGGTGAAACAGAGGGGCTGAAACAGAGGGGCTGAAACAGAGGGCGAGAAACAGAGGGGCTGAAACAGAGGGCGAGAAACAGAGGGGGTGAAACAGAGGGGCTGAAACAGAGGGGCTGAAACAGAGGGCGAGAAACAGAGGGGCTGAAACAGAGGGGTTAAAACAGAGGGGCTGAAACAGAGGGCGAGAAACAGAGGGCGAGACACAGAGGTGCTGAAACAGAGGGCGAGAAACAGAGGATCTGAAACAGAGTGCGAGAAACAGAGGGGCTGAAACAGAGGGCGAGAAAATGAGGGCGAGAAACAGAGGGCGATAAACAGTGGGGCTGAAACAGAGGGGCTGAAACAGAGGGCGAGAAACAGAGGGGCTGAAAGAGAGGGGCTGAAACAGAGGGCGAGAAACAGAGGGGGTGAAACAGAGGGGCTGAAACAGAGGGCGAGAAACAGAGGGGGTGAAACAGAGGGGCTGAAACAGAGGGCGAGAAACAGAGGGGCTGAAAGAGAGGGGCTGAAACAGAGGGCGAGAAACAGAGGGGGTGAAACAGAGGGGCTGAAACAGAGGGGCTGAAACAGAGGGGCTGAAACAGAGGGCGAGAAACAGAGGGGCTGAAACAGAGGGCGAGAAACAGAGGGGGGGAAACAGAGGGGCTGAAACAGAGGGGCTGAAACAGAGGGCGAGAAACAGAGGGGCTGAAACAGAGGGGTTAAAACAGAGGTTCTGAAACAGAGGGGCTGAAACAGAGGGCGAGAAACAGAGGATCTGAAACAGAGTGCGAGAAACAGAGGGGCTGAAACAGAGGGCGAGAAACAGAGGGCGATAAACAGAGGGGCTGAAACAGAGGGGCTGAAACAGAGGGGCTGAAACAGAGGGGCTGAAACAGAGGGCGAGAAACAGAGGGGCTGAAACAGAGGGGCTGGAACAGAGGTCGAGAAACAGAGAGGCTGAAACAGAGGGGCAGAAACAGAGGGCGAGAAACAGAGGGGCTGAAACCGAGGGTCTGAAACAGAGGGGCTGAAACAGAGGGCGAGATACAGAGAGGGGCTGAAACAGAGGGATTGAAACAGAGGGGCTGAAACAGAGGGGCTGAAACAGAGGGGCTGAAACAGAGGCAAGAAACAGAGGGTTTGGAACAGAGGGGCTGAAACAGAGGGCGAGAAACAGAGGGGCTGAAACAGAGGGGCTGAAACAGAGGGTGGGAAACAGAGCGACTGAAACAGAGGGCGAGAAACAGAGGGGCTGAAACAGTGGAACTGAAACAGAGAGGCTGAAACAGTGGAGCTGAAATAGAGGGGCTGAAAAAGAGGGCGAGAAACAGAGGGGCTGAAACAGAGGGGTTGAAACAGAGGGCGAGAAACTGAGGGGCTAAAACAGAGGGGCTGAAACAGAGGGGCTAAAACAGAGTGGCTGAAACAGAGGGGCTGAAACAGAGGGCGAGAAACAGAGCTGCTGAAACAGAGCGGCTGAAACAGCGTGCGATAAACAGAGGTTCTGAAACAGAGGGGCTGAAACAGAGGGCGTGAAACAGAGGTGCTGAAACAGAGCGGCTGAAACAGAGTGGCTGAAACAGAGGGGCTGAAACAGAGGACCGGAAACAGAGAGGCTGAAACAGAGGGGCTGAAACAGAGGGCGAGAAACAGAGGCGCTGAAACAGGGGGGGCTTAAACAGAGGGGCTGAAACAGAGGGGCTGAAACAGAGGGCGAGAAACAGAGGGGCTGAAACAGAGGGGCTAAAACAGAGTGGGTGAAACAGAGGGGCTAAAACCGAGGGGCTGAAACAGAGGGGCGGAAACAGAGGGCGAGAAACAGAGGGGCTGAAACAGAGGGGCTGAAACAGAGGGCGAGAAACAGAGGGGCTGAAATAGAGGGCGAGAAACAGAGGGGCTGAAACAGAGGGTCGGAAAAGAGGGGCTGAATCAGAGTGCGAGAAACAGAGGGGCTGAAACAGAAGGTGAGAAACAGAGGGGCTGAAACAGAGGGGCTGAAACAGAGGGCGAGAAACAGAGGGCGATAAACAGAGTGGCCGAAACAGAGGGGCTGAAACAGAGGGGCTGAAACAGAGGGCGAGAAATAGACGGGCTGAAACAGAGGGCGAGAAACAGAACAGCTGAAACAGAGGGGCTGAAACAGAGGGCGCGAAACAGAGGGGCTGAAACAGACGGCGAGAAACAGAGGGCCTGAAACAGAGGGGCTGAAACAGAGGGCGAGAAACAGAGGGCTGAAACAGAGGGGCTGAAACAGAGGGCGAGAAACAGAGGTGCTGAAACAGAGGTGCTGAAACAGAGGGCGAGAAACAGAGGGGCTGAAACCGAGGGTCTGAAACAGAGGGGCTGAAACAGAGGGCGAGAAACAGAGGGGCTGAAACAGAGGGTCTGAAACAGAGGGCGAGAAACAGAGGTGCTGAAACAGAGGGGCTGAAACAGAGGGGCTAAAACAGAGGGCGAGAAACAGAGGGCCAGACACGAGGTGCTGAAACAGAGGGCGAGAAACAGAGGATCTGAAACAGAGGGGCTGAAACAGAGGGCGAGAAACAGACGGGCTGAAACAGAGGGCGAGAAACAGAGGGCGAGAAACAGAGGGCGAGAAACAGAGGGGCTGAAACAGAGGGGCTGAAGCAGAGGGGCTGAAGCAGAGGGCGAGAAATAGACGGGCTGAAACAGAGGGCGAGAAACAGAGCGGCTGAAACAGAGGGGCTGAAACAGAGGGCGAGAAACAGAGGTGCTGAAACAGAGGGGCTGAAACAGAGGGCTTGAAACAGAGGGGCTGAAACAGAGGGGCTGAAACAGAGGGCGAGAAACACAGAGGCTGAAATAGAGGGGCAGAAACAGAGGGCGAGAAACAGAGGGGCTGAAACCGAGGGTCTGAAATAGAGGGGCTGAAGCAGAGGGCGAGATACAGAGGGGCTGAAACAGAGGGGCTGAAACAGAGGGCGAGAAACAGAGGGGCTGAAACAGAGGGGCTGAAACAGAGGGCGAGAAACAGTGGGGCTGAAACAGAGGGTCTGAAACAGAGGGGCTAAATCAGAGTGGTTGAAACAGAGGGGCTGAAACAGAGGGTGAGAAACAGAGGGGCTGAAACCGACGGTCTGAAACGGAGGGGCTGAAACAGAGGGCAAGATACAGAGAGGGGCTGAAACAGAGGGAATGAAACAGAGGGTCTAGAACAGAGGGCGAGAAATAGAGGGCGAGAAACAGAGGGGCTGAAACAGAGGGGCTGAAACAGAGGGGCTGAAACAGAGGCAAGAAACAGAGGGTTTGGAACAGAGGGGCTGAAACAGAGGGCGAGAAACAGAGGGGCTGAAACAGAGGGGCTGAAACAGAGGGTGGGAAACAGAGCGACTGAAACAGAGGGCGAGAAACAGAGGGGCTGAAACAGTGGAACTGAAACAGAGAGGCTGAAACAGAGGAGCTGAAATAGAGGGGCTGAAAAAGAGGGCGAGAAGCAGAGGGGCTGAAACAGAGGGGTTGAAACAGAGGGCGAGAAACTGAGGGGCTAAAACAGAGGGGCTGAAACAGAGGGGCTAAAACAGAGTGGCTGAAACAGAGGGGCTGAAACAGAGGGCGAGAAACAGAGCTGCTGAAACAGAGCGGCTGAAACAGCGTGCGAGAAACAGAAGGGCTGGAACAGAGGGGCTGAAACAGAGGGCGAGAAACAGAGGTTCTGAAACAGAGGGGCTGAAACAGAGGGCGTGAAACAGAGGTGCTGAAACAGAGCGGCTAAAACAGAGTGGCTGAAACAGAGGGGCTGAAACAGAGGACCGGAAACAGAGAGGCTGAAACAGAGTGTCTGAAACAGAGGGCGAGAAACAGAGGCGCTGAAACAGGGGGGCTTAAACAAAGGGGCTGAAACAGAGGGGCGGAAACAGAGGGCGAGAAACAGAGGGGCTGAAACAGAGGGGCTGAAACAGAGGGCGAGAAACAGAGGGGCTGAAATAGAGGCCGAGAAACAGAGGGGCTGAAACAGAGGGTCGGAAAAGAGGGGCTGAATCAGTTTGCGAGAAACAGAGGGGCTGAAACAGAAGGTGAGAAACAGAGGGGCTGAAACAGAGGGGCTGAAACAGAGGGCGAGAAACAGAGGGCGATAAACAGAGTGGCCGAAACAGAGGGGCTGAAACTGAGGGGCTGAAACAGAGGGCGAGAAATAGACGGGCCGAAACAGAGGGCGAGAAACAGAACGGCTGAAACAGAGGGGCTGAAACAGAGGGCGCGAAACAGAGGGGCTGAAACAGACGGCGACAAACAGAGGGCCTGAAACAGAGGGGCTGAAACAGAGGGCGAGAAACAGAGGTGCTGAAACAGAGGTGCTGAAACAGAGGGCGAGAAACAGAGGGGCTGAAACCGAGGGTCTGAAACAGAGGGGCTGAAACAGAGGGCGAGAAACAGAGGGGCTGAAACAGAGGGGCTGAAACAGAGGGCGAGAAACAGAGGTGCTGAAACAGAGGGGCTGAAACAGAGGGGCTAAAACAGAGGGCGAGAAACAGAGGGCGAGAAACAGAGGGCCAGACACAGAGGTGCTAAAACAGAGGGCGAGAAACAGAGGATCTGAAACAGAGGGGCTGAAACAGAGGGCGAGAAACAGACGGGCTGAAACAGAGGTCGAGAAACAGAGGGCGAGAAACAGAGGGGCTGAAACAGAGGGGCTGAAGCAGAGGGGCTGAAGCAGAGGGCGAGAAATAGACGGGCTGAAACAGAGGGCGAGAAACAGAGCGGCTGAAACAGAGGGGCTGAAACAGAGGGCGAGAAACAGAGGTGCTGAAACAGAGGGGCTGAAACAGAGGGCTTGAAACAGAGGGGCTGAAACAGAGGGTCTGAAACAGAGGGCGAGAAACAGAGAGGCTGAAATAGAGGGGCAGAAACAGAGGGCGAGAAACAGAGGGGCTGAAACCGAGGGTCTGAAATAGAGGGGCTGAAACAGAGGGCGAGATACAGAGGGGCTGAAAAAGAGGGGCTGAAACATTGGGCGAGAAACAGAGGGGCTGAAACGGAGGGGCTGAAACAGAGGGCGAGAAACAGTGGGGCTGAAACAGAGGGTCTGAAGCAGAGGGGCTAAATCAGAGTGGCTGAAACAGAGGGGCTGAAACAGAGGGTGAGAAACAGAGGTGCTGAAACAGAGCGGCTGAAACAGAGGGGCTGAAACAGACGGGCTGAAACAGAGGGGCTGAAACAGAGGGCGAGATACAGAGGCGCTGAAACAGAGGGCCTGAAACAGAGAGGCTGAAACAGAGGGGCTGAAACAGAGGGCGAGAAACAGAGGGGCTGAAACAGAGGGGCTGAAACAGAGGGGCTGAAACAGAGTGGCTGAAACAGAGGGCGAGAAACAGAGGGGCTGAAACAGAGGGGTTAAAACAGAGGGGCTGAAACAGAGGGCGAGAAACAGAGGGCGAGACACAGAGGTGCTG
This sequence comes from Chiloscyllium punctatum, assembly GCF_047496795.1. Taxonomy (NCBI): domain Eukaryota; kingdom Metazoa; phylum Chordata; class Chondrichthyes; order Orectolobiformes; family Hemiscylliidae; genus Chiloscyllium; species Chiloscyllium punctatum. Next base: position 3,053,800 of record NC_092782.1, read on the forward strand.
AAACAGAGGGCGAGAAACAGAGGATCTGAAACAGAGTGCGAGAAACAGAGGGGCTGAAACAGAGGGCGAGAAACAGAGGGCGAGAAATAGAGGGCGAGAAACAGAGGGGCGGAAACAGAGGGGCTGAAACAGAGGGGCTGAAACAGAGGGGCTGAAACAGGGGGCGAGAAACAGAGGGGCTGAAACAGAGGGGTTAAAACAGAGGGGCTGAAACAGAGGGCGAGAAACAGAGGGCGAGACACGGAGGTGCTGAAACAGAGGGCGAGAAACAGAGGGGCTGAAACAGAGGGCGAGAAACAGAGGGCGAGAAACAGAGGGCGAGAAATAGACGGGCTGAAACAGAGGGCGAGAAACAGAGCGGCTGAAACAGAGGGGCTGAAACAGAGGGTGAGAAACAGAGGTGCTGAAACAGAGGGGCTGGAACAGAGGTCGAGGAACAAAAGGGCTGAAACAGAGGGTCTGAAACAGAGGGCGAGAAACAGAGGTGCTGAAACAGAGGTGCTGAAACAGAGGGCGAGAAACAGAGGGGCTGAAACCGAGGGTCTGAAACAGAGGGGCTGAAACAGAGGGCGAGAAACAGAGGGGCTGAAACAGAGGGGCTGAAACAGAGGGCGAGAAACAGAGGGGCTGAAACAGAGGGGCTGGAACATAGGGGCTAAAACAGAGGGCGAGAAACAGAGGGCGAGAAACAGAGGGGCTGAAACTGAGGGGCTGAAACAGAGGGGCTGAAACAGAGGGCGAGAAACAGAGGGGCTGAAACAGAGCGCGAGAAACAGAGGGGCTGAAACAGAGGGCGAGAACAAGTGGTGCTGAAACAGAGGGAATGAAACAGAGTGGCTAAATCAGAGTGGCTGAAACAGAGGGGCTGAAACAGAGGGTGAGAAACAGAGGTGCTGAAACAGAGCGGCTGAAACAGAGGGGCTGAAACAGAGGGGCTGAAACAGAGGGCGAGAAACAGTGGGGCTGAAACAGAGGGGCTGAAACAGAGGGGCTAAATCAGAGTGGCTGAAACAGAGAGGCTGAAACAGAGGGTGAGAAACAGAGGTGCTAAAACAGAGCGGCTGAAACAGAGGGGCTGAAACAGAGGGGCTGAAACAGAGGGGCTGAAACACAGGGGCTGAAACAGAGGACGAGAAACAGAGGGGCTGAAACAGAGGGGCTAAAACAGAGGGGCTGAAACAGAGGGCGAGAAACAGAGGGCCAGACACAGAGGTGCTGAAACAGAGGGCGAGAAACAGAGGATCTGAAACAGAGTGCGAGAAACAGACGGGCTGAAACAGAGGGCGAGAAACAGAGGGCGAGAAACAGAGGGCGAGAAACAGAGGGGCTGAAACAGAGGGGCTGAAGCAGAGGGGCTGAAGCAGAGGGCGGGAAATTAACGGGCTGAAACAGAGGGCGAGAAACAGAGCGGCTGAAACAGAGGGGCTGAAACAGAGGGCGAGAAACAGAGGTGCTGAAACAGAGGGGCTGAAACAGAGGGGCTGAAACAGAGCGACTGAAACAGAGGGCGAGAAACAGAGGGGCTGAAACAGTGGAACTGAAACAGAGAGGCTGAAACAGAGGAGCTGAAATAGAGGGGCTGAAAAAGAGGGCGAGAAACAGAGGGGCTGAAACAGAGGGGTTGAAACAGAGGGCGAGAAACTGAGGGGCTAAAACAGAGGGGCTGAAACAGAGGGGCTAAAACAGAGTGGCTGAAACAGAGGGGCTGAAACAGAGGGCGAGAAACAGAGCTGCTGAAACAGAGCGGCTGAAACAGCGTGCGAGAAACAGAAGGGCTGGAACAGAGGGGCTGAAACAGAGGGCGAGAAACAGAGGTTCTGAAACAGAGGGGCTGAAACAGAGGGCGTGAAACAGAGGTGCTGAAACAGAGCGGCTGAAACAGAGTGGCTGAAACAGAGGGGCTGAAACAGAGGACTGGAAACAGAGAGGCTGAAACAGAGGGGCTGAAACAGAGGGCGAGAAACAGAGGCGCTGAAACAGAGGGGCTTAAACAGAGGGGCTGAAACAGAGGGGCTGAAACAGAGGACGAGAAACAGAGGGGCTGAAACAGAGGGGCTAAAACAGAGTGGGTGAAACAGAGGGGCTAAAACCGAGGGGCAGAAACAGAGGGGTGGAAACAGAGGGGCTGAAGCAGAGGGGCTGAAACGGAGGGCGAGAAAGAGAGGGGCTGAAATAGAGGGCGAGAAACAGAGGGGCTGAAAGAGAGGGTCGGAAAAGAGGAGCTGAATCAGAGTGCGAGAAACAGAGGGGCTGAAACAGAGGGTGAGAAACAGAGGGGCTGAAACAGAGGGGCTGAAACAGAGGGCGAGAAACAGAGGGCGATAAACAGAGTGGCCGAAACAGAGTGCCTGAAACAGAGGGGCTGAAACAGAGGGCGAGAAATAGACGGGCTGAAACAGAGGGCGAGAAACAGTACAGCTGAAACAGAGGGGCTGAAACAGAGGGCACGAAACAGAGGGGCTGAAACAGACGGCGACAAACAGAGGGCTGGAAACAGAGGGGCTGAAACAGAGGGCGAGAAACAGAGGGGCTGAAACAGAGGGGCTGAAACAGAGGGCGAGAAACAGAGGTGCTGAAACAGAGGTGCTGAAACAGAGGGCGAGAAACAGAGGGGCTGAAACCGATGGTCTGAAACAGAGGGGCTGAAACAGAGGGCGAGAAACAGAGGGGCTCAAACAGAGGGGCTGAAACAGAGGGCGAGAAACAGAGGGGCTGAAACAGAGGGCGAGAAACAGAGGGGCTGAAACAGAGGGGCTGAAACAGAGGGGCTAAAACAGAGGTCGAGAAACAGAGAGGCTGAAACAGAGGGCGAGAAACAGAGGGGCTGAAACAGAGGGGCTGAAACAGAGGGCGAGAAACAGAGGGGCTGAAACAGAGGGTGAGAAACAGAGGGGATGAAACAGAGGGCGAGAAACAAGAGGGCAAGAAACAGAGGGACTGAAACAGAGGGGCTGAAACACAGGGGCTGAAACAGAGGGCGAGAAACAAAGGGGCTGAAACAGAGGGCAAGAAATAGAGGGGCTGAAACAGAGGGCGAGAAACAGAGGGGCTGAAACAGAGGGGCTGAAACAGAGGGGCTGAAACAGAGGGGCTGAAACAGAGGGCGAGAAATAGAGGGGCTGAAACAGAGGGCGAGAAACAGAGGGGCTGAAACACAGGGCGAGAAACAGAGGGGCTGAAACAGAGGGGCTGAAACAGAGGGCGTGAAACAGAGGGGCTGAAACAGAGGGCGAGAAACAGAGGGGCTAAATCAGATGGGCAGAAACAGAGGGCGAGAAACAGAGGGGCTGAAACAGAGGGCGAGAAACAGCGGGGCTGAAACAGAGGGGCTGAAACAGAGGGGCTGAAACAGAGGGCGAGAAACAGAGGGGCTGAAACAGAGGGCGAGAAACAGAGGGGCTGAAACAGAGGGGCTGAAACAGTGGGGCTGAAACAGAAGGACTGAAACAGAGGGGCTGAAACAGAGGGCGAGAAACAGAAGGGCTGAATCAGAGGGACTGAATCAGAGGGGCTGAAACAGAGGGGCTGAATCAGAGGGGCTGAAACAGAGGGGCTGAAACAGAGGGCGAGAAATAGAGGGCGAGAAACAGAGGGGCTGAAACAGAGGGGCTGAAACAGAGGGGCTGATACAGCGGGCGAGAAACAGATGGGCTGAAACAGAGGGCGAGAAACAGAGGGGCTGAAACAGAGGGCGAGAAACAGAGGGGCTGAAACAGAGGGCGAGAAACAGAGTGGCTGAAACAGAGGGGCTGAAACAGAGGGGCTAAATCAGAGGGACAGAAACAGAGGGCGATAAACAGAGGGGCTGAAACAGAGGGCGAGAAACAGAGCGGCTGAAACAGAGGGGCTGAAACAGAGGGGCTGAAACAGAGGGGCTGAAACAGAGGGCGAGAAACAGAGGGGCTGAAACAGAGGGCGAGAAACAGAGGGTCTGAAACAGAGGGGCTGAAACAGAAGGGCTGAAACAGAGGGGCTGAAACAGAGGGCGAGAAACAGAGGGGCAGAATCAGAGGGGCTGAATCAGAGGGGCTGAAACAGAGGGGCTGAAACAGAGGGCGAGAAACAGAGGGGCTGAAACAGAGGGCGAGTAACAGAGGGCGAGAAACAGAGGGGCTGAAACAGAGGGGCTGAAACAGAGGGGCTGAAACAAGAGGGGCTGATACAGAGGGCGAGAAACAGAGGGGCTGAATCAGAGGGGCTGAAACAGAGGGCGAGAAACAGAGGTGCTGAAACAGAGGGCGAGAAACAGAGGAGCTGAAACCGAGGGTCTGAAACAGAGGGGCTGAAACAGAGGGCGAGAAACAGAGGGGCTCAAACAGAGGGGCTGAAACAGAGGGCGAGAAACAGAGGGGCTGAAACAGAGGGCGAGAAACAGAGGGGCTGAAACAGAGGGGCTGAAACAGAGGGGCTAAAACAGAGGTCGAGAAACAGAGAGGCTGAAACAGAGGGCGAGAAACAGAGGGGCTGAAACAGAGGGGCTGAAACAGAGGGGCTGAAACAGAGGGCGAGAAACAGAGGGGCTGAAACAGAGGGTGAGAAACAGAGGGGATGAAACAGAGGGCGAGAAACAGAGGGCAAGAAACAGAGGGACTGAAACAGAGGGGCTGAAACACGGGGGCTGAAACAGAGGGCGAGAAACAAAGGGGCTGAAACAGAGGGCAAGAAATAGAGGGGCTGAAACAGAGGGCGAGAAACAGAGGGGCTGAAACAGAGGGCTGAAACAGAGGGGCTGAAACAGAGGGGCTGAAACAGAGGGCGAGAAATAGAGGGGCTGAAACAGAGGGCGAGAAACAGAGGGGCTGAAACACAGGGCGAGAAACAGAGGGGCTGAAACAGAGGGGCTGAAACAGAGGGCGTGAAACAGAGGGGCTGAAACAGAGGGCGAGAAACAGAGGGGCTAAATCAGATGGGCAGAAACAGAGGGCGAGAAACAGAGGGGCTGAAACAGAGGGCGAGAAACAGCGGGGCTGAAACAGAGGGGCTGAAACAGAGGGGCTGAAACAGAGGGCGAGAAACAGAGGGGCTGAAACAGAGGGCGAGAAACAGAGGGGCTGAAACAGAGGGGCTGAAACAGTGGGGCTGAAACAGAAGGACTGAAACAGAGGGGCTGAAACAGAGGGCGAGAAACAGAAGGGCTGAATCAGAGGGACTGAATCAGAGGGGCTGAAACAGAGGGGCTGAATCAGAGGGGCTGAAACAGAGGGGCTGAAACAGAGGGCGAGAAATAGAGGGCGAGAAACAGAGGGGCTGAAACAGAGGGGCTGAAACAGAGGGGCTGATACAGCGGGCGAGAAACAGATGGGCTGAAACAGAGGGCGAGAAACAGAGGGGCTGAAACAGAGGGCGAGAAACAGAGGGGCTGAAACAGAGGGCGAGAAACAGAGTGGCTGAAACAGAGGGGCTGAAACAGAGAGCGCGAAACAGAGGGGCTGAAACAGAGGGCGAGAAACAGAGGGGCTGAAAAAGAGGGGCTGAAACAGAGGGGCTAAATCAGAGGGACAGAAACAGAGGGCGATAAACAGAGGGGCTGAAACAGAGGGCGAGAAACAGAGCGGCTGAAACAGAGGGGCTGAAACAGAGGGGCTGAAACAGAGGGGCTGAAACAGAGGGCGAGAAACAGAGGGGCTGAAACAGAGGGCGAGAAACAGAGGGTCTGAAACAGAGGGGCTGAAACAGAAGGGCTGAAACAGAGGGGCTGAAACAGAGGGCGAGAAACAGAGGGGCAGAATCAGAGGGGCTGAATCAGAGGGGCTGAAACAGAGGGGCTGAAACAGAGGGCGAGAAACAGAGGGGCTGAAACAGAGGGCGAGTAACAGAGGGCGAGAAACAGAGGGGCTGAAACAGAGGGGCTGAAACAGAGGGGCTGAAACAAGAGGGGCTGATACAGAGGGCGAGAAACAGAGGGGCTGAATCAGAGGGGCTGAAACAGAGGGCGAGAAACAGAGGTGCTGAAACAGAGGTGCTGAAACAGAGGGCGAGAAACAGAGGAGCTGAAACCGAGGGTCTGAAACAGAGGGGCTGAAACAGAGGGCGAGAAACAGAGGGGCTCAAACAGAGGGGCTGAAACAGAGGGCGAGAAACAGAGGGGCTGAAACAGAGGGCGAGAAACAGAGAGGCTGAAACAGAGGGCGAGAAACAGAGGGGCTGAAACAGAGGGCGAGAAACAGCGGGGCTGAATCAGAGGGGCTGAAACAGAGGGGCTGAAACAGAGGGCGATAAACAGAGGGGCTGAAACAGAGGGCGAGAAACAGAGGGGCTGAAACAGAGGGGCTGAAACAGTGGGGCTGAAACAGAAGGACTGAAACAGAGGGGCTGAAACAGAGGGCGAGAAACAGAAGGGCTGAATCAGAGGGACTGAATCAGAGGGGCTGAAACAGAGGGGCTGAATCAGAGGGGCTGAAACAGAGGGGCTGAAACAGAGGGCGAGAAATAGAAGGCGAGAAACAGAGGGGCTGAAACAGAGGGGCTGATACAGCGGGCAAGAAACAGATGGGCTGAAACAGAGGGCGAGAAACAGAGGGGCTGAAACAGAGGGCGAGAAACAGAGGGGCTGAAACAGAGGGCGAGAAACAGAGTGGCTGAAACAGAGGGGCTGAAACAGAGAGCGCGAAACAGAGGGGCTGAAACAGAGGGCGAGAAACAGAGGGGCTGAAAAAGAGGGGCTGAAACAGAGGGGCTAAATCAGAGGGACAGAAACAGAGGGCGATAAACAGAGGGGCTGAAACAGAGGGCGAGAAACAGAGCGGCTGAAACAGAGGGGCTGAAACAGAGGGGCTGAAACAGAGGGGCTGAAACAGAGGGCGAGAAACAGAGGGGCTGAAACAGAGGGCGAGAAACAGAGGGTCTGAAACAGAGGGGCTGAAACAGAAGGGCTGAAACAGAGGGGCTGAAACAGAGGGCGAGAAACAGAGGGGCAGAATCAGAGGGGCTGAATCAGAGGGGCTGAAACAGAGGGGCTGAAACAGAGGGCGAGAAACAGAGGGGCTGAAACAGAGGGCGAGTAACAGAGGGCGAGAAACAGAGGGGCTGAAACAGAGGGGCTGAAACAGAGGGGCTGAAACAAGAGGGGCTGATACAGAGGGCGAGAAACAGAGGGGCTGAATCAGAGGGGCTGAAACAGAGGGTGAGAAACAGAGGGGCTGAAACAGAGGGCGAGAAACAGAGTGGCTGAAACAGACGGGCTGAAACAGAGGGGCTGAAAACGAGGGCGAGAAACAGAGGGGCTGAAACAGAGGCCGAGAAACAGAGGGGCTGAAACAGAGGGGTTTAAACAGAGGGGCTGAATGAGTGGGGCTGAATCAGAGGGGCTGAATCAGAGGGGCTGGAACAGAGGGGGAGAAACAGAGGGGCTGAAACATAGAGGCTGAATCAGAGGGGCTGAAACAGAGGGCGAGAAAAAGAGGGGCTGAAACAGTGGGCGAGAAACAGAGGGGCAGAAAGAGAGGGCGAGAAACAGAGGGGCTGAAACAGAGGGGCTGAAACAGAGGGGCTGGAACAGAGGGGGAGAAACAGAGGGGCTGAAACAGAGAGGCTGAATCAGAGGGGCTGAAACAGAGGGCGAGAAACAGAGGGTGAGAAACAGAGGGCGAGAAACAGAGGGGATGAAACAGAGGGGTTGACACAGAGGGGCTGAAACAGAGGGGCTGAAACAGAGGGGCTGAATCAAAGGGGCTGAAAAAGAGGGGCTGAATCAGAGGGCGAGAAACAGAGGGGCTTAAACAGAGGGGCTGAAACAGAGGGCGAGAAACAGAGGGGCTGAAACAGAGGGGCTGAAACAGAGGGCGAGAAACAGAGGGGCTGAAACAGAGGGCGAGAAACAGAGGGGCTGAAACAGAGGGGCTGAAACAGAGGGGCTGAAACAGAGGGCGAGAAACAGAGGGCGTGAAACAGAGGGGCTGAAACCGAGGGCGAGAAACAGAGGGGCTAAATCAGAGTGGCAGAAACAGAGGGCGAGAAACAGAGGGGCTGAAACAGAGGGGCTGAAACAGAGGAGCTGAAACAGAGGGGCTGAAACAGAGGGGCTGAAACAGTGGGGCTGAAACAGAAGGACTGAAACAGAGGGGCTGAAACAGAGGGCGAGAAACAGAAGGGCTGAATCAGAGGGGCTGAATCAGAGGGGCTGAAACAGAGGGGCTGAATCAGAGGGGCTGAAACAGAGGGGCTGAAACAGAGGGCGAGAAATAGAGGGCGAGAAACAGAGGGGCTGAAACAGAGGGGCTGAAACAGAGGGGCTGATACAGAGGGCGAGAAACAGAGGGGCTGAAACAGAGGGCGAGAAACAGAGGGGCTGAAACAGAGGGCGAGAAACAGAGGGGCTGAAACAGCGAGGCGGAAACAGAGGGGCTGAAACAGAGGGGCTGAAACAGAGGGCGAGAAACAGAGACGCTGAAACAGAGGGCGAGATACAGAGGCGCTGAAACAGAGGGCCAGAAACAGAGGGTCTGAAACAGAGGGCGAGAAACAGAGCGGCTGAAACAGAGGGGCTGAAACAGAGCGGCTGAAACAGAGGGGCTGAAACAGAAGGGCTGAAACTGAGGGGCTGAAACAGAGGGCGAGAAACTGAGGGGTTGAATCAGAGGGGCTGAATCAGAGGGGCTGAATCAGAGGGGCTGAAACAGAGTGGCTGAAACAGACGGGCTGAAACAGAGGGGCTGAAACAGAGGGCGAGAAACAGAGGGGCGGAAACAGAGGGGCTTAAACAGAGGGGCTGAATGAGTGGGGCTGAATCAGAGGGGCTGAATCAGAGGGGCTGGAACAGAGGGGGAGAAACAGAGGGGCTGAAACAGAGAGGCTGAATCAGAGGGGCTAAAACACAGGGCGAGAAACAGAGGGGCTGAAACAGAGGGCGAGAAACAGAGGGGCAGAAAGAGAGGGCGAGAAACAGAGGGGCCGAAACAGAGGGGCTGAAACAGAGGGCGAAAAAGAGAGGGGCTGAAACAGAGGGCTAGAAACAGAGGGTGAGAAACAGAGGGCGAGAAACAGAGGGGATGAAACAGAGGGGTTGAAACAGAGGGGCTGAAACAGAGGGGCTGAAACAGAGGGGCTGAATCAGAGGGGCTGAAACAGAGGGGCTGAATCAGAGGGGCTGAAACAGAAGGCGAGAAACAGAGGGGCTGAAACAGAGGGTGAGAAACAGAGGGGCTGAAACAGAGGGGCTGAAACAGAGGGCGAGAAACAGAGGGGCTGAAACAGAGGGGCTGAACCAGAGGGGCTGAAACAGAGGGCGAGAAACAGAGGGGCTGAAACAGAGGGCGAGAAACAGAGGGGCTGAAACAGAGGGCGAGAAATAGAGGGGCTGAAACAGAGGGCGAGAAACAGAGGGGCTGAAACAGAGGGGCTGAAACAGAGGGGCTGAAACAGAGGGGCTGAAACAGAGGGCGAGAAATAGAGGGGCTGAAACAGAGGGCGAGAAACAGAGGGGCTGAAACACAGGGCGAGAAACAGAGGGGCTGAAACAGAGGGGCTGAAACAGAGGGGCTGAAACAGAGGGCGTGAAACAGAGGGGCTGAAACAGAGGGCGAGAAATAGAGGGGCTAAATCAGATGGGCAGAAACAGAGGGCGAGAAACAGAGGGGCTGAAACAGAGGGCGAGTAACAGCGGGGCTGAAACAGAGGGGCTGAAACAGATGGGCTGAAACAGAGGGCGAGAAACAGAGGGGCTGAAACAGAGGGCGAGAAACAGAGGGGCTGAAACAGAGGGGCTGAAACAGTGGGGCTGAAACAGAAGGACTGAAACAGAGGGGCTGAAACAGAGTGCGTGAAACAGAAGTGCTGAATCAGAGGGGCTGAATCAGAGGGGCTGAAACAGAGGGGCTGAATCAGAGGGGCTGAAACAGAGGGGCTGAAACAGAGGGCGAGAAATAGAGGGCGAGAAACAGAGGGGCTGAAACAGAGGGGCTGAAACAGAGGGGCTGATACAGCGGGCGAGAAACAGAGGGGCTGAAACAGAGTGCGAGAAACAGAGGGGCTGAAACAGAGGGCGAGAAACAGAGGGGCTGAAACAGAGGGCGAGAAACAGAGTGGCTGAAACAGAGGGACAGAAACAGAGGGCGATAAACAGAGGGGCTGAAACAGAGGGCGAGAAACAGAGCGGCTGAAACAGAGGGGCTGAAACAGAGGGGCTGAAACAGAGGGGCTGAAACAGAGGGCGAGAAACGGGGGGCTGAAACAGAGGGCGAGAAACAGAGGGTCTGAAACAGAGGGGATGAAACAGAGGGCGAGAAACAGAGGGGCTGAAACAGAGGGCGAGAAACAGAGGGGCTGAAACAGAGGGGCTGAAACAGTGGGGCTGAAACAGAAGGACTTAAACAGAGGGGCTGAAACAGAGGGCGAGAAACAGAAGGGCTGAATCAGAGGGGCTGAATCAGAGGGGCTGAAACAGAGGGGCTGAATCAGAGGGGCTGAAACAGAGGGGCTGAAACAGAGGGCGAGAAATAGAGGGCGAGAAACAGAGGGGCTGAAACAGAGGGGCTGAAACAGAGGGGCTGATACAGCGGGCGAGAAACAGAGGGGCTGAAACAGAGGGCGAGAAACAGAGGGGCTGAAACAGAGGGCGAGAAACAGAGGGGCTGAAACAGAGGGCGAGAAACAGAGTGGCTGAAACAGAGGGGCTGAAACAGAGAGCGCGAAACAGAGGGGCTGAAACAAAGGGCGAGAAACAGAGGGGCTGAAAAAGAGGGGCTGAAACAGAGGGGCTAAATCAGAGGGACAGAAACAGAGGGCGATAAACAGAGGGGCTGAAACAGAGGGCGAGAAACAGAGCGGCTGAAACAGAGGGGCTGAAACAGAGGGGCTGAAACAGAGGGGCTGAAACAGAGGGCGAGAAACAGAGGGGCTGAAACAGAGGGCGAGAAACAGAGGGTCTGAAACAGAGGGGCTGAAACAGAAGGGCTGAAACAGAGGGGCTGAAACAGAGGGCGAGAAACAGAGGGGCTGAATCAGAGGGGCTGAATCAGAGGGGCTGAAACAGAGGGCGAGAAACAGAGGGGCTGAAACAGAGGGCGAGTAACAGAGGGCGAGAAACAGAGGGGCTGAAACAGAGGGCGAGAAACAGAGGGGCTGAAACAGAGGGCGAGTAACAGAGGGCGAGAAACAGAGGGGCTGAAACAGAGGGCGAGTAACAGAGGGCGAGAAACAGAGGGGCTGAAAAAGAGGGCGAGAAACAGAGGGGCTGAAACAGACGGGCTGAAACAGAGGGGCTGAAAAAGAGGGCGAGAAACAGAGGGGCTGAAACAGAGGGCGAGAAACAGAGGTGCTGAAACAGAGGTGCTGAAACAGAGGGCGAGAAACAGAGGGGCTGAAACCGAGGGTCTGAAACAGAGGGGCTGAAACAGAGGGCGAGAAACAGAGGGGCTCAAACAGAGGGGCTGAAACAGAGGGCGAGAAACAGAGGGGCTGAAACAGAGGGCGAGAAACAGAGGGGCTGAAACAGAGGGGCTGAAACAGAGGGGCTAAAACAGAGGTCGAGAAACAGAGAGGCTGAAACAGAGGGCGAGAAACAGAGGGGCTGAAACAGAGGGGCTGAAACAGAGGGGCTGAAACAGAGGGCGAGAAACAGAGGGGCTGAAACAGAGGGTGAGAAACAGAGGGGATGAAACAGAGGGCGAGAAACAGAGGGCAAGAAACAGAGGGACTGAAACAGAGGGGCTGAAACACAGGGGCTGAAACAGAGGGCGAGAAACAAAGGGGCTGAAACAGAGGGCAAGAAATAGAGGGGCTGAAACAGAGGGCGAGAAACAGAGGGGCTGAAACAGAGGGGCTGAAACAGAGGGGCTGAAACAGAGGGGCTGAAACAGAGGGCGAGAAATAGAGGGGCTGAAACAGAGGGCGAGAAACAGAGGGGCTGAAACACAGGGCGAGAAACAGAGGGGCTGAAACAGAGGGGCTGAAACAGAGGGCGTGAAACAGAGGGGCTGAAACAGAGGGCGAGAAACAGAGGGGCTAAATCAGATGGGCAGAAACAGAGGGCGAGAAACAGAGGGGCTGAAACAGAGGGCGAGAAACAGCGGGGCTGAAACAGAGGGGCTGAAACAGAGGGGCTGAAACAGAGGGCGAGAAACAGAGGGGCTGAAACAGAGGGCGAGAAACAGAGGGGCTGAAACAGAGGGGCTGAAACAGTGGGGCTGAAACAGAAGGACTGAAACAGAGGGGCTGAAACAGAGGGCGAGAAACAGAAGGGCTGAATCAGAGGGACTGAATCAGAGGGGCTGAAACAGAGGGGCTGAATCAGAGGGGCTGAAACAGAGGGGCTGAAACAGAGGGCGAGAAATAGAGGGCGAGAAACAGAGGGGCTGAAACAGAGGGGCTGAAACAGAGGGGCTGATACAGCGGGCGAGAAACAGATGGGCTGAAACAGAGGGCGAGAAACAGAGGGGCTGAAACAGAGGGCGAGAAACAGAGGGGCTGAAACAGAGGGCGAGAAACAGAGTGGCTGAAACAGAGGGGCTGAAACAGAGAGCGCGAAACAGAGGGGCTGAAACAGAGGGCGAGAAACAGAGGGGCTGAAAAAGAGGGGCTGAAACAGAGGGGCTAAATCAGAGGGACAGAAACAGAGGGCGATAAACAGAGGGGCTGAAACAGAGGGCGAGAAACAGAGCGGCTGAAACAGAGGGGCTGAAACAGAGGGGCTGAAACAGAGGGGCTGAAACAGAGGGCGAGAAACAGAGGGGCTGAAACAGAGGGCGAGAAACAGAGGGTCTGAAACAGAGGGGCTGAAACAGAAGGGCTGAAACAGAGGGGCTGAAACAGAGGGCGAGAAACAGAGGGGCAGAATCAGAGGGGCTGAATCAGAGGGGCTGAAACAGAGGGGCTGAAACAGAGGGCGAGAAACAGAGGGGCTGAAACAGAGGGCGAGTAACAGAGGGCGAGAAACAGAGGGGCTGAAACAGAGGGGCTGAAACAGAGGGGCTGAAACAAGAGGGGCTGATACAGAGGGCGAGAAACAGAGGGGCTGAATCAGAGGGGCTGAAACAGAGGGCGAGAAACAGAGGTGCTGAAACAGAGGTGCTGAAACAGAGGGCGAGAAACAGAGGGGCTGAAACCGAGGGTCTGAAACAGAGGGGCTGAAACAGAGGGCGAGAAACAGAGGGGCTCAAACAGAGGGGCTGAAACAGAGGGCGAGAAACAGAGGGGCTGAAACAGAGGGCGAGAAACAGAGGGGCTGAAACAGAGGGGCTGAAACAGAGGGGCTAAAACAGAGGTCGAGAAACAGAGAGGCTGAAACAGAGGGCGAGAAACAGAGGGGCTGAAACAGAGGGGCTGAAACAGAGGGGCTGAAACAGAGGGCGAGAAACAGAGGGGCTGAAACAGAGGGTGAGAAACAGAGGGGATGAAACAGAGGGCGAGAAACAGAGGGCAAGAAACAGAGGGACTGAAACAGAGGGGCTGAAACACAGGGGCTGAAACAGAGGGCGAGAAACAAAGGGGCTGAAACAGAGGGCAAGAAATAGAGGGGCTGAAACAGAGGGCGAGAAACAGAGGGGCTGAAACAGAGGGGCTGAAACAGAGGGGCTGAAACAGAGGGGCTGAAACAGAGGGCGAGAAATAGAGGGGCTGAAACAGAGGGCGAGAAACAGAGGGGCTGAAACACAGGGCGAGAAACAGAGGGGCTGAAACAGAGGGGCTGAAACAGAGGGCGTGAAACAGAGGGGCTGAAACAGAGGGCGAGAAACAGAGGGGCTAAATCAGATGGGCAGAAACAGAGGGCGAGAAACAGAGGGGCTGAAACAGAGGGCGAGAAACAGCGGGGCTGAAACAGAGGGGCTGAAACAGAGGGGCTGAAACAGAGGGCGAGAAACAGAGGGGCTGAAACAGAGGGCGAGAAACAGAGGGGCTGAAACAGAGGGGCTGAAACAGTGGGGCTGAAACAGAAGGACTGAAACAGAGGGGCTGAAACAGAGGGCGAGAAACAGAAGGGCTGAATCAGAGGGACTGAATCAGAGGGGCTGAAACAGAGGGGCTGAATCAAGGGGCTGAAACAGAGGGGCTGAAACAGAGGGCGAGAAATAGAGGGCGAGAAACAGAGGGGCTGAAACAGAGGGGCTGAAACAGAGGGGCTGATACAGCGGGCGAGAAACAGATGGGCTGAAACAGAGGGCGAGAAACAGAGGGGCTGAAACAGAGGGCGAGAAACAGAGGGGCTGAAACAGAGGGCGAGAAACAGAGTGGCTGAAACAGAGGGGCTGAAACAGAGAGCGCGAAACAGAGGGGCTGAAACAGAGGGCGAGAAACAGAGGGGCTGAAAAAGAGGGGCTGAAACAGAGGGGCTAAATCAGAGGGACAGAAACAGAGGGCGATAAACAGAGGGGCTGAAACAGAGGGCGAGAAACAGAGCGGCTGAAACAGAGGGGCTGAAACAGAGGGGCTGAAACAGAGGGGCTGAAACAGAGGGCGAGAAACAGAGGGGCTGAAACAGAGGGCGAGAAACAGAGGGTCTGAAACAGAGGGGCTGAAACAGAAGGGCTGAAACAGAGGGGCTGAAACAGAGGGCGAGAAACAGAGGGGCAGAATCAGAGGGGCTGAATCAGAGGGGCTGAAACAGAGGGGCTGAAACAGAGGGCGAGAAACAGAGGGGCTGAAACAGAGGGCGAGTAACAGAGGGCGAGAAACAGAGGGGCTGAAACAGAGGGGCTGAAACAGAGGGGCTGAAACAAGAGGGGCTGATACAGAGGGCGAGAAACAGAGGGGCTGAATCAGAGGGGCTGAAACAGAGGGTGAGAAACAGAGGGGCTGAAACAGTGGGCGAGAAACAGAGTGGCTGAAACAGACGGGCTGAAACAGAGGGGCTGAAAAAGAGGGCGAGAAACAGAGGGGCTGAAACAGAGGCCGAGAAACAGAGGGGCTGAAACAGAGGGGTTTAAACAGAGGGGCTGAATGAGTGGGGCTGAATCAGAGGGGCTGAATCAGAGGGGCTGGAACAGAGGGGGAGAAACAGAGGGGCTGAAACAGAGAGGCTGAATCAGAGGGGCTGAAACAGAGGGCGAGAAAAAGAGGGGCTGAAACAGTGGGCGAGAAACAGAGGGGCAGAAAGAGAGGGCGAGAAACAGAGGGGCTGAAACAGAGGGGCTGAAACAGAGGGGCTGGAACAGAGGGGGAGAAACAGAGGGGCTGAAACAGAGAGGCTGAATCAGAGGGGCTGAAACAGAGGGCGAGAAACAGAGGGTGAGAAACAGAGGGCGAGAAACAGAGGGGATGAAACAGAGGGGTTGACACAGAGGGGCTGAAACAGAGGGGCTGAAACAGAGGGGCTGAATCAAAGGGGCTGAAAAAGAGGGGCTGAATCAGAGGGCGAGAAACAGAGGGGCTTAAACAGAGGGGCTGAAACAGAGGGCGAGAAACAGAGGGGCTGAAACAGAGGGGCTGAAACAGAGGGCGAGAAACAGAGGGGCTGAAACAGAGGGCGAGAAACAGAGGGGCTGAAACAGAGGGGCTGAAACAGAGGGGCTGAAACAGAGGGCGAGAAACAGAGGGCGTGAAACAGAGGGGCTGAAACAGAGGGCGAGAAACAGAGGGGCTAAATCAGAGTGGCAGAAACAGAGGGCGAGAAACAGAGGGGCTGAAACAGAGGGGCTGAAACAGAGGAGCTGAAACAGAGGGCGAGAAACAGAGGGGCTGAAACAGAGGGCGAGAAACAGAGGGGCTGAAACAGAGGGGCTGAAACAGTGGGGCTGAAACAGAAGGACTGAAACAGAGGGGCTGAAACAGAGGGCGAGAAACAGAAGGGCTGAATTAGAGGGGCTGAATCAGAGGGGCTGAAACAGAGGGGCTGAATCAGAGGGGCTGAAACAGAGGGGCTGAAACAGAGGGCGAGAAATAGAGAGCGAGAAACAGAGGGGCTGAAACAGAGGGGCTGAAACAGAGGGGCTGATACAGAGGGCGAGAAACAGAGGGGCTGAAACAGAGGGCGAGAAACAGAGGGGCTGAAACAGAGGGCGAGAAACAGAGGGGCTGAAACAGCGAGGCGGAAACAGAGGGGCTGAAACAGAGGGGCTGAAACAGAGGGCGAGAAACAGAGACGCTGAAACAGAGGGCGAGATACAGAGGCGCTGAAACAGAGGGCCAGAAACAGAGGGTCTGAAACAGAGGGCGAGAAACAGAGCGGCTGAAACAGAGGGGCTGAAACAGAGCGGCTGAAACAGAGGGGCTGAAACAGAAGGGCTGAAACTGAGGGGCTGAAACAGAGGGCGAGAAACTGAGGGGTTGAATCAGAGGGGCTGAATCAGAGGGGCTGAATCAGAGGGGCTGAAACAGAGTGGCTGAAACAGACGGGCTGAAACAGAGGGGCTGAAACAGAGGGCGAGAAACAGAGGGGCGGAAACAGAGGGGCTTAAACAGAGGGGCTGAATGAGTGGGGCTGAATCAGAGGGGCTGAATCAGAGGGGCTGGAACAGAGGGGGAGAAACAGAGGGGCTGAAACAGAGAGGCTGAATCAGAGGGGCTAAAACACAGGGCGAGAAACAGAGGGGCTGAAACAGAGGGCGAGAAACAGAGGGGCAGAAAGAGAGGGCGAGAAACAGAGGGGCCGAAACAGAGGGGCTGAAACAGAGGGCGAAAAAGAGAGGGGCTGAAACAGAGGGCTAGAAACAGAGGGTGAGAAACAGAGGGCGAGAAACAGAGGGGATGAAACAGAGGGGTTGAAACAGAGGGGCTGAAACAGAGGGGCTGAAACAGAGGGGCTGAATCAGAGGGGCTGAAACAGAGGGGCTGAATCAGAGGGGCTGAAACAGAAGGCGAGAAACAGAGGGGCTGAAACAGAGGGTGAGAAACAGAGGGGCTGAAACAGAGGGGCTGAAACAGAGGGCGAGAAACAGAGGGGCTGAAACAGAGGGGCTGAACCAGAGGGGCTGAAACAGAGGGCGAGAAACAGAGGGGCTGAAACAGAGGGCGAGAAACAGAGGGGCTGAAACAGAGGGCGAGAAATAGAGGGGCTGAAACAGAGGGCGAGAAACAGAGGGGCTGAAACAGAGGGGCTGAAA
The DNA here is from genome assembly GCF_047496795.1 of Chiloscyllium punctatum. NCBI lineage: Eukaryota > Metazoa > Chordata > Chondrichthyes > Orectolobiformes > Hemiscylliidae > Chiloscyllium > Chiloscyllium punctatum. The sequence continues at coordinate 3,070,773 of NC_092782.1, forward strand.
CAGAGGGGCTGAAACAGAGGGCGAGAAATAGAGGGGCTGAAACAGAGGGCGAGAAACAGAGGGGCTGAAACACAGGGCGAGAAACAGAGGGGCTGAAACAGAGGGTCTGAAACAGAGGGGCTGAAACAGAGGGCGTGAAACAGAGGGGCTGAAACAGAGGGCGAGAAATAGAGGGGCTAAATCAGATGGGCAGAAACAGAGGGCGAGAAACAGAGGGGCTGAAACAGAGGGCGAGAAACAGCGGGGCTGAAACAGAGGGGCTGAAACAGAGGGGCTGAAACAGAGGGCGAGAAACAGAGGGGCTGAAACAGAGGGCGAGAAACAGAGGGGCTGAAACAGAGGGGCTGAAACAGTGGGGCTGAAACAGAAGGACTGAAACAGAGGGGCTGAAACAGAGTGCGTGAAACAGAAGTGCTGAATCAGAGGGGCTGAATCAGAGGGGCTGAAACAGAGGGGCTGAATCAGAGGGGCTGAAACAGAGGGGCTGAAACAGAGGGCGAGAAATAGAGGGCGAGAAACAGAGGGGCTGAAACAGAGGGGCTGAAACAGAGGGGCTGATACAGCGGGCGAGAAACAGAGGGGCTGAAACAGAGTGCGAGAAACAGAGGGGCTGAAACAGAGGGCGAGAAACAGAGGGGCTGAAACAGAGGGCGAGAAACAGAGTGGCTGAAACAGAGGGACAGAAACAGAGGGCGATAAACAGAGGGGCTGAAACAGAGGGCGAGAAACAGAGCGGCTGAAACAGAGGGGCTGAAACAGAGGGGCTGAAACAGAGGGGCTGAAACAGAGGGCGAGAAACGGGGGGCTGAAACAGAGGGCGAGAAACAGAGGGTCTGAAACAGAGGGGCTGAAACAGAGGGCGAGAAACAGAGGGGCTGAAACAGAGGGCGAGAAACAGAGGGGCTGAAACAGAGGGGCTGAAACAGTGGGGCTGAAACAGAAGGACTGAAACAGAGGGGCTGAAACAGAGGGCGAGAAACAGAAGGGCTGAATCAGAGGGGCTGAATCAGAGGGGCTGAAACAGAGGGGCTGAATCAGAGGGGCTGAAACAGAGGGGCTGAAACAGAGGGCGAGAAATAGAGGGCGAGAAACAGAGGGGCTGAAACAGAGGGGCTGAAACAGAGGGGCTGATACAGCGGGCGAGAAACAGAGGGGCTGAAACAGAGGGCGAGAAACAGAGGGGCTGAAACAGAGGGCGAGAAACAGAGTGGCTGAAACAGAGGGGCTGAAACAGAGAGCGCGAAACAGAGGGGCTGAAACAGAGGGCGAGAAACAGAGGGGCTGAAAAAGAGGGGCTGAAACAGAGGGGCTAAATCAGAGGGACAGAAACAGAGGGCGATAAACAGAGGGGCTGAAACAGAGGGCGAGAAACAGAGCGGCTGAAACAGAGGGGCTGAAACAGAGGGGCTGAAACAGAGGGGCTGAAACAGAGGGCGAGAAACAGAGGGGCTGAAACAGAGGGCGAGAAACAGAGGGTCTGAAACAGAGGGGCTGAAACAGAAGGGCTGAAACAGAGGGGCTGAAACAGAGGGCGAGAAACAGAGGGGCTGAATCAGAGGGGCTGAATCAGAGGGGCTGAAACAGAGGGCGAGAAACAGAGGGGCTGAAACAGAGGGCGAGTAACAGAGGGCGAGAAACAGAGGGGCTGAAACAGAGGGCGAGAAACAGAGGGGCTGAAACAGAGGGCGAGTAACAGAGGGCGAGAAACAGAGGGGCTGAAACAGAGGGCGAGTAACAGAGGGCGAGAAACAGAGGGGCTGAAACAGAGGGGCTGAAACAGAGGGGCTGAAACAAGAGGGGCTGATACAGAGGGCGAGAAACAGAGGGGCTGAATCAGAGGGGCTGAAACAGAGGGTGAGAAACAGAGGGGCTGAAACAGAGGGCGAGAAACAGAGTGGCTGAAACAGACGGGCTGAAACAGAGGGGCTGAAAAAGAGGGCGAGAAACAGAGGGGCTGAAACAGAGGCCGAGAAACAGAGGGGCTGAAACAGAGGGGCTTAAACAGAGGGGCTGAATGAGTGGGGCTGAATCAGAGGGGCTGAAACAGAGGGCGAGAAAAAGAGGGGCTGAAACAGAGAGGCTGAATCAGAGGGGCTGAAACAGAGGGCGAGAAAAAGAGGGGCTGAAACAGAGGGCGAGAAACAGAGGGGCAGAAAGAGAGGGCGAGAAACAGAGGGGCTGAAACAGAGGGGCTGAAACAGAGGGCGAAAAAGAGAGGGGCTGAAACAGAGGGCGAGAAACAGAGGGTGAGAAACAGCGGGCGAGAAACAGAGGGGATGAAACAGAGGGGTTGACACAGAGGGGCTGAAACAGAGGGGCTGAAACAGAGGGGCTGAATCAAAGGGGCTGAAAAAGAGGGGCTGAATCAGAGCGCGAGAAACAGAGGGGCTTAAACAGAGGGGCTGAAACAGAGGGCGAGAAACAGAGGGGCTGAAACAGAGGGCGAGAAACAGAGGGGCTGAAACAGAGGGGCTGAAACAGAGGGGCTGAAACAGAGGGCGAGAAACAGAGGGCGTGAAACAGAGGGGCAGAAACAGAGGGCGAGAAACAGAGGGGCTAAATCAGAGGGGCAGAAACAGAGGGCGAGAAACAGAGGGGCTGAAACAGAGGGGCTGAAACAGAGGGGCTGAAACAGAGGGCGAGAAACAGAGGGGCTGAAACAGAGGGCGAGAAACAGAGGGGCTGAAACAGAGGGGCTGAAACAGTGGGGCTGAAACAGAAGGACTGAAACAGAGGGGCTGAAACAGAGGGCGAGAAACAGAAGGGCTGAATCAGAGGGGCTGAATCAGAGGGGCTGAAACAGAGGGGCTGAATCAGAGGGGCTGAAACACAGGGGCTGAAACAGAGGGCGAGAAATAGAGGGCGAGAAACAGAGGGGCTGAAACCGAGGGGCTGAAACAGAGGGGCTGATACAGAGGGCGAGAAACAGAGGGGCTGAAACAGAGGGCGAGAAACAAAGGGGCTGAAACAGAGGGCGAGAAACAGAGTGGCTGAAACAGCGAGGCGGAAACAGAGGGGCTGAAACAGAGGGGCTGAAACAGAGGGCGAGAAACAGAGATGCTGAAACAGAGGGGCTGAAACAGAGGGGCTGAAACAGAGGGCCAGAAACAGAGGGGCTGAAACAGAGGGCGAGAAACAGAGCGGCTGAAACAGAGGGGCTGAAACAGAGCGGCTGAAACAGAGGGGCTGAAACAGAAGGGCTGAAACTGAGGGGCTGAAACAGAGGGCGAGAAACTGAGGGGTTGAATCAGAGGGGCTGAATCAGAGGGGCTGAATCAGAGGGGCTGAAACAGAGTGGCTGAAACAGACGGGCTGAAACAGAGGGGCTGAAAAAGAGGGCGAAAAACAGAGGGGCTGAAACAGAGGCCGAGAAACAGAGGGGCTGAAACAGAGGGGCTTAAACAGAGGGGCTGAATGAGTGGGGCTGAATCAGAGGGGCTGAATCAGAGGGGCTGGAACAGAGGGGGAGAAACAGAGGGGCTGAAACAGAGAGGCTGAATCAGAGGGGCTGAAACAGAGGGCGAGAAACAGAGGGGCTGAAACAGAGGGCGAGAAACAGAGGGGCAGAAAGAGAGGGCGAGAAACAGAGGGGCCGAAACAGAGGGGCTGAAACAGAGGGCGAAAAGGAGAGGGGCTGAAACAGAGGGCTAGAAACAGAGGGTGAGAAACAGAGGGCGAGAAACAGAGGGGATGAAACAGAGGGGTTGAAACAGAGTGGCTGAAACAGAGGGGCTGAAACAGAGGGGCTGAATCAGAGGGGCTGAAACAGAGGGGCTGAATCAGAGGGGCTGAAACAGAGGGTGAGAAACAGAGGGGCTGAAACAGAGGGCGAGAAACAGAGTGGCTGAAACAGACGGGCTGAAACAGAGGGGCTGAAAAAGAGGGCGAGAAACAGAGGGGCTGAAACAGAGGCCGAGAAACAGAGGGGCTGAAACAGAGGGGCTTAAACAGAGGGGCTGAATGAGTGGGGCTGAATCAGAGGGGCTGAAACAGAGGGCGAGAAATAGAGGGGCTGAAACAGAGAGGCTGAATCAGAGGGGCTGAAACAGAGGGCGAGAAAAAGAGGGGCTGAAACAGAGGGCGAGAAACAGAGGGGCAGAAAGAGAGGGCGAGAAACAGAGGGGCTGAAACAGAGGGGCTGAAACAGAGGGCGAAAAAGAGAGGGGCTGAAACAGAGGGCGAGAAACAGAGGGTGAGAAACAGCGGGCGAGAAACAGAGGGGATGAAACAGAGGGGTTGACACAGAGGGGCTGAAACAGAGGGGCTGAAACAGAGGGGCTGAATCAAAGGGGCTGAAAAAGAGGGGCTGAATCAGAGCGCGAGAAACAGAGGGGCTTAAACAGAGGGGCTGAAACAGAGTGCGAGAAACAGAGGGGCTGAAACAGAGGGCGAGAAACAGAGGGGCTGAAACAGAGGGGCTGAAACAGAGGGGCTGAAACAGAGGGCGAGAAACAGAGGGCGTGAAACAGAGGGGCAGAAACAGAGGGCGAGAAACAGAGGGGCTAAATCAGAGGGGCAGAAACAGAGGGCGAGAAACAGAGGGGCTGAAACAGAGGGGCTGAAACAGAGGGGCCGAAACAGAGGGCGAGAAACAGAGGGGCTGAAACAGTGGGCGAGAAACAGAGGGGCTGAAACAGAGGGGCTGAAACAGTGGGGCTGAAACAGAAGGACTGAAACAGAGGGGCTGAAACAGAGGGCGAGAAACAGAAGGGCTGAATCAGAGGGGCTGAATCAGAGGGGCTGAAACAGAGGGGCTGAATCAGAGGGGCTGAAACAGAGGGGCTGAAACAGAGGGCGAGAAATAGAGGGCGAGAAACAGAGGGGCTGAAACCGAGGGGCTGAAACAGAGGGGCTGATACAGAGGGCGAGAAACAGAGGGGCTGAAACAGAGGGCGAGAAACAAAGGGGCTGAAACAGAGGGCGAGAAACAGAGGGGCTGAAACAGAGGGGCTGAAACAGAGGGGCTGAATCAGAGGGGCTGAAACAGAGGGGCTGAATCAGAGAGGCTGAAACAGAAGGCGAGAAACGGAGGGGCTGAAACAGAGGGCGAGAAACAGAGGGGCTGAAACAGAGGGGCTGAAACAGAGGGCGAGAAACAGAGGGGCTGAAACAGAGGGGCTGAACCAGAGGGGCTGAAACAGAGGGCGAGAATCAGAGGGGCTGAAACAGAGGGCGAGAAACAGAGGGGCTGAAACAGAGGGCGAGAAACAGAGGGGCAGAAAGAGAGGGCGAGAAACAGAGGGGCCGAAACAGAGGGGCTGAAACCGAGGGCGAAAAGGAGAGGGGCTGAAACAGAGGGCTAGAAACAGAGGGTGAGAAACAGAGGGCGAGAAACAGAGGGGATGAAACAGAGGGGTTGAAACAGAGTGGCTGAAACAGAGGGGCTGAAACAGAGGGGCTGAATCAGAGGGGCTGAAACAGAGGGGCTGAATCAGAGGGGCTGAAACAGAAGGCGAGAAACGGAGGGGCTGAAACAGAGGGCGAGAAACAGAGGGGCTGAAACAGAGGGGCTGAAACAGAGGGCGAGAAACAGAGGGGCTGAAACAGAGGGGCTGAACCAGAGGGGCTGAAACAGAGGGCGAGAAACAGAGGGGCTGAAACAGAGGGCGAGAAACAGAGGGGCTGAAACAGAGGGCGAGAAATAGAGGGGCTGAAACAGAGGGCGAGAAACAGAGGGGCTGAAACAGAGGGGCTGAAACAGAGGGGCTGAAACAGAGGGCGAGAAATAGAGGGGCTGAAACAGAGGGCGAGAAACAGAGGGGCTGAAACACAGGGCGAGAAACAGAGGGGCTGAAACAGAGGGGCTGAAACAGAGGGGCTGAAACAGAGGGCGTGAAACAGAGGGGCTGAAACAGAGGGCGAGAAACTGAGGGGCTAAATCAGATGGGCAGAAACAGAGGGCGAGAAACAGAGGGGCTGAAACAGAGGGCGAGAAACAGCGGGGCTGAAACAGAGGGGCTGAAACAGAGGGGCTGAAACAGAGGGCGAGAAACAGAGGGGCTGAAACAGAGGGCGAGAAACAGAGAGGCTGAAACAGAGGGGCTGAAACAGTGGGGCTGAAACAGAAGGACTGAAACAGAGGGGCTGAAACAGGTGGCGAGAAACAGAAGGGCTGAATCAGTGGGGCTGAATCAGAAGGGCTGAAACAGAGGGGCTGAATCAGAGGGGCTGAAACAGAGGGGCTGAAACAGAGGGCGAGAAATAGAGGGCGAGAAACAGAGGGGCTGAAACAGAGGGGCTGAAACAGAGGGGCTGATACAGCGGGCGAGAAACAGAGGGGCTGAAACAAAGGGCGAGAAACAGAGGGGCTGAAACAGAGGGAGGGAAACAGAGGGGCTGAAACAGAGGGCGAGAAACAGAGTGGCTGAAACAGAGGGGCTGAAACAGAGAGCGCGAAACAGAGGGGCTGAAACAGAGGGCGAGAAACAGAGGGGCTGAAAAAGAGGGGCTGAAACAGAGGGGCTAAATCAGAGGGACAGAAACAGAGGGCGATAAACAGAGGGGCTGAAACAGAGGGCGAGAAACAGAGCGGCTGAAACAGAGGGGCTGAAACAGAGGGGCTGAAACAGAGGGGCTGATACAGAGGGCGAGAAACAGAGGGGCTGAAACAGAGGGCGAGAAACAGAGGGGCTGAAACAGAGGGCGAGAAACAGAGGGGCTGAAACAGCGAGGCTGAAACAGAGGGGCTGAAACAGAGGGGCTGAAACAGAGGGGCTGAAACAGAGGGCCAGAAACAGAGGGGCTGAAACAGAGGGCGAGAAACAGAGCGGCTGAAACAGAGGGGCTGAAACAGAAGGGCTGAAACTGAGGGGCTGAAACAGAGGGCGAGAAACTGAGGGGTTGAATCAGAGGGGCTGAATCAGCGGGGCTGAATCAGAAGGGCTGAAACAGAGTGGCTGAAACAGACGGGCTGAAACAGAGGGGCTGAAAAAGAGGGCGAAAAACAGGGGCTGAAACAGAGGCCGAGAAACAGAGGGGCTGAAACAGAGGGGCTTAAACAGAGGGGCTGAATGAGTGGGGCTGAATCAGAGGGGCTGAATCAGAGGGGCTGGAACAGAGGGGGAGAAACAGAGGGGCTGAAACAGAGAGGCTGAATCAGAGGGGCTGAAACAGAGGGCGAGAAACAGAGGGGCTGAAACAGAGGGCGAGAAACAGAGGGGCAGAAAGAGAGGGCGAGAAACAGAGGGGCTGAAACAGAGGGGCTGAAACAGAGGGCAAAAAAGAGAGGGGCTGAAACAGAGGGCTAGAAACAGAGGGTGAGAAACAGAGGGCGAGAAACAGAGGGGATGAAACAGAGGGGTTGAAACAGAGGGGCTGAAACAGAGGGGCTGAAACAGAGGGGCTGAATCAGAGGGGCTGAAACAGAGGGGCTGAATCAGAGGGGCTGAAACAGAAGGCGAGAAACAGAGGGGCTGAAACAGAGGGCGAGAAACAGAGGGGCTGAAACAGAGGGGCTGAAACAGAGTGCGAGAAACAGAGGGGCTGAAACAGGGGGCGAGAAACAGAGGGGCTGAAACAGAGGGCGAGAAACAGAGGGGCTGAAACAGAGGGTGAGAAACAGAGGGGCAGAAAGAGAGGGCGAGAAACAGAGGGGCTGAAACAGAGGGGCTGAAACAGAGGGCGAAAAAGAGAGGGGCTGAAACAGAGGGCGAGAAACAGAGGGTGAGAAACAGCGGGCGAGAAACAGAGGGGATGAAACAGAGGGGTTGACACAGAGGGGCTGAAACAGAGGGGCTGAAACAGAGGGGCTGAATCAAAGGGGCTGAAAAAGAGGGGCTGAATCAGAGCGCGAGAAACAGAGGGGCTTAAACAGAGGGGCTGAAACAGAGTGCGAGAAACAGAGGGGCTGAAACAGAGGGCGAGAAACAGAGGGGCTGAAACAGAGGGGCTGAAACAGAGGGGCTGAAACAGAGGGCGAGAAACAGAGGGCGTGAAACAGAGGGGCAGAAACAGAGGGCGAGAAACAGAGGGGCTAAATCAGAGGGGCAGAAACAGAGGGCGAGAAACAGAGGGGCTGAAACAGAGGGGCTGAAACAGAGGGGCTGAAACAGAGGGCGAGAAACAGAGGGGCTGAAACAGAGGGCGAGAAACAGAGGGGCTGAAACAGAGGGGCTGAAACAGTGGGGCTGAAACAGAAGGACTGAAACAGAGGGGCTGAAACAGAGGGCGAGAAACAGAAGGGCTGAATCAGAGGGGCTGAATCAGAGGGGCTGAAACAGAGGGGCTGAATCAGAGGGGCTGAAACAGAGGGGCTGAAACAGAGGGCGAGAAATAGAGGGCGAGAAACAGAGGGGCTGAAACCGAGGGGCTGAAACAGAGGGGCTGATACAGAGGGCGAGAAACAGAGGGGCTGAAACAGAGGGCGAGAAACAAAGGGGCTGAAACAGAGGGCGAGAAACAGAGGGGCTGAAACAGAGGGGCTGAAACAGAGGGGCTGAATCAGAGGGGCTGAAACAGAGGGGCTGAATCAGAGGGGCTGAAACAGAAGGCGAGAAACGGAGGGGCTGAAACAGAGGGCGAGAAACAGAGGGGCTGAAACAGAGGGGCTGAAACAGAGGGCGAGAAACAGAGGGGCTGAAACAGAGGGGCTGAACCAGAGGGGCTGAAACAGAGGGCGAGAATCAGAGGGGCTGAAACAGAGGGCGAGAAACAGAGGGGCTGAAACAGAGGGCGAGAAACAGAGGGGCAGAAAGAGAGGGCGAGAAACAGAGGGGCTGAAACCGAGGGCGAAAAGGAGAGGGGCTGAAACAGAGGGCTAGAAACAGAGGGTGAGAAACAGAGGGCGAGAAACAGAGGGGATGAAACAGAGGGGTTGAAACAGAGTGGCTGAAACAGAGGGGCTGAAACAGAGGGGCTGAATCAGAGGGGCTGAAACAGAGGGGCTGAATCAGAGGGGCTGAAACAGAAGGCGAGAAACGGAGGGGCTGAAACAGAGGGCGAGAAACAGAGGGGCTGAAACAGAGGGGCTGAAACAGAGGGCGAGAAACAGAGGGGCTGAAACAGAGGGGCTGAACCAGAGGGGCTGAAACAGAGGGCGAGAAACAGAGGGGCTGAAACAGAGGGCGAGAAACAGAGGGGCTGAAACAGAGGGCGAGAAATAGAGGGGCTGAAACAGAGGGCGAGAAACAGAGGGGCTGAAACAGAGGGGCTGAAACAGAGGGGCTGAAACAGAGGGCGAGAAATAGAGGGGCTGAAACAGAGGGCGAGAAACAGAGGGGCTGAAACACAGGGCGAGAAACAGAGGGGCTGAAACAGAGGGGCTGAAACAGAGGGGCTGAAACAGAGGGCGTGAAACAGAGGGGCTGAAACAGAGGGCGAGAAACTGAGGGGCTAAATCAGATGGGCAGAAACAGAGGGCGAGAAACAGAGGGGCTGAAACAGAGGGCGAGAAACAGCGGGGCTGAAACAGAGGGGCTGAAACAGAGGGGCTGAAACAGAGGGCGAGAAACAGAGGGGCTGAAACAGAGGGCGAGAAACAGAGAGGCTGAAACAGAGGGGCTGAAACAGTGGGGCTGAAACAGAAGGACTGAAACAGAGGGGCTGAAACAGGTGGCGAGAAACAGAAGGGCTGAATCAGTGGGGCTGAATCAGAAGGGCTGAAACAGAGGGGCTGAATCAGAGGGGCTGAAACAGAGGGGCTGAAACAGAGGGCGAGAAATAGAGGGCGAGAAACAGAGGGGCTGAAACAGAGGGGCTGAAACAGAGGGGCTGATACAGCGGGCGAGAAACAGAGGGGCTGAAACAAAGGGCGAGAAACAGAGGGGCTGAAACAGAGGGAGGGAAACAGAGGGGCTGAAACAGAGGGCGAGAAACAGAGTGGCTGAAACAGAGGGGCTGAAACAGAGAGCGCGAAACAGAGGGGCTGAAACAGAGGGCGAGAAACAGAGGGGCTGAAAAAGAGGGGCTGAAACAGAGGGGCTAAATCAGAGGGACAGAAACAGAGGGCGATAAACAGAGGGGCTGAAACAGAGGGCGAGAAACAGAGCGGCTGAAACAGAGGGGCTGAAACAGAGGGGCTGAAACAGAGGGGCTGATACAGAGGGCGAGAAACAGAGGGGCTGAAACAGAGGGCGAGAAACAGAGGGGCTGAAACAGAGGGCGAGAAACAGAGGGGCTGAAACAGCGAGGCTGAAACAGAGGGGCTGAAACAGAGGGGCTGAAACAGAGGGGCTGAAACAGAGGGCCAGAAACAGAGGGGCTGAAACAGAGGGCGAGAAACAGAGCGGCTGAAACAGAGGGGCTGAAACAGAAGGGCTGAAACTGAGGGGCTGAAACAGAGGGCGAGAAACTGAGGGGTTGAATCAGAGGGGCTGAATCAGCGGGGCTGAATCAGAAGGGCTGAAACAGAGTGGCTGAAACAGACGGGCTGAAACAGAGGGGCTGAAAAAGAGGGCGAAAAACAGGGGCTGAAACAGAGGCCGAGAAACAGAGGGGCTGAAACAGAGGGGCTTAAACAGAGGGGCTGAATGAGTGGGGCTGAATCAGAGGGGCTGGAACAGAGGGGGAGAAACAGAGGGGCTGAAACAGAGAGGCTGAATCAGAGGGGCTGAAACAGAGGGCGAGAAACAGAGGGGCTGAAACAGAGGGCGAGAAACAGAGGGGCAGAAAGAGAGGGCGAGAAACAGAGGGGCTGAAACAGAGGGGCTGAAACAGAGGGCAAAAAAGAGAGGGGCTGAAACAGAGGGCTAGAAACAGAGGGTGAGAAACAGAGGGCGAGAAACAGAGGGGATGAAACAGAGGGGTTGAAACAGAGGGGCTGAAACAGAGGGGCTGAAACAGAGGGGCTGAATCAGAGGGGCTGAAACAGAGGGGCTGAATCAGAGGGGCTGAAACAGAAGGCGAGAAACAGAGGGGCTGAAACAGAGGGCGAGAAACAGAGGGGCTAAAACAGAGGGGCTGAAACAGAGTGCGAGAAACAGAGGGGCTGAAACAGGGGGCGAGAAAAAGAGGGGCTGAAACAGAGGGCGAGAAACAGAGGGGCTGAAACAGAGGGTGAGAAACAGAGGGGATGAAACAGAGGGCGAGAAACAGAGGGCAAGAAACAGAGGGACTGAAACAGAGGGGCTGAAACACAGCAGCTGAAACAGAGGGCGAGAAACAGAGGGGCTGAAACAGAGGGCGAGAAACAGAGGGGCTGAAACACAGGGCGAGAAACAGAGGGGCTGAAACAGAGGGGCTGAAACAGAGGGGCTGAAACAGAGGGCGAGAAATTGAGGGGCTGAAACAGAGGGCGAGAAACAGAGGGGCTGAAACACAGGGCGAGAAACAGAGGGGCTAAATCAGAGGGGCAGAAACAGAGGGCGAGAAACAGAGGGGCTGAAACAGAGGGGCTGAAACAGAGGGGCTGAAACAGAGGGCGTGAAACCGGGGGTCTGAAACAGAGGGCGAGAAACAGAGGGGCTGAAACAGAGGGGCTGAAACAGTGGGGCTGAAACAGAAGGACTGAAACAGAGGGGCTGAAACAGAGGGCGAGAAACAGAAGGGCTGAATCAGAGGGGCTGAATCAGAGGGGCTGAAACAGAGGGGCTGAATCAGAGGGGCTGAAACAGAGGGGCTGAAACAGAGGGCGAGAAATAGAGGGCGAGAAACAGAGGGGCTGAAACAGAGGGGCTGAAACAGAGGGGCTGATACAGAGGGCGAGAAACAGAGGGGCTGAAACAGAGGGCGAGAAACAGAGGGGCTGAAACAGAGGGCGAGAAACAGAGGGGCTGAAACAGCGAGGCTGAAACAGAGGGGCTGAAACAGAGGGGCTGAAACAGAGGGGCTGAAACAGAGGGCCAGAAACAGAGGGGCTGAAACAGAGGGCGAGAAAAAGAGCGGCTGAAACAGAGGGGCTGAAACAGAAGGGCTGAAACTGAGGGGCTGAAACAGAGGGCTAGAAACTGAGGGGTTGAATCAGAGGGGCTGAATCAGCGGGGCTGAATCAGAAGGGCTGAAACAGAGTGGCTGAAACAGACGGGCTGAAACAGAGGGGCTGAAAAAGAGGGCGAAAAACAGAGGGGCTGAAACAGTGGCCGAGAAACAGAGGGGCTGAAACAGAGGGGCTTAAACAGAGGGGCTGAATGAGTGGGGCTGAATCAGAGGGGCTGAATCAGAGGGGCTGGAACAGAGGGGGAGAAACAGAGGGGCTGAAACAGAGAGGCTGAATCAGAGGGGCTGAAACAGAGGGCGAGAAACAGAGGGGCTGAAACAGAGGGCGAGAAACAGAGGGGCAGAAAGAGAGGGCGAGAAACAGAGGGGCTGAAACAGAGGGGCTGAAACAGAGGGCGAAAAAGAGAGGGGCTGAAACAGAGGGCTAGAAACAGAGGGTGAGAAACAGAGGGCGAGAAACAGAGGGGATGAAACAGAGGGGTTGAAACAGAGGGGCTGAAACAGAGGGGCTGAAACAGAGGGGCTGAATCAGAGGGGCTGAAACAGAGGGGCTGAATCAGAGGGGCTGAAACAGAAGGCGAGAAACAGAGGGGCTGAAACAGAGGGCGAGAAACAGAGGGGCTGAAACAGAGGGGCTGAAACAGAGTGCGAGAAACAGAGGGGCTGAAACAGAGGGGCTGAATCAGAGGGGCTGAAACAGAGGGCGAGAAACAGAGGGGCTGAAACAGAGGGCGAGAAACAGAGGGGCTGAAACAGAGGGGCTGAAACAGAGGGGCTGAAACAGAGGGCGAGAAACAGAGGGGCTGAAACAGAGGGCGAGAAACAGTGGGGCTGAATCAGAGGGCGAGAAGCAGAGGGGCTGAAACAGAGGGGCTGAAACAGAGGGGCTGAAACAGAGGACGAGAAACAGAGGGGCTGAATCAGAGGGGCTGAATCTGAGGGGCTGGAACAGAGGGGCTGAAAAAGAGGGCGAAAAACAGAGGGGCTGAAACAGAGGCCGAGAAACAGAGGGCGAGAAACAGAGGGGCTGAAACAGATGGGCTGAAACAGACGGGCTGAAACAGAGAGCCTGAAACAGAGGGCGAGAAACAGAGGGGCTGAAACAGAGGGCGAGAAACAGAGGGGCTGAAACAGAGGGGCTGAAACAGAGGGGCTGAAACAGAGGGGCTAAAACAGAGGGCGAGAAACAGAGAGGCTGAAACAGAGGGCGAGAAAGAGAGGGGCTGAAACAGAGGGCGAGAAACAGAGGGGCTGAAACAGGGGGCGAGAAACAGAGGGGCTGAAACAGAGGGCGAGAAACAGAGGGGCTGAAACAGAGGGTGAGAAACAGAGGGGATGAAACAGAGGGCGAGAAACAGAGGGCAAGAAACAGAGGGACTGAAACAGAGGGGCTGAAACACAGCAGCTGAAACAGAGGGCGAGAAACAGAGGGGCTGAAACAGAGGGCGAGAAACAGAGGGGCTGAAACACAGGGCGAGAAACAGAGGGGCTGAAACAGAGGGGCTGAAACAGAGGGGCTGAAACAGAGGGGCTGAAACAGAGGGCGAGAAATTGAGGGGCTGAAACAGAGGGCGAGAAACAGAGGGGCTGAAACACAGGGCGAGAAACAGAGGGGCTGAAACAGAGGGGCTGAAACAGAGGGGCTGAAACAGAGGGCGTGAAACAGAGGGGCTGAAACAGAGGGCGAGAAACAGAGGGGCTAAATCAGAGGGGCAGAAACAGAGGGCGAGAAACAGAGGGGCTGAAACAGAGGGCGAGAAACAGAGGGGCTGAAACAGAGGGGCTGAAACAGAGGGGCTGAAACAGAGGGCGAGAAACAGAGGGGTTGAATCAGAGGGGCTGAATCAGAGGGGCTGAATCAGAGGGGCTGAAACAGAGGGGCTGAAACAGAGGGCGAGAAACAGAGGGGCTGAAACAGAGGGGCTGAAACAGAGGGGCTGAAACAGAGGGCGAGAAACAGAGGGCTGAAACAGAGGGGCTGAAACAGAGGGGCTGAAACAGAGGGGCTGAAACAGAGAGGCTGAAACAGAGGGCGAGAAACAGAGGGGCTAAATCAGAGGGGCAGAAACAGAGGGCGAGAAACAGAGGGGCTGAAACAGAGGGCGAGAAACAGAGGGGCTGAAACAGAGGGGCTGAAACAGAGGGGCTGAAACAGAGGGCGAGAAACAGAGGGGCTGAAACAGAGGGCGAGAAACAGAGGGGCTGAAACAGAGGGGCTGAAACAGAGGGGCTGAAACAGAGGGCGAGAAACAGAGGGGCTGAAACAGCGAGGCTGAAACAGAGGGGCTGAAACAGAGGGGCTGAAACAGAGGGCGAGAAACAGAGAGGCTGAAACAGAGGGCGAGAAACAGAGGGGCTGAAACAGCGGGCCAGAAACAGAGGGGCTGAAACAGAGGGCGAGAAACAGAGCGGCTGAAACAGAGGGGCTGAAACAGAAGTGCTGAAATAGAGGGCGAGAAACAGAGAGGCTGAAACAGAGGGCGAGAAACAGAGGGGCTGAAACAGAGGGCGAGAAACAGAGGGGCTGAAACAGAGGGGCTGAAACAGAGAGCGCGAAACAGAGGGGCTGAAACAGAGGGCGAGAAACAGAGGGGCTGAAAAAGAGGGGCTGAAACAGAGGGTGAGAAACAGAGGGGCTAAATCAGAGGGGCAGAAACAGAGGGCGAGAAACAGAGGGGCTGAAACAGAGGGCGAGAAACAGAGGGGCTGAAACAGAGGGGCTGAAACAGAGGGGCTGAAACAGAGGGCGAGAAACAGAGAGGCTGAAACAGAGGGCGAGAAACAGAGGGGCTGAAACAGAGGGGCTGAAACAGTGGGGCAGAAACAGAAGGACTGAAACAGAGGGGCTTAAACAGAGGGCGAGAAACAGAAGGGCTGAATCAGAGGGGCGGAATCAGAGGGGCTGAAACAGAGTGGCTGAATCAGAGGGGCTGAAACACAGGGCGAGAACAAGAGGGGCTGAAACAGAGGGCGAGAAACAGAGGGGCTGAAACAGAGGGGCTGAAACAGAGGGCGAGAAACAGAGGGGCTGAAACAGAGGGCGAGAAACAGAGGGGCTGAAACAGAGGGCGAGAAACAGAGGGGCTGAAACAGCGAGGCTGAAACAGAGGGGCTGAAACAGAGGGGCTGAAACAGAGGGCGAGAAACAGAGAGGCTGAAACAGAGGGCGAGAAACAGAGGGGCTGAAACAGCGGGCCAGAAACAGAGGGGCTGAAACAGAGGGCGAGAAACTGAGGGGCTGAAACAGAGGGGCTGAAACAGAAGTGCTGAAACAGAGGGCGAGAAACAGAGAGGCTGAAACAGAGGGCGAGAAACAGAGGGGCTGAAACAGAGGGCGAGAAACAGAGGGGCTGAAACAGAGGGCGAGAAACAGAGGGGCTGAAAAAGAGGGGCTGAAACAGAGGGTGAGAAACAGAGGGGCTGAAACAGAGGGGCTGAAACAGAGGGGCTGCAACAGAGGGGCTGAAACAGAGGGGGAGAAATAGAGGGGCTGAAACAGAGGGCGAGAAACAGAGGGGCTGAAACACAGGGCGAGAAACAGAGGGGCTGAAACAGAGGGGCTGAAACAGAGGGGCTGAAACAGAGGGCGTGAAACAGAGGGGCTGAAACAGAGGGCGAGAAACAGAGGGGCTGAAACAGAGGGGCTGAAACAGAGGAGCTGAAACAGAGGGCGAGAAACAGAGGGGCTGAAACAGAGGGCGAGAAACAGTGGGGCTGAATCAGAGGGCGAGAAGCAGAGGGGCTGAAACAGAGGGGCTGAAACAGAGGGGCTGAAACAGAGGACGAGAAACAGAGGGGCTGAATCAGAGGGGCTGAATCTGAGGTCCTGGAACAGAGGGGCTGAAAAAGAGGGCGAAAAACAGAGGGGCTGAAACAGAGGCCGAGAAACAGAGGGCGAGAAACAGAGGGGCTGAAACAGATGGGCTGAAACAGACGGGCTGAAACAGAGAGCCTGAAACAGAGGGCGAGAAACAGAGGGGCTGAAACAGAGGGCGAGAAACAGAGGGGCTGAAACAGAGGGGCTGAAACAGAGGGGCTGAAACAGAGGGGCTAAAACAGAGGGCGAGAAACAGAGAGGCTGAAACAGAGGGCGAGAAACAGAGGGGCTGAAACAGAGGGCGAGAAACAGAGGGGCTGAAACAGGGGGCGAGTAACAGAGGGGCTGAAACAGAGGGCGAGAAACAGAGGGGCTGAAACAGAGGGTGAGAAACAGAGGGGATGAAACAGAGGGCGAGAAACAGAGGGCAAGAAACAGAGGGACTGAAACAGAGGGGCTGAAACACAGCAGCTGAAACAGAGGGCGAGAAACAGAGGGGCTGAAACAGAGGGCGAGAAACAGAGGGGCTGAAACACAGGGCGAGAAACAGAGGGGCTGAAACAGAGGGGCTGAAACAGAGGGGCTGAAACAGAGGGGCTGAAACAGAGGGCGAGAAATTGAGGGGCTGAAACAGAGGGCGAGAAACAGAGGGGCTGAAACACAGGGCGAGAAACAGAGGGGCTAAATCAGAGGGGCAGAAACAGAGGGCGAGAAACAGAGGGGCTGAAACAGAGGGGCTGAAACAGAGGGGCTGAAACAGAGGGCGTGAAACCGGGGGTCTGAAACAGAGGGCGAGAAACAGAGGGGCTGAAACAGAGGGGCTGAAACAGTGGGGCTGAAACAGAAGGACTGAAACAGAGGGGCTGAAACAGAGGGCGAGAAACAGAAGGGCTGAATCAGAGGGGCTGAATCAGAGGGGCTGAAACAGAGGGGCTGAATCAGAGGGGCTGAAACAGAGGGGCTGAAACAGAGGGCGAGAAATAGAGGGCGAGAAACAGAGGGGCTGAAACAGAGGGGCTGAAACAGAGGGGCTGATACAGAGGGCGAGAAACAGAGGGGCTGAAACAGAGGGCGAGAAACAGAGGGGCTGAAACAGAGGGCGAGAAACAGAGGGGCTGAAACAGCGAGGCTGAAACAGAGGGGCTGAAACAGAGGGGCTGAAACAGAGGGGCTGAAACAGAGGGCCAGAAACAGAGGGGCTGAAACAGAGGGCGAGAAACAGAGCGGCTGAAACAGAGGGGCTGAAACAGAAGGGCTGAAACTGAGGGGCTGAAACAGAGGGCGAGAAAATGAGGGGTTGAATCAGAGGGGCTGAATCAGCGGGGCTGAATCAGAAGGGCTGAAACAGAGTGGCTGAAACAGACGGGCTGAAACAGAGGGGCTGAAAAAGAGGGCGAAAAACAGAGGGGCTGAAACAGAGGCCGAGAAACAGAGGGGCTGAAACAGAGGGGCTTAAACAGAGGGGCTGAATGAGTGGGGCTGAATCAGAGGGGCTGAATCAGAGGGGCTGGAACAGAGGGGGAGAAACAGAGGGGCTGAAACAGAGAGGCTGAATCAGAGGGGCTGAAACAGAGGGCGAGAAACAGAGGGGCTGAAACAGAGGGCGAGAAACAGAGGGGCAGAAAGAGAGGGCGAGAAACAGAGGGGCTGAAACAGAGGGGCTGAAACAGAGGGCGAAAAAGAGAGGGGCTGAAACAGAGGGCTAGAAACAGAGGGTGAGAAACAGAGGGCGAGAAACAGAGGGGATGAAACAGAGGGGTTGAAACAGAGGGGCTGAAACAGAGGGGCTGAAACAGAGGGGCTGAATCAGAGGGGCTGAAACAGAGGGGCTGAATCAGAGGGGCTGAAACAGAAGGCGAGAAACAGAGGGGCTGAAACAGAGGGCGAGAAACAGAGGGGCTGAAACAGAGGGGCTGAAACAGAGTGCGAGAAACAGAGGGGCTGAAACAGGGGGCGAGAAACAGAGGGGCTGAAACAGAGGGCGAGAAACAGAGGGGCTGAAACAGAGGGTGAGAAACAGAGGGGCTGAAACAGAGGGCGAGAAACAGAGGGCAAGAAACAGAGGGGCTGAAACACAGCAGCTGAAACAGAGGGCGAGAAACAGAGGGGCTGAAACAGAGGGCGAGAAACAGAGGGGCTGAAACACAGGGCGAGAAACAGAGGGGCTGAAACAGAGGGGCTGAAACAGAGGGGCTGAAACAGAGGGCGAGAAATTGAGGGGCTGAAACAGAGGGCGAGAAACAGAGGGGCTGAAACACAGGGCGAGAAACAGAGGGGCTAAATCAGAGGGGCAGAAACAGAGGGCGAGAAACAGAGGGGCTGAAACAGAGGGGCTGAAACAGAGGGGCTGAAACAGAGGGCGTGAAACCGGGGGTCTGAAACAGAGGGCGAGAAACAGAGGGGCTGAAACAGAGGGGCTGAAACAGTGGGGCTGAAACAGAAGGACTGAAACAGAGGGGCTGAAACAGAGGGCGAGAAACAGAAGGGCTGAATCAGAGGGGCTGAATCAGAGGGGCTGAAACAGAGGGGCTGAATCAGAGGGGCTGAAACAGAGGGGCTGAAACAGAGGGCGAGAAATAGAGGGCGAGAAACAGAGGGGCTGAAACAGAGGGGCTGAAACAGAGGGGCTGATACAGAGGGCGAGAAACAGAGGGGCTGAAACAGAGGGCGAGAAACAGAGGGGCTGAAACAGAGGGCGAGAAACAGAGGGGCTGAAACAGCGAGGCTGAAACAGAGGGGCTGAAACAGAGGGGCTGAAACAGAGGGGCTGAAACAGAGGGCCAGAAACAGAGGGGCTGAAACAGAGGGCGAGAAACAGAGCGGCTGAAACAGAGGGGCTGAAACAGAAGGGCTGAAACTGAGGGGCTGAAACAGAGGGCGAGAAACTGAGGGGTTGAATCAGAGGGGCTGAATCAGCGGGGCTGAATCAGAAGGGCTGAAACAGAGTGGCTGAAACAGACGGGCTGAAACAGAGGGGCTGAAAAAGAGGGCGAAAAACAGAGGGGCTGAAACAGTGGCCGAGAAACAGAGGGGCTGAAACAGAGGGGCTTAAACAGAGGGGCTGAATGAGTGGGGCTGAATCAGAGGGGCTGAATCAGAGGGGCTGGAACAGAGGGGGAGAAACAGAGGGGCTGAAACAGAGAGGCTGAATCAGAGGGGCTGAAACAGAGGGCGAGAAACAGAGGGGCTGAAACAGAGGGCGAGAAACAGAGGGGCAGAAAGAGAGGGCGAGAAACAGAGGGGCTGAAACAGAGGGGCTGAAACAGAGGGCGAAAAAGAGAGGGGCTGAAAGAGAGGGCTAGAAACAGAGGGTGAGAAACAGAGGGCGAGAAACAGAGGGGATGAAACAGAGGGGTTGAAACAGAGGGGCTGAAACAGAGGGGCTGAAACAGAGGGGCTGAATCAGAGGGGCTGAAACAGAGGGGCTGAATCAGAGGGGCTGAAACAGAAGGCGAGAAACAGAGGGGCTGAAACAGAGGGCGAGAAACAGAGGGGCTGAAACAGAGGGGCTGAAACAGAGTGCGAGAAACAGAGGGGCTGAAACAGAGGGGCTGAATCAGAGGGGCTGAAACAGAGGGCGAGAAACAGAGGGGCTGAAACAGAGGGCGAGAAACAGAGGGGCTGAAACAGAGGGGCTGAAACAGAGGGGCTGAAACAGAGGGCGAGAAACAGAGGGGCTGAAACAGAGGGCGAGAAACAGTGGGGCTGAATCAGAGGGCGAGAAGCAGAGGGGCTGAAACAGAGGGGCTGAAACAGAGGGGCTGAAACATAGGACGAGAAACAGAGGGGCTGAATCAGAGGGGCTGAATCTGAGGGGCTGGAACAGAGGGGCTGAAAAAGAGGGCGAAAAACAGAGGGGCTGAAACAGAGGCCGAGAAACAGAGGGCGAGAAACAGAGGGGCTGAAACAGATGGGCTGAAACAGACGGGCTGAAACAGAGAGCCTGAAACAGAGGGCGAGAAACAGAGGGGCTGAAACAGAGGGCGAGAAACAGAGGGGCTGAAACAGAGGGGCTGAAACAGAGGGGCTGAAACAGAGGGGCTAAAACAGAGGGCGAGAAACAGAGAGGCTGAAACAGAGGGCGAGAAAGAGAGGGGCTGAAACAGAGGGCGAGAAACAGAGGGGCTGAAACAGGGGGCGAGAAACAGAGGGGCTGAAACAGAGGGCGAGAAACAGAGGGGCTGAAACAGATTGTGAGAAACAGAGGGCAAGAAACAGAGGGACTGAAACAGAGGGGCTGAAACACAGCAGCTGAAACAGAGGGCGAGAAACAGAGGGGCTGAAACAGAGGGCGAGAAACAGAGGGGCTGAAACACAGGGCGAGAAACAGAGGGGCTGAAACAGAGGGGCTGAAACAGAGGGGCTGAAACAGAGGGGCTGAAACAGAGGGCGAGAAATTGAGGGGCTGAAACAGAGGGCGAGAAACAGAGGGGCTGAAACACAGGGCGAGAAACAGAGGGGCTGAAACAGAGGGGCTGAAACAGAGGGGCTGAAACAGAGGGCGTGAAACAGAGGGGCTGAAACAGAGGGCGAGAAACAGAGGGGCTAAATCAGAGGGGCAGAAACAGAGGGCGAGAAACAGAGGGGCTGAAACAGAGGGCGAGAAACAGAGGGGCTGAAACAGAGGGGCTGAAACAGAGGGGCTGAAACAGAGGGCGAGAAACAGAGGGGTTGAATCAGAGGGGCTGAATCAGAGGGGCTGAATCAGAGGGGCTGAAACAGAGGGGCTGAAACAGAGGGCGAGAAACAGAGGGGCTGAAACAGAGGGGCTGAAACAGAGGGGCTGAAACAGAGGGCGAGAAACAGAGGGCTGAAACAGAGGGGCTGAAACAGAGGGGCTGAAACAGAGGGGCTGAAACAGAGAGGCTGAAACAGAGGGCGAGAAACAGAGGGGCTAAATCAGAGGGGCAGAAACAGAGGGCGAGAAACAGAGGGGCTGAAACAGAGGGCGAGAAACAGAGGGGCTGAAACAGAGGGGCTGAAACAGAGGGGCTGAAACAGAGGGCGAGAAACAGAGGGGCTGAAACAGAGGGCGAGAAACAGAGGGGCTGAAACAGAGGGGCTGAAACAGTGGGGCAGAAACAGAAGGACTGAAACAGAGGGGCTTAAACAGAGGGCGAGAAACAGAAGGGCTGAATCAGAGGGGCGGAATCAGAGGGGCTGAAACAGAGTGGCTGAATCAGAGGGGCTGAAACACAGGGCGAGAACAAGAGGGGCTGAAACAGAGGGCGAGAAACAGAGGGGCTGAAACAGAGGGGCTGAAACAGAGGGCGAGAAACAGAGGGGCTGAAACAGAGGGCGAGAAACAGAGGGGCTGAAACAGAGGGCGAGAAACAGAGGGGCTGAAACAGCGAGGCTGAAACAGAGGGGCTGAAACAGAGGGGCTGAAACAGAGGGCGAGAAACAGAGAGGCTGAAACAGAGGGCGAGAAACAGAGGGGCTGAAACAGCGGGCCAGAAACAGAGGGGCTGAAACAGAGGGCGAGAAACAGAGCGGCTGAAACAGAGGGGCTGAAACAGAAGTGCTGAAACAGAGGGCGAGAAACAGAGAGGCTGAAACAGAGGGCGAGAAACAGAGGGGCTGAAACAGAGGGCGAGAAACAGAGGGGCTGAAACAGAGGGGCTGAAACAGAGAGCGCGAAACAGAGGGGCTGAAACAGAGGGCGAGAAACAGAGGGGCTGAAAAAGAGGGGCTGAAACAGAGGGTGAGAAACAGAGGGGCTAAATCAGAGGGGCAGAAACAGAGGGCGAGAAACAGAGGGGCTGAAACAGAGGGCGAGAAACAGAGGGGCTGAAACAGAGGGGCTGAAACAGAGGGGCTGAAACAGAGGGCGAGAAACAGAGAGGCTGAAACAGAGGGCGAGAAACAGAGGGGCTGAAACAGAGGGGCTGAAACAGTGGGGCAGAAACAGAAGGACTGAAACAGAGGGGCTTAAACAGAGGGCGAGAAACAGAAGGGCTGAATCAGAGGGGCGGAATCAGAGGGGCTGAAACAGAGTGGCTGAATCAGAGGGGCTGAAACACAGGGCGAGAACAAGAGGGGCTGAAACAGAGGGCGAGAAACAGAGGGGCTGAAACAGAGGGGCTGAAACAGAGGGCGAGAAACAGAGGGGCTGAAACAGAGGGCGAGAAACAGAGGGGCTGAAACAGAGGGCGAGAAACAGAGGGGCTGAAACAGCGAGGCTGAAACAGAGGGGCTGAAACAGAGGGGCTGAAACAGAGGGCGAGAAACAGAGAGGCTGAAACAGAGGGCGAGAAACAGAGGGGCTGAAACAGCGGGCCAGAAACAGAGGGGCTGAAACAGAGGGCGAGAAACTGAGGGGCTGAAACAGAGGGGCTGAAACAGAAGTGCTGAAACAGAGGGCGAGAAACAGAGAGGCTGAAACAGAGGGCGAGAAACAGAGGGGCTGAAACAGAGGGCGAGAAACAGAGGGGCTGAAACAGAGGGCGAGAAACAGAGGGGCTGAAAAAGAGGGGCTGAAACAGAGGGTGAGAAACAGAGGGGCTGAAACAGAGGGGCTGAAACAGAGGGGCTGCAACAGAGGGGCTGAAACAGAGGGCGAGAAATAGAGGGGCTGAAACAGAGGGCGAGAAACAGAGGGGCTGAAACACAGGGCGAGAAACAGAGGGGCTGAAACAGAGGGGCTGAAACAGAGGGGCTGAAACAGAGGGCGTGAAACAGAGGGGCTGAAACAGAGGGCAAGAAACAGAGGGGCTAAATCAGAGGGGCAGAAACAGAGGGCGAGAAACAGAAGGGCTGAAACAGAGGGGCTGAAACAGAGGGGCTGAAACAGAGGGCGAGAAACAGAGGGGCTGAAACAGAGGGGCTGAAAAAGAGGGCGAAAAACAGAGGGGCTGAAACAGAGGCCGAGAAACAGAGGGGCTGAAACAGAGGGGCTTAAACAGAGGGGCTGAATGAGTGGGGCTGAATCAGAGGGGCTGAATCAGAGGGGCTGGAACAGAGGGGGAGAAACAGAGGGGCTGAAACAGAGGGCTAGAAACAGAGGGTGAGAAACAGAGGGCGAGAAGCAGACGGGATGAAACAGAGGGGTTGAAACAGAGGGGCTGAAACAGAGGGGCTGAAACAGAGGGCGTGAAACAGAGGGGCTGAAACAGAGGGCAAGAAACAGAGGGGCTAAATCAGAGGGGCAGAAACAGAGGGCGAGAAACAGAAGGGCTGAAACAGAGGGGCTGAAACAGAGGGGCTGAAACAGAGGGCGAGAAACAGAGGGGCTGAAACAGAGGGCGAGAAACAGAGGGGCTGAAACAGAGGGGCTGAAACAGTGGGGCTGAAACAGAAGGACTGAAACAGAGGGGCTGAAACAGAGGGCGAGAAACAGAAGGGCTGAATCAGAGGGGCAGAAACAGAGGGCGAGAAACAGAAGGGCTGAAACAGAGGGGCTGAAACAGAGGGGCTGAAACAGAGGGCGAGAAACAGAGGGGCTGAAAAAGAGGGGCTGAAACAGAGGGTGAGAAACAGAGGGGCTGAAACAGAGGGGCTGAAACAGAGGGGCTGCAACAGAGGGGCTGAAACAGAGGGCGAGAAATAGAGGGGCTGAAACAGAGGGCGAGAAACAGAGGGGCTGAAACACAGGGCGAGAAACAGAGGGGCTGAAACAGAGGGGCTGAAACAGAGGGGCTGAAACAGAGGGCGTGAAACAGAGGGGCTGAAACAGAGGGCAAGAAACAGAGGGGCTAAATCAGAGGGGCAGAAACAGAGGGCGAGAAACAGAAGGGCTGAAACAGAGGGGCTGAAACAGAGGGGCTGAAACAGAGGGCGAGAAACAGAGGGGCTGAAACAGAGGGGCTGAAAAAGAGGGCGAAAAACAGAGGGGCTGAAACAGAGGCCGAGAAACAGAGGGGCTGAAACAGAGGGGCTTAAACAGAGGGGCTGAATGAGTGGGGCTGAATCAGAGGGGCTGAATCAGATGGGCTGGAACAGAGGGGGAGAAACAGAGGGGCTGAAACAGAGGGCTAGAAACAGAGGGTGAGAAACAGAGGGCGAGAAACAGACGGGATGAAACAGAGGGGTTGAAACAGAGGGGCTGAAACAGAGGGGCTGAAACAGAGGGCGTGAAACAGAGGGGCTGAAACAGAGGGCAAGAAACAGAGGGGCTAAATCAGAGGGGCAGAAACAGAGGGCGAGAAACAGAAGGGCTGAAACAGAGGGGCTGAAACAGAGGGGCTGAAACAGAGGGCGAGAAACAGAGGGGCTGAAACAGAGGGCGAGAAACAGAGGGGCTGAAACAGAGGGGCTGAAACAGTGGGGCTGAAACAGAAGGACTGAAACAGAGGGGCTGAAACAGAGGGCGAGAAACAGAAGGGCTGAATCAGAGGGGCAGAAACAGAGGGCGAGAAACAGAAGGGCTGAAACAGAGGGGCTGAAACAGAGGGGCTGAAACAGAGGGCGAGAGACAGAGGGGCTGAAACAGAGGGCGAGAAACAGAGGGGCTGAAACAGAGGGGCTGAAACAGTGGGGCTGAAACAGAAGGACTGAAACAGAGGGGCTGAAACAGAGGGCGAGAAACAGAAGGGCTGAATCAGAGGGGCTGAATCAGAGGGGCTGAAACAGAGGAGCTGAATCAGAGGGTCTGAAACAGAGGGGCTGAAACAGAGGGCGAGAAATAGAGGGCGAGAAACAGAGGGGCTGAAACAGAGGGGCTGAAACAGAGGGGCTGATACAGAGGGCGAGAAACAGAGGGGCTGAAACAGAGGGCGAGAAACAGAGGGGCTGAAACAGAGGGCGAGAAACAGAGGGGCTGAAACAGCGAGGCTGAAACAGAGGGGCTGAAACAGAGGGGCTGAAACAGAGGGGCTTAAACAGAGGGCCAGAAACAGAGGGGCTGAAACAGAGGGCGAGAAACAGAGCGGCTGAAACAGAGGGGCTGAAACAGAAGGGCTGAAACTGAGGGGCTGAAACAGAGGGCGAGAAACTGAGGGGTTGAATCAGAGGGGCTGAATCAGCGGGGCTGAATCAGAGGGGCTGAAACAGAGTGGCTGAAACAGACGGGCTGAAACAGAGGGGCTGAAAAAGAGGGCGAAAAACAGAGGGGCTGAAACAGAGGCCGAGAAACAGAGGGGCTGAAACAGAGGGGCTTAAACAGAGGGGCTGAATGAGTGGGGCTGAATCAGAGGGGCTGAATCAGAGGGGCTGGAACAGAGGGGGAGAAACAGAGGGGCTGAAACAGAGAGGCTGAATCAGAGGGGCTGAAACAGAGGGCGAGAAACAGAGGGGCTGAAACAGAGGGCGAGAAACAGAGGGGCAGAAAGAGAGGGCGAGAAACAGAGGGGCTGAAACAGAGGGGCTGAAACAGAGGGCGAAAAAGAGAGGGGCTGAAACAGAGGGCTAGAAACAGAGGGTGAGAAACAGAGGGCGAGAAACAGAGGGGATGAAACAGAGGGGTTGAAACAGAGGGGCTGAAACAGAGGGGCTGAAACAGAGGACGAGAAACAGAGGGGCTGAATCAGAGGGGCTGAATCTGAGGGGCTGGAACAGAGTGGATGAAAAAGAGGGCGAAAAACAGAGGGGCTGAAACAGAGGCCGAGAAACAGAGTGCGAGAAACAGAGGGGCAGAAACAGAGGGGCTGAAACAGACGGGCTGAAACAGAGAGCCTGAAACAGAGGGCGAGAAACAGAGGGGCTGAAACAGAGGGCGAGAAACAGAGGGGCTGAAACAGAGGGGCTGAAACAGAGGGGCTGAAACAGAGGGGCTAAAACAGAGGGCGAGAAACAGAGAGGCTGAAACAGAGGGCGAGAAACAGAGGGGCTGAAACAGAGGGCGAGAAACAGAGGGGCTGAAACAGGGGGCGAGAAACAGAGGGGCTGAAACAGAGGGGCTGAAACAGAGGGGCTGAAACAGAGGGCGAGAAACAGAGGGGCTGAAACAGAGGGTGAGAAACAGAGGGGATGAAACAGAGGGCGAGAAACAGAGGGCAAGAAACAGAGGGACTGAAACAGAGGGGCTGAAACACAGCAGCTGAAACAGAGGGCGAGAAACAGAGGGGCTGAAACAGAGGGCGAGAAACAGAGGGGCTGAAACACAGGGCGAGAAACAGAGGGGCTGAAACAGAGGGGCTGAAACAGAGGGGCTGAAACAGAGGGGCTGAAACAGAGGGCGAGAAATTGAGGGGCTGAAACAGAGGGCGAGAAACAGAGGGGCTGAAACACAGGGCGAGAAACAGAGGGGCTGAAACAGAGGGGCTGAAACAGAGGGGCTGAAACAGAGGGCGTGAAACATAGGGGCTGAAACAGAGGGCGAGAAACAGAGGGGCTAAATCAGAGGGGCAGAAACAGAGGGCGAGAAACAGAGGGGCTGAAACAGAGGGCGAGAAACAGAGGGGCTGAAACAGAGGGGCTGAAACAGAGGGGCTGAAACAGAGGGCGAGAAACAGAGGGGTTGAATCAGAGGGGCTGAATCAGAGGGGCTGAATCAGAGGGGCTGAAACAGAGGGGCTGAAACAGAGGGCGAGAAACAGAGGGGCTGAAACAGAGGGGCTGAAACAGAGGGGCTGAAACAGAGGGCGAGAAACAGAGGGCTGAAACAGAGGGGCTGAAACAGAGGGGCTGAAACAGAGGGGCTGAAACAGAGAGGCTGAAACAGAGGGCGAGAAACAGAGGGGCTAAATCAGAGGGGCAGAAACAGAGGGCGAGAAACAGAGGGGCTGAAACAGAGGGCGAGAAACAGAGGGGCTGAAACAGAGGGGCTGAAACAGAGGGGCTGAAACAGAGGGCGAGAAACAGAGGGGCTGAAACAGAGGGCGAGAAACAGAGGGGCTGAAACAGTGGGGCAGAAACAGAAGGACTGAAACAGAGGGGCTTAAACAGAGGGCGAGAAACAGAAGGGCTGAATCAGAGGGGCGGAATCAGAGGGGCTGAAACAGAGTGGCTGAATCAGAGGGGCTGAAACACAGGGCGAGAACAAGAGGGGCTGAAACAGAGGGCGAGAAACAGAGGGGCTGAAACAGAGGGGCTGAAACAGAGGGCGAGAAACAGAGGGGCTGAAACAGAGGGCGAGAAACAGAGCGGCTGAAACAGAGGGCGAGAAACAGAGGGGCTGAAACAGCGAGGCTGAAACAGAGGGGCTGAAACAGAGGGGCTGAAACAGAGGGCGAGAAACAGAGAGGCTGAAACAGAGGGCGAGAAACAGAGGGGCTGAAACAGAGGGCCAGAAACAGAGGGGCTGAAACAGAGGGCGAGAAACAGAGCGGCTGAAACAGAGGGGCTGAAACAGAAGTGCTGAAACAGAGGGCGAGAAACAGAGAGGCTGAAACAGAGGGCGAGAAACAGAGGGGCTGAAACAGAGGGCGAGAAACAGAGGGGCTGAAACAGAGGGGCTGAAACAGAGAGCGCGAAACAGAGGGGCTGAAACAGAGGGCGAGAAACAGAGGGGCTGAAAAAGAGGGGCTGAAACAGAGGGTGAGAAACAGAGGGGCTAAATCAGAGGGGCAGAAACAGAGGGCGAGAAACAGAGGGGCTGAAACAGAGGGCGAGAAACAGAGGGGCTGAAACAGAGGGGCTGAAACAGAGGGGCTGAAACAGAGGGCGAGAAACAGAGAGGCTGAAACAGAGGGCGAGAAACAGAGGGGCTGAAACAGAGGGGCTGAAACAGTGGGGCAGAAACAGAAGGACTGAAACAGAGGGGCTTAAACAGAGGGCGAGAAACAGAAGGGCTGAATCAGAGGGGCGGAATCAGAGGGGCTGAAACAGAGTGGCTGAATCAGAGGGGCTGAAACACAGGGCGAGAACAAGAGGGGCTGAAACAGAGGGCGAGAAACAGATGGGCTGAAACAGAGGGGCTGAAACAGAGGGCGAGAAACAGAGGGGCTGAAACAGAGGGCGAGAAACAGAGGGGCTGAAACAGAGGGTGAGAAACAGAGGGGCTGAAACAGCGAGGCTGAAACAGAGGGGCTGAAACAGAGGGGCTGAAACAGAGGGCGAGAAACAGAGAGGCTGAAACAGAGGGCGAGAAACAGAGGGGCTGAAACAGCGGGCCAGAAACAGAGGGGCTGAAACAGAGGGCGAGAAACAGAGGGGCTGAAACAGAGGGGCTGAAACAGAAGTGCTGAAACAGAGGGCGAGAAACAGAGAGGCTGAAACAGAGGGTGAGAAACAGAGGGGCTGAAACAGAGGGCGAGAAACAGAGGGGCTGAAACAGAGGGCGAGAAACAGAGGGGCTGAAAAAGAGGGGCTGAAACAGAGGGTGAGAAACAGAGGGGCTGAAACAGAGGGGCTGAAACAGAGGGGCTGCAACAGAGGGGCTGAAACAGAGGGCGAGAAATAGAGGGGCTGAAACAGAGGGCGAGAAACAGAGGGGCTGAAACACAGGGCGAGAAACAGAGGGGCTGAAACAGAGGGGCTGAAACAGAGGGGCTGAAACAGAGGGCGTGAAACAGAGGGGCTGAAACAGAGGGCAAGAAACAGAGGGGCTAAATCAGAGGGGCAGAAACAGAGGGCGAGAAACAGAAGGGCTGAAACAGAGGGGCTGAAACAGAGGGGCTGAAACAGAGGGCGAGAAACAGAGGGGCTGAAACAGAGGGGCTGAAAAAGAGGGCGAAAAACAGAGGGGCTGAAACAGAGGCCGAGAAACAGAGGGGCTGAAACAGAGGGGCTTAAACAGAGGGGCTGAATGAGTGGGGCTGAATCAGAGGGGCTGAATCAGAGGGGCTGGAACAGAGGGGGAGAAACAGAGGGGCTGAAACAGAGGGCTAGAAACAGAGGGTGAGAAACAGAGGGCGAGAAACAGACGGGATGAAACAGAGGGGTTGAAACAGAGGGGCTGAAACAGAGGGGCTGAAACAGAGGGCGTGAAACAGAGGGGCTGAAACAGAGGGCAAGAAACAGAGGGGCTAAATCAGAGGGGCAGAAACAGAGGGCGAGAAACAGAAGGGCTGAAACAGAGGGGCTGAAACAGAGGGGCTGAAACAGAGGGCGAGAAACAGAGGGGCTGAAACGGAGGGCGAGAAACAGAGGGGCTGAAACAGAGGGGCTGAAACAGTGGGGCTGAAACAGAAGGACTGAAACAGAGGGGCTGAAACAGAGGGCGAGAAACAGAAGGGCTGAATCAGAGGGGCAGAAACAGAGGGCGAGAAACAGAAGGGCTGAAACAGAGGGGCTGAAACAGAGGGGCTGAAACAGAGGGCGAGAGACAGAGGGGCTGAAACAGAGGGCGAGAAACAGAGGGGCTGAAACAGAGGGGCTGAAACAGTGGGGCTGAAACAGAAGGACTGAAACAGAGGGGCTGAAACAGAGGGCGAGAAACAGAAGGGCTGAATCAGAGGGGCTGAATCAGAGGGGCTGAAACAGAGGAGCTGAATCAGAGGGTCTGAAACAGAGGGGCTGAAACAGAGGGCGAGAAATAGAGGGCGAGAAACAGAGGGGCTGAAACAGAGGGGCTGAAACAGAGGGGCTGATACAGAGGGCGAGAAACAGAGGGGCTGAAACAGAGGGCGAGAAACAGAGGGGCTGAAACAGAGGGCGAGAAACAGAGGGGCTGAAACAGCGAGGCTGAAACAGAGGGGCTGAAACAGAGGGGCTGAAACAGAGGGGCTGAAACAGAGGGCCAGAAACAGAGGGGCTGAAACAGAGGGCGAGAAACAGAGCGGCTGAAACAGAGGGGCTGAAACAGAAGGGCTGAAACTGAGGGGCTGAAACAGAGGGCGAGAAACTGAGGGGTTGAATCAGAGGGGCTGAATCAGCGGGGCTGAATCAGAGGGGCTGAAACAGAGTGGCTGAAACAGACGGGCTGAAACAGAGGGGCTGAAAAAGAGGGCGAAAAACAGAGGGGCTGAAACAGAGGGCGAGAAACAGAGGGGCTGAAACAGAGGGGCTTAAACAGAGGGGCTGAATGAGTGGGGCTGAATCAGAGGGGCTGAATCAGAGGGGCTGGAACAGAGGGGGAGAAACAGAGGGGCTGAAACAGAGAGGCTGAATCAGAGGGGCTGAAACAGAGGGCGAGAAACAGAGGGGCTGAAACAGAGGGCGAGAAACAGAGGGGCAGAAAGAGAGGGCGAGAAACAGAGGGGCTGAAACAGAGGGGCTGAAACAGAGGGCGAAAAAGAGAGGGGCTGAAACAGAGGGCTAGAAACAGAGGGTGAGAAACAGAGGGCGAGAAACAGAGGGGATGAAACAGAGGGGTTGAAACAGAGGGGCTGAAACAGAGGGGCTGAAACAGAGGGCGTGAAACAGAGGGGCTGAAACAGAGGGCAAGAAACAGAGGGGCTAAATCAGAGGGGCAGAAACAGAGGGCGAGAAACAGAAGGGCTGAAACAGAGGGGCTGAAACAGAGGGGCTGAAACAGAGGGCGAGAAACAGAGGGGCTGAAACAGAGGGCGAGAAACAGAGGGGCTGAAACAGAGGGGCTGAAACAGTGGGGCTGAAACAGAAGGACTGAAACAGAGGGGCTGAAACAGAGGGCGAGAAACAGAAGGGCTGAATCAGAGGGGCTGAATCAGAGGGGCTGAAACAGAGGGGCTGAATCAGAGGGTCTGAAACAGAGGGGCTGAAACAGAGGGCGAGAAATAGAGGGCGAGAAACAGAGGGGCTGAAACAGAGGGGCTGAAACAGAGGGGCTGATACAGAGGGCGAGAAACAGAGGGGCTGAAACAGAGGGCGAGAAACAGAGGGGCTGAAACAGAGGGCGAGAAACAGAGGGGCTGAAACAGCGAGGCTGAAACAGAGGGGCTGAAACAGAGGGGCTGAAACAGAGGGGCTGAAACAGAGGGCCAGAAACAGAGGGGCTGAATCAGAGGGGCTGAAACAGAAGGCGAGAAACAGAGGGGCTGAAACAGAGGGCGAGAAACAGAGGGGCTGAAACAGAGGGGCTGAAACAGAGGGCGAGAAACAGAGGGGCTGAAACAGAGGGGCTGAATCAGAGGGGCTGAAACAGAGGGCGAGAAACAGAGGGGCTGAAACAGAGGGCGAGAAACAGAGGGGCTGAAACAGAGGGGCTGAAACAGAGGGGCTGAAACAGAGGGCGAGAAACAGAGGGGCTGAAACAGAGGGCGAGAAACAGTGGGGCTGAATCAGAGGGCGAGAAGCAGAGGGGCTGAAACAGAGGGGCTGAAACAGAGGGGCTGAAACAGAGGACGAGAAACAGAGGGGCTGAATCAGAGGGGCTGAATCTGAGGGGCTGGAACAGAGGGGATGAAAAAGAGGGCGAAAAACAGAGGGGCTGAAACAGAGGCCGAGAAACAGAGGGCGAGAAACAGAGGGGCAGAAACAGAGGGGCTGAAACAGACGGGCTGAAACAGAGAGCCTGAAACAGAGGGCGAGAAACAGAGGGGCTGAAACAGAGGGCGAGAAACAGAGGGGCTGAAACAGAGGGGCTGAAACAGAGGGGCTGAAACAGAGGGGCTAAAACAGAGGGCGAGAAACAGAGAGGCTGAAACAGAGGGCGAGAAACAGAGGGGCTGAAACAGAGGGCGAGAAACAGAGGGGCTGAAACAGGGGGCGAGAAACAGAGGGGCTGAAACAGAGGGGCTGAAACAGAGGGGCTGAAACAGAGGGCGAGAAACAGAGGGGCTGAAACAGAGGGTGAGAAACAGAGGGGATGAAACAGAGGGCGAGAAACAGAGGGCAAGAAACAGAGGGACTGAAACAGAGGGGCTGAAACACAGCAGCTGAAACAGAGGGCGAGAAACAGAGGGGCTGAAACAGAGGGCGATAAACAGAGTGGCTGAAACAGAGGGCGAGAAACAGAGGGGCTGAAACAGAGGGCGTGAAACAGAGGGGCTGAAACAGAGGGTGAGAAACAGAGGGGCTAAATCAGAGGGGCTGAAACAGAGGGCGAGAAACAGAGGGGCTGAAACAGAGGGGCTGAAACAGAGGAGCTGAAACAGAGGGGCTGAAACAGAGGGCGAGAAATTGAGGGGCTGAAACAGAGGGCGAGAAACATAGGGGCTGAAACACAGGGCGAGAAACAGAGGGGCTGAAACAGAGGGGCTGAAACAGAGGGCGTGAAACAGAGGGGCTGAAACAGAGGGCGAGAAACAGAGGGGCTAAATCAGAGGGGCAGAAACAGAGGGCGAGAAACAGAGGGGCTGAAACAGAGGGCGAGAAACAGAGGGGCTGAAACAGAGGGGCTGAAACAGAGGGGCTGAAACAGAGGGCGAGAAACAGAGGGGTTGAATCAGAGGGGCTGAATCAGAGGGGCTGAATCAGAGGGGCTGAAACAGAGGGGCTGAAACAGAGGGCGAGAAACAGAGGGGCTGAAACAGAGGGGCTGAAACAGAGGGGCTGAAACAGAGGGCGAGAAACAGAGGGGCTGAAACAGAGGGGCTGAAACAGAGGGGCTGAAACAGAGGGGCTGAAACAGAGAGGCTGAAACAGAGGGCGAGAAACAGAGGGGCTAAATCAGAGGGGCAGAAACAGGGGGCGAGAAACAGAGGGGCTGAAACAGAGGGCGAGAAACAGAGGGGCTGAAACAGAGGGGCTGAAACAGAGGGGCTGAAACAGAGGGCGAGAAACAGAGAGGCTGAAACAGAGGGCGAGAAACAAAGGAGCTGAAACAGAGGGGCTGAAACAGTGGGGCAGAAACAGAAGGACTGAAACAGAGGGGCTTAAACAGAGGGCGAGAAACAGAAGGGCTGAATCAGAGGGGCGGAATCAGAGGGGCTGAAACAGAGTGGCTGAATCAGAGGGGCTGAAACACAGGGCGAGAACAAGAGGGGCTGAAACAGAGGGCGAGAAACAGAGGGGCTGAAACAGAGGGCGAGAAACAGAGGGGCTGAAACAGCGAGGCTGAAACAGAGGGGCTGAAACAGAGGGGCTGAAACAGAGGGCGAGAAACAGAGAGGCTGAAACAGAGGGCGAGAAACAGAGGGGCTGAAACAGCGGGCCAGAAACAGAGGGGCTGAAACAGAGGGCGAGAAACAGAGCGGCTGAAACAGAGGGGCTGAAACAGAAGTGCTGAAACAGAGGGCGAGAAACAGAGAGGCTGAAACAGAGGGCGAGAAACAGAGGGGCTGAAACAGAGGGCGAGAAACAGAGGGGCTGAAACAGAGGGGCTGAAACAGAGAGCGCGAAACAGAGGGGCTGAAACAGAGGGCGAGAAACAGAGGGGCTGAAAAAGAGGGGCTGAAACAGAGGGTGAGAAACAGAGGGGCTGAAACAGAGGGGCTGAAACAGAGGGCGAGAAATAGAGGGGCTGAAAAAGAGGGCGAGAAACAGAGGGGCTGAAACACAGGGCGAGAAACAGAGGGGCTGAAACAGAGGGGCTGAAACAGAGGGGCTGAAACAGAGGGCAAGAAACAGAGGGGCTAAATCAGAGGGGCAGAAACAGAGGGCGAGAAACAGAAGGGCTGAAACAGAGGGGCTGAAACAGAGGGGCTGAAACAGAGGGCGAGAAACAGAGGGGCTGAAACAGAGGGCGAGAAACAGAGGGGCTGAAACAGAGGGGCTGAAACAGTGGGGCTGAAACAGAAGGACTGAAACAGAGGGGCTGAAACAGAGGGCGAGAAACAGAAGGGCTGAATCAGAGGGGCTGAATCAGAGGGGCTGAAACAGAGGGGCTGAATCAGAGGGTCTGAAACAGAGGGGCTGAAACAGAGGGCGAGAAATAGAGGGCGAGAAACAGAGGGGCTGAAACAGAGGGGCTGAAACAGAGGGGCTGATACAGAGGGCGAGAAACAGAGGGGCTGAAACAGAGGGCGAGAAACAGAGGGGCTGAAACAGAGGGCGAGAAACAGAGGGGCTGAAACAGCGAGGCTGAAACAGAGGGGCTGAAACAGAGGGGCTGAAACAGAGGGGCTGAAACAGAGGGCCAGAAACAGAGGGGCTGAAACAGAGGGCGAGAAACAGAGCGGCTGAAACAGAGGGGCTGAAACAGAAGGGCTGAAACTGAGGGGCTGAAACAGAGGGCGAGAAACTGAGGGGTTGAATCAGAGGGGCTGAATCAGCGGGGCTGAATTAGAGGGGCTGAAACAGAGTGGCTGAAACAGACGGGCTGAAACAGAGGGCGAGAAACAGAGAGGCTGAAACAGAGGGCGAGAAACAAAGGAGCTGAAACAGAGGGGCTGAAACAGTGGGGCAGAAACAGAAGGACTGAAACAGAGGGGCTTAAACAGAGGGCGAGAAACAGAAGGGCTGAATCAGAGGGGCGGAATCAGAGGGGCTGAAACAGAGTGGCTGAATCAGAGGGGCTGAAACACAGGGCGAGAACAAGAGGGGCTGAAACAGAGGGCGAGAAACAGAGGGGCTGAAACAGAGGGGCTGAAACAGAGGGCGAGAAACAGAGGGGCTGAAACAGAGGGCGAGAAACAGAGGGGCTGAAACAGAGGGCGAGAAACAGAGGGGCTGAAACAGCGAGGCTGAAACAGAGGGGCTGAAACAGAGGGGCTGAAACAGAGGGCGAGAAACAGAGAGGCTGAAACAGAGGGCGAGAAACAGAGGGGCTGAAACAGCGGGCCAGAAACAGAGGGGCTGAAACAGAGGGCGAGAAACAGAGGGGCTGAAACAGAGGGGCTGAAACAGAAGTGCTGAAACAGAGGGCGAGAAACAGAGAGGCTGAAACAGAGGGCGAGAAACAGAGGGGCTGAAACAGAGGGCGAGAAACAGAGGGGCTGAAACAGAGGGGCTGAAACAGAGAGCGCGAAACAGAGGGGCTGAAACAGAGGGCGAGAAACAGAGGGGCTGAAAAAGAGGGGCTGAAACAGAGGGTGAGAAACAGAGGGGCTGAAACAGAGGGGCTGAAACAGAGGGGCTGCAACAGAGGGGCTGAAACAGAGGGCGAGAAATAGAGGGGCTGAAACAGAGGGCGAGAAACAGAGGGGCTGAAACACAGGGCGAGAAACAGAGGGGCTGAAACAGAGGGGCTGAAACAGAGGGGCTGAAACAGAGGGCAAGAAACAGAGGGGCTAAATCAGAGGGGCAGAAACAGAGGGCGAGAAACAGAAGGGCTGAAACAGAGGGGCTGAAACAGAGGGGCTGAAACAGAGGGCGAGAAACAGAGGGGCTGAAACAGAGGGCGAGAAACAGAGGGGCTGAAACAGAGGGGCTGAAACAGTGGGGCTGAAACAGAAGGACTGAAACAGAGGGGCTGAAACAGAGGGCGAGAAACAGAAGGGCTGAATCAGAGGGGCTGAATCAGAGGGGCTGAAACAGAGGGGCTGAATCAGAGGGTCTGAAACAGAGGGGCTGAAACAGAGGGCGAGAAATACAGGCCGAGAAACAGAGGGGCTGAAACAGAGGGGCTGAAACAGAGGGGCTGATACAGAGGGCGAGAAACAGAGGGGCTGAAACAGAGGGCGAGAAACAGAGGGGCTGAAACAGAGGGCGAGAAACAGAGGGGCTGAAACAGCGAGGCTGAAACAGAGGGGCTGAAACAGAGGGGCTGAAACAGAGGGGCTGAAACAGAGGGCCAGAAACAGAGGGGCTGAAACAGAGGGCGAGAAACAGAGCGGCTGAAACAGAGGGGCTGAAACAGAAGGGCTGAAACTGAGGGGCTGAAACAGAGGGCGAGAAACTGAGGGGTTGAATCAGAGGGGCTGAATCAGCGGGGCTGAATCAGAGGGGCTGAAACAGAGTGGCTGAAACAGACGGGCTGAAACAGAGGGGCTGAAAAAGAGGGCGAAAAACAGAGGGGCTGAAACAGAGGCCGAGAAACAGAGGGGCTGAAACAGAGGGGCTTAAACAGAGGGGCTGAATGAGTGTGGCTGAATCAGAGGGGCTGAATCAGAGGGGCTGGAACAGAGGGGGAGAAACAGAGGGGCTGAAACAGAGAGGCTGAATCAGAGGGGCTGAAACAGAGGGCGAGAAACAGAGGGGCTGAAACAGAGGGCGAGAAACAGAGGGGCAGAAAGAGAGGGCGAGAAACAGAGGGGCTGAAACAGAGGGGCTGAAACAGAGGGCGAAAAAGAGAGGGGCTGAAACAGAGGGCTAGAAACAGAGGGTGAGAAACAGAGGGCGAGAAACAGAGGGGATGAAACAGAGGGGTTGAAACAGAGGGGCTGAAACAGAGGGGCTGAAACAGAGGGGCTGAATCAGAGGGGCTGAAACAGAAGGCGAGAAACAGAGGGGCTGAAACAGAGGGCGAGAAACAGAGGGGCTGAAACAGAGGGGCTGAAACAGAGGGCGAGAAACAGAGGGGCTGAAACAGAGGGGCTGAATCAGAGGGGCTGAAACAGAGGGCGAGAAACAGAGGGGCTGAAACAGAGGGCGAGAAACAGAGGGGCTGAAACAGAGGGGCTGAAACAGAGGGGCTGAAACAGAGGGCGAGAAACAGAGGGGCTGAAACAGAGGGCGAGAAACAGTGGGGCTGAATCAGAGGGCGAGAAGCAGAGGGGCTGAAACAGAGGGGCTGAAACAGAGGGGCTGAAACAGAGGACGAGAAACAGAGGGGCTGAATCAGAGGGGCTGAATCTGAGGGGCTGGAACAGAGGGGCTGAAAAAGAGTGCGAAAAACAGAGGGGCTGAAACAGAGGCCGAGAAACAGAGGGCGAGAAACAGAGGGGCTGAAACAGAGGGGCTGAAACAGACGGGCTGAAACAGAGAGCCTGAAACAGAGGGCGAGAAACAGAGGGGCTGAAACAGAGGGCGAGAAACAGAGGGGCTGAAACAGAGGGGCTGAAACAGAGGGGCTGAAACAGAGGGGCTAAAACAGAGGGCGAGAAACAGAGAGGCTGAAACAGAGGGCGAGAAACAGAGGGGCTGAAACAGAGGGCGAGAAACAGAGGGGCTGAAACAGGGGGCGAGAAACAGAGGGGCTGAAACAGAGGGGCTGAAACAGAGGGGCTGAAACAGAGGGCGAGAAACAGAGGGGCTGAAACAGAGGGTGAGAAACAGAGGGGATGAAACAGAGGGCGAGAAACAGAGGGCAAGAAACAGAGGGACTGAAACAGAGGGGCTGAAACACAGCAGCTGAAACAGAGGGCGAGAAACAGAGGGGCTGAAACAGAGGGCGAGAAACAGTGGGGCTGAAACAGAGGGCGAGAAACAGAGGGGCTGAAACAGAGGGGCTGAAACAGAGGGGCTGAAACAGAGGGGCTGAAACAGAGGGCGAGAAATTGAGGGGCTGAAACAGAGGGCGAGAAACAGAGGGGCTGAAACACAGGGCGAGAAACAGAGGGGCTGAAACAGAGGGGCTGAAACAGAGGGGCTGAAACAGAGGGCGTGAAACAGAGGGGCTGAAACAGAGGGCGAGAAACAGAGGGGCTAAATCAGAGGGGCAGAAACAGAGGGCGAGAAACAGAGGGGCTGAAACAGAGGGCGAGAAACAGAGGGGCTGAAACAGAGGGGCTGAAACAGAGGAGCTGAAACAGAGGGCGAGAAACAGAGGGGTTGAATCAGAGGGGCTGAATCAGAGGGGCTGAATCAGAGGGGCTGAAACAGAGGGGCTGGAACAGAGGGCGAGAAACAGAGGGGCTGAAACAGAGGGGCTGAAACAGAGGGCGAGAAACAGAGGAGCTGAAACAGAGGGGCTGAAACTGAGGGGCTGAAACAGAGGGGCTAAAACAGAGGGCGAGAAACAGAGAGGCTGAAACAGAGGGCGAGAAACAGAGGGGCTGAAACAGAGGGCGAGAAACAGAGGGGCTGAAACAGGGGGCGAGAAACAGAGGGGCTGAAACAGAGGGGCTGAAACAGAGGGGCTGAAACAGAGGGCGAGAAACAGAGGGGCTGAAACAGAGGGTGAGAAACAGAGGGGATGAAACAGAGGGCGAGAAACAGAGGGCAAGAAACAGAGGGACTGAAACAGACGGGCTGAAACACAGCAACTGAAACAGAGGGCGAGAAACAGAGGGGCTGAAACAGAGGGCGAGAAACAGCGGGGCTGAAACAGAGGGCGAGAAACAGAGGGGCTGAAATAGAGGGGCTGAAACAGAGGGGCTGAAACAGAGGGCGAGAAATTGAGGGGCTGAAACAGAGGGCGAGAAACAGAGGGGCTGAAACACAGTGCGAGAAACAGAGGGGCTGAAACAGAGGGGCTGAAACAGAGGGGCTGAAACAGAGAGGCTGAAACAGAGGGCGAGAAACAGAGGGGCTAAATCAGAGGGGCAGAAACAGAGGGCGAGAAACAGAGGGGCTGAAACAGAGGGCGAGAAACAGAAGGGCTGAAACAGAGGGGCTGAAACAGAGGGGCTGAAACAGAGAGGCTGAAACAGAGGGCGAGAAACAGAGGGGCTGAAACAGAGGGGCTGAAACAGTGGGGCAGAAACAGAAGGACTGAAACAGAGGGGCTTAAACAGAGGGCGAGAAACAGAAGGGCTGAATCAGAGGGGCTGAATCAGAGGGGCTGAAACAGAGTGGCTGAATCAGAGGGGCTGAAACAGAGGGCGAGAACAAGAGGGGCTGAAACAGAGGGCGAGAAACAGAGGGGCTGAAACAGAGGGGCTGAAACAGAGGGCGAGAAACAGAGGGGCTGAAACAGAGGGCGAGAAACAGAGGGGCTGAAACAGAGGGCGAGAAACAGAGGGGCTGAAACAGCGAGGCTGAAACAGAGGGGCTGAAACAGAGGGGCTGAAACAGAGGGCGAGAAACAGAGAGGCTGAAACAGAGGGCGAGAAACAGAGGGGCTGAAACAGCGGGCCAGAAACAGAGGGGCTGAAACAGAGGGCGAGAAACAGAGCGGCTGAAACAGAGGGGCTGAAACAGAAGTGCTGAAACTGAGGGGCTGAAACAGAGGGCGAGAAACAGAGGGGTTGAATCAGAGGGCCTGAAACAGAGTGGCTGAAACAGACGGGCTGAAACAGAGGGGCTGAAAAAGAGGGCGAAAAACAGAGGGGCTGAAACAGAGGCCGAGAAACAGAGGGGCTGAAACAGAGGGGCTTAAACAGAAGAGCTGAATGAGTGGGGCTGAATCAGAGGGGCTGAATCAGAGGGGCTGGAACAGAGGGGGAGAAACAGAGGGGCTGAAACAGAGAGGCTGAATCAGAGGGGCTGAAACAGAGGGCGAGAAACAGAGGGGCTGAAACAGAGGGCGAGAAACAGAGGGGCAGAAAGAGAGGGCGAGAAACAGAGGGGCTGAAACAGAGGGGCTGAAACAGAGGGCGAAAAAGAGAGGGGCTGAAACAGAGGGCTAGAAACAGAGGGTGAGAAACAGAGGGCGAGAAACAGAGGGGATGAAACAGAGGGGTTGAAACAGAGGGGCTGAAACAGAGGGGCTGAAACAGAGGGGCTGAATCAGAGGGGCTGAAACAGAAGGCGAGAAACAGAGGGGCTGAAACAGAGGGCGAGAAACAGAGGGGCTGAAACAGAGGGGCTGAAACAGAGGGCGAGAAACAGAGGGGCTGAAACAGAGGGGCTGAACCAGAGGGGCTGAAACAAAGGGCGAGAAACAGAGGGGCTGAAACAGAGGCCGAGAAACAGTGGGGCTGAATCAGAGGGCGAGAAGCAGAGGGGCTGAAACAGAGGGGCTGAAACAGAGGACGAGAAATAGAGGGGCTGAATCAGAGGGGCTGAATCAGAGGGGCTGGAACAGAGGGGCTGAATAAGAGGGCGAGAAACAAACGGGCTGAAACAGCGGGCGAGAAACAGAGGGCGAGAAACAGAGGGGCTGAAACAGAGGGGCTGAAACAGACGGGCTGAAACAGAGAGCCTGAAACAGAGGACGAGAAACAGAGGGGCTGAAACAGAGGGGCTGAAACAGAGGGGCTAAAACAGAGGGCGAGAAACAGAGAGGCTGAAACAGAGGGGCTGAAACAGAAGGGCTGAAACAGAAGGGCTGAAACAGAGGGCGAGAAACAGAGGGGCTGAAACAGAGGGCGAGAAACCGAGGGGCTGAAACAGAGGGCGAGAAACAGAGTGGCTGAAACAGAGGGGCTGAAACAGAGAGCGCGAAACAGAGGGGCTGAAACAGAGGGCGAGAAAGAGAGGGGCTGAAAAAGAGGGGCTGAAACAGAGGGGCTAAATCAGAGGGACAGAAACAGAGGGCGATAAACAGAGGGGCTGAAACAGAGGGCGAGAAACAGAGCGGCTGAAACAGAGGGACTGAAACAGAGGGGCTGAAACAGAGGGGCTGAAACAGAGGGCGAGAAA
Source organism: Chiloscyllium punctatum (assembly GCF_047496795.1). Taxonomy (NCBI): domain Eukaryota; kingdom Metazoa; phylum Chordata; class Chondrichthyes; order Orectolobiformes; family Hemiscylliidae; genus Chiloscyllium; species Chiloscyllium punctatum. Next base: position 3,110,428 of record NC_092782.1, read on the forward strand.
CAGAGGGGCTGAAACAGAGGGCGAAAAACAGAGGGGCTGAAACAGAGGGGCTGAAACACAAGGGCTGAAACGGAGGGGCTGAAACAGAGGGCGAGAAACAGAGGGGCTGAATCAGAGGGGCTGAATTAGAGGGGCTGAAACAGAGGCGCTGAAACAGAGGGCGAGAAACAGAGGGGCTGAAACAGAGGGCGAGTAACAGAGGGCGAGAAACAGAGGGGCTGAAACAGAGGGGCTGAAACAGAGGGGCTGAAACAGAGGGGCTGATACAGAGGGCGAGAAACAGAGGGGCTGAATCAGAGGGTCTGAAACAGAGGGTGAGAAACAGAGGGGCTGAAACAGAGGGCGAGAAACAGAGTGGCTGAAACAGACGGGCTGAAACAGAGGGGCTGAAAAAGAGGGCAAAAAACAGAGGGGCTGAAACAGAGGCCGAGAAACAGTGGGGCTGAAACAGAGGGGCTTAAACAGAGGGGCTGAATGAGTGGGGCTGAATCAGAGGGGCTGAATCAGAGGGGCTGGAACAGAGGGGGAGAAACAGAGGGGCTGAAACAGAGAGGCTGAATCAGAGGGGCTGAAACAGAGGGCGAGAAAAAGAGGGGCTGAAACAGAGGGGCTGAAACAGAGTGCGAGGGACAGAGGGCGAGAAACAGAGGGGCTGAAAAAGGGGCTGAAACAGAGAGCGAGAAACAGAGGGGCTGAAACAGAGGGTCTGAAACAGAGGGCGAGAAACAGAGGGCGAGAAACAGAGGGGCTGAAACAGAGGAGCTGAAACAGAGGGTCTGAAACAGAGGGGCTGAAACAGAGGGCGAGAAACAGAGGGCGAGACACAGAGGGGCTGAAACAGAGGGGCTGAAACAGAGGGCGAGAAACAGAGGGGCAGAAACACAGGGTCTGAAACAGAGGGGCTGAAACAGTGGGCGAGAAACAGAGGGGCTGAAACAGAGGGGCTGAAACAGAGGGCTGAAACAGAGGGGCTGAAACAGAGGGCGAGAAACAGAGGGCGAGAAACAGAGGAGCTGAAACAGAGGGGCTGAAACAGAGTGGCTGAAACAGAGGGGCTGAAACAGAGGACGTGAAACAGAGGGCGAGAAACAGAGAGGCTGAAACAGAGGGGCTGAAACAGAGGGCGAGAAACAGAGGGTCTGAAACAGAGGGCGAGAAACAGAGTGGCTGAAACAGAGGGGCTGAAACAGAGGGCGAGAAACAGAGGGGCTGAAACAGTGGGGCTGAAACAGTGGACGAGAAACAGAGGGGCTGAAACAGAGGGGCAGAAACAGAGGGGCTGAAACAGAGGGCGAGAAACAGAGGGCGAGACGCAGAGGGGGTGAAACAGAGGGGCTGAAACAGAGGGCGAGATACAAAGGAGCTGAAACAGAGGGGCTGAAACAGAGGGCGAGAAACAGATGGGCTGAAACAGAGGGGCTGAAACAGAGGGGCTGAAACAGAGGGGCTGAAACAGAGGGGCTGAAACAGAGGGCGAGAAACAGAGGGGCAGAAACAGATGGGCTGAAACAGAGAGCGAGAAACAGAGGGCGAGAAACAGAGAGGCTGAAACAGAGGGGCTGAAACAGAGCAAGAAACAGAGGGGCTGAAACTGAGGGGCTGAAACAGAGGGCGAAAAACAGAGGGGCTGAAACAAATTGCGAGAAACAGAGGGGCTGAAACAGAGGGCTAGAAACAGAGGGTGGGACACAGAGGGGCTGAAACAGAGGGGCTGTAACAGAGGGCGAGAAACAGAGGGGCTGAAACAGAGGGCGAGAAACAGTGGGGCTGAAACAGAGGGGCTGACACAGAGGGCGAGAAACAGAGGGCCTGACACAGAGGGCGAGAAACAGAGGGGCTGAAACAGAGGGGCTGAAACAGTGGGCGAGAAATAGACGGGCTGAAACAGAGGGTGAGAAACAGAGGGGCTAAAACAGAGGGGCTGAAACAGAGGGGCTGAAACAGAGGGCGAGAAACAGAGGGGCTGAAGCAGAGCGTCTGAAACAGAGGGGCTGAATCAGAGGGGCTGAAACAGAGGGCGAGAAACAGAGGGGCTAAAACAGAGGGGCTGAAACAGAGGGCGAAAACCAGAGGGGATGAAACGGAGTGGTGAAACAGAGGGGCTGAAACTGAGGGCGAGAAACTGAGGGGCTGAAACAGAGGGGCTGAAACAGAGGGGATGACACAGAGGGGCTGAAACAGAGGGCGAGAAACAGGTGGGCTGAAACAGAGGGGCAGAAACAGAGGGCGAGAAACAGAGGGTGAGAAACATTTGGGCTGAAACAGAGGGGCTGAAACAGAGGGCAAGAAAAAGAGGGGCTGAAACAGAGGGGCTGCAACAGAGTGCGAGAGACAGAGGGCGAGAAACAGAGGGGCTGAAAAAGGGGGCTGAAACAGAGAGCGAGAAACAGAGGGGCTGAAACAGAGGGTCTGAAACAGAGGGCGAGAAACAGAGGGCGAGAAACAGAGGGGCTGAAACAGAGGAGCTGAAACAGAGGGGATGAAACAGAGGGGCTGAAACAGAGGGCGAGAAACAGGTGGGCTGAAACAGAGGGGCAGAAACAGAGGGCGAGAAACAGAGGGCGAGAAACATTGGGGCTGAAACAGAGGGGCTGAAACAGAGGGCGAGAAAAAGAGGGGCTGAAACAGAGGGGCTGAAACAGAGTGCGAGGGACAGAGGGCGAGAAACAGAGGGGCTGAAAAAGGGGGCTGAAACAGAGAGCGAGAAACAGAGGGGCTGAAACAGAGGGTCTGAAACAGAGGGCGAGAAACAGAGGGCGAGAAACAGAGGGGCTGAAACAGAGGAGCTGAAACAGAGGGTCTGAAACAGAGGGGCTGAAACAGAGGGCGAGAAACAGAGGCTGAGACACAGAGGGGCTGAAACAGAGGGGCTGAAACAGAGGGCGAGAAACAAAGGGGCAGAAACACAGGGTTTGAAACAGAGGGGCTGAAACAGTGGGCGAGAAACAGAGGGGCTGAAACAGAGGGGCTGAAACAGAGGGCTGAAACAGAGGGGCTGAAACAGAGGGCGAGAAACAGAGGGCAAGAAACAGAGGAGCTGAAACAGAGGGGCTGAAACAGAGTGGCTGAAACAGAGGGGCTGAAACAGAGGACGTGAAACAGAGGGCGAGAAACAGAGAGGCTGAAGCAGAGGGGCTGAAACAGAGGGCGAGAAACAGAGGGTCTGAAACAGAGGGCGAGAAACAGAGTGGCTGAAACAGAGGGGCTGAAACAGAGGGCGAGAAACAGAGGGGCTGAAACAGAGGGGCTGAAACAGTGGGCGAGAAACAGAGGGGCTGAAACAGAGGGGCAGAAACAGAGGGGCTGAAACAGAGGGCGAGAAACAGAGGGCGAGACGCAGAGGGGGTGAAACAGAGGGGCTGAAACAGAGGGCGAGATACAGAGGGGCTGAAACAGAGGGGCTGAAACAGAGGGCGAGAAACAGATGGGCTGAAACAGAGGGGCTGAAACAGAGGGGCTGAAACAGAGGGGCTGAAACAGAGGGCGAGAAACAGAGGGGCAGAAACAGATGGGCTGAAACAGAGAGCGAGAAACAGAGGGCGAGAAACAGAGAGGCTGAAACAGAGGGGCTGAAACAGAGCAAGAAACAGAGGGGCTGAAACTGAGGGGCTGAAACAGAGGGCGAAAAACAGAGGGGCTGAAACAAATTGCGAGAAACAGAGGGGCTGAAACAGAGGGCTAGAAACAGAGGGCGAGACACAGAGGGGCTGAAACAGAGGGGCTGAAACAGAGGGGCTGTAACAGAGGGCGAGAAACAGAGGGGCTGAAACAGAGGGCGAGAAACAGAGGGGCTGAAACAGAGGGGCTGAAACAGAGGGCGAGAAACAGAGAGGCTGAAACAGAGGGGCTGAAACAGAGGGGCTGAAACAGAGGGCGTGAAACAGAGGGCGAGAAACAGAGGGGCTGAAACAGAGGGTCTGAAACAGAGGGCGAGAAACAGAGGGGCTGAAACAGAGGGCGAGTAACCGAGTGGCTGAAACAGAGGGGCTGAAACAGAGGGCGAGATACAGAGGGGCTGAAACAGAGGGGCTGAAACAGAGGGCCAGAAACAGAGGGGCTGAAACAGAGGGGCTGAAAGAGAGGGGCTGAAACAGAGGGCGAGAAACAGAGGGGCTGAAACAGAGGGCGAGAAACAGAGGGCGAGACACAGAGGGGCTGAAACAGAGGGGCTGAAACAGAGGGGCTGAAACAGAGGGGCTGAAACTGAGGGCGAGAAACAGAGGGGCTGAAACAGAGGGGCTGAAAAAGTGGGCGAGAAACAGAGGGGCTGAAACAGAGGGGCAGAAACAGAGTGGCTGAAACACAGGGTGAGAAACAGAGGGGCTGAAACAGAGGGGCAGAAACGCAGGGCGAGACACAGTGGGGCTGAAACAGAGGGGATGAAACAGAGGGCGAGATACAGAGGGGCTGAAACAGAGGGCGAGAAACAGAGGGCGAGACACAGAGGGGCTGAAACAGAGGGGCTGAAACAGAGGGGCTGAAACTGAGGGCGAGAAACAGAGCGGCTGAAACAGATGGGCTGAAACAGTGGGCGAGAAACAGAGGGGCAGAAACAGAGGGGCAGAAACAGAGTGGCTGAAACACAGGGCGAGAAACAGAGGGGCTGAAACAGAGTGCAAGAAACACAGGGCGAGACACAGAGGGGCTGAAACAGAGGGGATGAAACAGAGGGCGAGATACAGAGGGGCTGAAACAGAGGGGCTGAAACAGAGGTCGAGAAACAAAGGGGCTGAAACAGAGGGGCTCAAACAGAGGGGCTGAAACACAGGGTGAAAAACAGAGGGGCTGAAACTGAGGGCGAGAAACAGAGGGGCTGAAACAGAGGGTCTGAAACAGAGGGCGAGAAACAGTGGGGCTGAAACAGAGGGGCTGAAACAGAGGGGCTGAAACAGAGGGGCTGAATCAGAGGGGCTGAAACAGAGGGCGAGAAACAGAGGGGCTAAAACAGAGGGGCTGAAACAGAGGGCGAAAACCAGAGGGGATGAAACGGAGTGGTGAAACAGAGGGGCTGAAACAGAGGGCGAGAAACTGAGGGGCTGAAACAGAGGGGCTGAAACAGAGGGGATGACACAGAGGGGCAGAAACAGAGGGCGAGAAACAGGTGGGCTGAAACAGAGGGGCAGAAACAGAGGGCGAGAAACAGAGGGCGAGAAACATTGGGGCTGAAACAGAGGGGCTGAAACAGAGGGCGAGAAAAAGAGGGGCTGAAACAGAGGGGCTGCAACAGAGTGCGAGAGACAGAGGCTGAGACACAGAGGGGCTGAAACAGAGGGGCTGAAACAGAGGGCGAGAAACAAAGGGGCAGAAACACAGGGTTTGAAACAGAGGGGCTGAAACAGTGGGCGAGAAACAGAGGGGCTGAAACAGAGGGGCTGAAACAGAGGGCTGAAACAGAGGGGCTGAAACAGAGGGCGAGAAACAGAGGGCAAGAAACAGAGGAGCTGAAACAGAGGGGCTGAAACAGAGTGGCTGAAACAGAGGGGCTGAAACAGAGGACGTGAAACAGAGGGCGAGAAACAGAGAGGCTGAAGCAGAGGGGCTGAAACAGAGGGCGAGAAACAGAGGGTCTGAAACAGAGGGCGAGAAACAGAGTGGCTGAAACAGAGGGGCTGAAACAGAGGGCGAGAAACAGAGGGGCTGAAACAGAGGGGCTGAAACAGTGGGCGAGAAACAGAGGGGCTGAAACAGAGGGGCAGAAACAGAGGGGCTGAAACAGAGGGCGAGAAACAGAGGGCGAGACGCAGAGGGGGTGAAACAGAGGGGCTGAAACAGAGGGCGAGATACAGAGGGGCTGAAACAGAGGGGCTGAAACAGAGGGCGAGAAACAGATGGGCTGAAACAGAGGGGCTGAAACAGAGGGGCTGAAACAGAGGGGCTGAAACAGAGGGCGAGAAACAGAGGGGCAGAAACAGATGGGCTGAAACAGAGAGCGAGAAACAGAGGGCGAGAAACAGAGAGGCTGAAACAGAGGGGCTGAAACAGAGCAAGAAACAGAGGGGCTGAAACTGAGGGGCTGAAACAGAGGGCGAAAAACAGAGGGGCTGAAACAAATTGCGAGAAACAGAGGGGCTGAAACAGAGGGCTAGAAACAGAGGGCGAGACACAGAGGGGCTGAAACAGAGGGGCTGAAACAGAGGGGCTGTAACAGAGGGCGAGAAACAGAGGGGCTGAAACAGAGGGCGAGAAACAGAGGGGCTGAAACAGAGGGGCTGAAACAGAGGGCGAGAAACAGAGAGGCTGAAACAGAGGGGCTGAAACAGAGGGGCTGAAACAGAGGGCGTGAAACAGAGGGCGAGAAACAGAGGGGCTGAAACAGAGGGTCTGAAACAGAGGGCGAGAAACAGAGGGGCTGAAACAGAGGGCGAGTAACCGAGTGGCTGAAACAGAGGGGCTGAAACAGAGGGCGAGATACAGAGGGGCTGAAACAGAGGGGCTGAAACAGAGGGCCAGAAACAGAGGGGCTGAAACAGAGGGGCTGAAAGAGAGGGGCTGAAACAGAGGGCGAGAAACAGAGGGGCTGAAACAGAGGGCGAGAAACAGAGGGCGAGACACAGAGGGGCTGAAACAGAGGGGCTGAAACAGAGGGGCTGAAACAGAGGGGCTGAAACTGAGGGCGAGAAACAGAGGGGCTGAAACAGAGGGGCTGAAAAAGTGGGCGAGAAACAGAGGGGCTGAAACAGAGGGGCAGAAACAGAGTGGCTGAAACACAGGGTGAGAAACAGAGGGGCTGAAACAGAGGGGCAGAAACGCAGGGCGAGACACAGTGGGGCTGAAACAGAGGGGATGAAACAGAGGGCGAGATACAGAGGGGCTGAAACAGAGGGCGAGAAACAGAGGGCGAGACACAGAGGGGCTGAAACAGAGGGGCTGAAACAGAGGGGCTGAAACTGAGGGCGAGAAACAGAGCGGCTGAAACAGATGGGCTGAAACAGTGGGCGAGAAACAGAGGGGCAGAAACAGAGGGGCAGAAACAGAGTGGCTGAAACACAGGGCGAGAAACAGAGGGGCTGAAACAGAGTGCAAGAAACACAGGGCGAGACACAGAGGGGCTGAAACAGAGGGGATGAAACAGAGGGCGAGATACAGAGGGGCTGAAACAGAGGGGCTGAAACAGAGGTCGAGAAACAAAGGGGCTGAAACAGAGGGGCTCAAACAGAGGGGCTGAAACACAGGGTGAAAAACAGAGGGGCTGAAACTGAGGGCGAGAAACAGAGGGGCTGAAACAGAGGGTCTGAAACAGAGGGCGAGAAACAGTGGGGCTGAAACAGAGGGGCTGAAACAGAGGGGCTGAAACAGAGGGGCTGAATCAGAGGGGCTGAAACAGAGGGCGAGAAACAGAGGGGCTAAAACAGAGGGGCTGAAACAGAGGGCGAAAACCAGAGGGGATGAAACGGAGTGGTGAAACAGAGGGGCTGAAACAGAGGGCGAGAAACTGAGGGGCTGAAACAGAGGGGCTGAAACAGAGGGGATGACACAGAGGGGCAGAAACAGAGGGCGAGAAACAGGTGGGCTGAAACAGAGGGGCAGAAACAGAGGGCGAGAAACAGAGGGCGAGAAACATTGGGGCTGAAACAGAGGGGCTGAAACAGAGGGCGAGAAAAAGAGGGGCTGAAACAGAGGGGCTGCAACAGAGTGCGAGAGACAGAGGGCGAGAAACCGAGGGGCTGAAAAAGGGGGCTGAAACAGAGAGCGAGAAACAGAGGGGCTGAAACAGAGGGTCTGAAACAGAGGGCGAGAAACAGAGGGCGAGAAACAGAGGGGCTGAAACAGAGGAGCTGAAACAGAGGGGATGACACAGAGGGGCTGAAACAGAGGGCGAGAAACAGGTGGGCTGAAACAGAGGGGCAGAAACAGAGGGCGAGAAACAGAGGGCGAGAAACATTGGGGCTGAAACAGAGGGGCTGAAATAGAGGGCGAGAAAAAGAGGGGCTGAAACAGAGGGGCTGAAACAGAGTGCGAGGGACAGAGGGCGAGAAACAGAGGGGCTGAAAAAGGGGGCTGAAACAGAGAGCGAGAAACAGAGGGGCTGAAACAGAGGGTCTGAAACAGAGGGCGAGAAACAGAGGGCGAGAAACAGAGGGGCTGAAACAGAGGAGCTGAAACAGAGGGGCTGAAACAGAGGGGCTGAAACAGAGGGGCTGAAACAGAGGGCGAAAACCAGAGGGGATGAAACGGAGTGGTGAAACAGAGGGGCTGAAACTGAGGGCGAGAAACTGAGGGGCTGAAACAGAGGGGCTGAAACAGAGGGGATGACACAGAGGGGCTGAAACAGAGGGCGAGAAACAGGTGGGCTGAAACAGAGGGGCAGAAACAGAGGGCGAGAAACAGAGGGTGAGAAACATTTGGGCTGAAACAGAGGGGCTGAAACAGAGGGCAAGAAAAAGAGGGGCTGAAACAGAGGGGCTGCAACAGAGTGCGAGAGACAGAGGGCGAGAAACAGAGGGGCTGAAAAAGGGGGCTGAAACAGAGAGCGAGAAACAGAGGGGCTGAAACAGAGGGTCTGAAACAGAGGGCGAGAAACAGAGGGCGAGAAACAGAGGGGCTGAAACAGAGGAGCTGAAACAGAGGGGATGAAACAGAGGGGCTGAAACAGAGGGCGAGAAACAGGTGGGCTGAAACAGAGGGGCAGAAACAGAGGGCGAGAAACAGAGGGCGAGAAACATTGGGGCTTAAACAGAGGGGCTGAAACAGAGGGCGAGAAAAAGAGGGGCTGAAACAGAGGGGCTGAAACAGAGTGCGAGGGACAGAGGGCGAGAAACAGAGGGGCTGAAAAAGGGGGCTGAAACAGAGAGCGAGAAACAGAGGGGCTGAAACAGAGGGTCTGAAACAGAGGGCGAGAAACAGAGGGCGAGAAACAGAGGGGCTGAAACAGAGGAGCTGAAACAGAGGGTCTGAAACAGAGGGGCTGAAACAGAGGGCGAGAAACAGAGGCCGAGACACAGAGGGGCTGAAACAGAGGGGCTGAAACAGAGGGCGAGAAACAAAGGGGCAGAAACACAGGGTTTGAAACAGAGGGGCTGAAACAGTGGGCGAGAAACAGAGGGGCTGAAACAGAGGGGCTGAAACAGAGGGCTGAAACAGAGGGGCTGAAACAGAGGGCGAGAAACAGAGGGCAAGAAACAGAGGAGCTGAAACAGAGGGGCTGAAACAGAGTGGCTGAAACAGAGGGGCTGAAACAGAGGACGTGAAACAGAGGGCGAGAAACAGAGAGGCTGAAGCAGAGGGGCTGAAACAGAGGGCGAGAAACAGAGGGTCTGAAACAGAGGGCGAGAAACAGAGTGGCTGAAACAGAGGGGCTGAAACAGAGGGCGAGAAACAGAGGGGCTGAAACAGAGGGGCTGAAACAGTGGGCGAGAAACAGAGGGGCTGAAACAGAGGGGCAGAAACAGAGGGGCTGAAACAGAGGGCTAGAAACAGAGGGCGAGACGCAGAGGGGGTGAAACAGAGGGGCTGAAACAGAGGGCGAGATACAGAGGGGCTGAAACAGAGGGGCTGAAACCGAGGGCGAGAAACAGATGGGCTGAAACAGAGGGGCTGAAACAGAGGGGCTGAAACAGAGGGGCTGAAACAGAGGGGCTGAAACAGAGGGCGAGAAACAGAGGGGCAGAAACAGATGGGCTGAAACAGAGAGCGAGAAACAGAGGGCGAGAAACAGAGAGGCTGAAACAGAGGGGCTGAAACAGAGCAAGAAACAGAGGGGCTGAAACTGAGGGGCTGAAACAGAGGGCGAAAAACAGAGGGGCTGAAACAAATTGCGAGAAACAGAGGGGCTGAAACAGAGGGCTAGAAACAGAGGGCGAGACACAGAGGGGCTGAAACAGAGGGGCTGAAACAGAGGGGCTGTAACAGAGGGCGAGAAACAGAGGGGCTGAAACAGAGGGCGAGAAACAGAGGGGCTGAAACAGAGGGGCTGAAACAGAGGGCGAGAAACAGAGAGGCTGAAACAGAGGGGCTGAAACAGAGGGGCTGAAACAGAGGGCGTGAAACAGAGGGCGAGAAACAGAGGGGCTGAAACAGAGGGTCTGAAACAGAGGGCGAGAAACAGAGGGGCTGAAACAGAGGGCGAGTAACCGAGTGGCTGAAACAGAGGGGCTGAAACAGAGGGCGAGATACAGAGGGGCTGAAACAGAGGGGCTGAAACAGAGGGCCAGAAACAGAGGGGCTGAAACAGAGGGGCTGAAAGAGAGGGGCTGAAACAGAGGGCGAGAAACAGAGGGGCTGAAACAGAGGGCGAGAAACAGAGGGCGAGACACAGAGGGGCTGAAACAGAGGGGCTGAAACAGAGGGGCTGAAACAGAGGGGCTGAAACTGAGGGCGAGAAACAGAGGGGCTGAAACAGAGGGGCTGAAAAAGTGGGCGAGAAACAGAGGGGCTGAAACAGAGGGGCAGAAACAGAGTGGCTGAAACACAGGGTGAGAAACAGAGGGGCTGAAACAGAGGGGCAGAAACGCAGGGCGAGACACAGTGGGGCTGAAACAGAGGGGATGAAACAGAGGGCGAGATACAGAGGGGCTGAAACAGAGGGCGAGAAACAGAGGGCGAGACACAGAGGGGCTGAAACAGAGGGGCTGAAACAGAGGGGCTGAAACTGAGGGCGAGAAACAGAGCGGCTGAAACAGATGGGCTGAAACAGTGGGCGAGAAACAGAGGGGCTGAAACAGAGGGGCAGAAACAGAGTGGCTGAAACACAGGGCGAGAAACAGAGGGGCTGAAACAGAGTGCGAGAAACACAGGGCGAGACACAGAGGGGCTGAAACAGAGGGGATGAAACAGAGGGCGAGATACAGAGGGGCTGAAACAGAGGGGCTGAAACAGAGGTCGAGAAACAAAGGGGCTGAAACAGAGGGGCTCAAACAGAGGGGCTGAAACACAGGGTGAAAAACAGAGGGGATGAAACTGAGGGCGAGAAACAGAGGGGCTGAAACAGAGGGTCTGAAACAGAGGGCGAGAAACAGTGGGGCTGAAACAGAGGGGCTGAAACAGAGGGGCTGAAACAGAGGGGCTGAATCAGAGGGGCTGAAACAGAGGGCGAGAAACAGAGGGGCTAAAACAGAGGGGCTGAAACAGAGGGCGAAAACCAGAGGGGATGAAACGGAGTGGTGAAACAGAGGGGCTGAAACAGAGGGCGAGAAACTGAGGGGCTGAAACAGAGGGGCTGAAACAGAGGGGATGACACAGAGGGGCTGAAACAGAGGGCGAGAAACAGGTGGGCTGAAACAGAGGGGCAGAAACTGAGGGCGAGAAACAGAGGGCGAGAAACATTGGGGCTGAAACAGAGGGGCTGAAACAGAGGGCGAGAAAAAGAGGGGCTGAAACAGAGGGGCTGCAACAGAGTGCGAGAGACAGAGGGCGAGAAACCGAGGGGCTGAAAAAGGGGGCTGAAACAGAGAGCGAGAAACAGAGGGGCTGAAACAGAGGGTCTGAAACAGAGGGCGAGAAACAGAGGGCGAGAAACAGAGGGGCTGAAACAGAGGAGCTGAAACAGAGGGGATGACACAGAGGGGCTGAAACAGAGGGCGAGAAACAGGTGGGCTGAAACAGAGGGGCAGAAACAGAGGGCGAGAAACAGAGGGCGAGAAACATTGGGGCTGAAACAGAGGGGCTGAAACAGAGGGCGAGAAAAAGAGGGGCTGAAACAGAGGGGCTGAAACAGAGTGCGAGGGACAGAGGGCGAGAAACAGAGGGGCTGAAAAAGGGGGCTGAAACAGAGAGCGAGAAACAGAGGGGCTGAAACAGAGGGTCTGAAACAGAGGGCGAGAAACAGAGGGCGAGAAACAGAGGGGCTGAAACAGAGGAGCTGAAACAGAGGGGCTGAAACAGAGGGGCTGAAACAGAGGGCGAGAAACAGAGGGCGAGACACAGAGGGGCTGAAACAGAGGGGCTGAAACAGAGGGCGAGAAACAGAGGGGCAGAAACACAGGGTTTGAAACAGAGGGGCTGAAACAGTGGGCGAGAAACAGAGGGGCTGAAACAGAGGGGCTGAAACAGAGGGCTGAAACAGAGGGGCTGAAACAGAGGGCGAGAAACAGAGGGCGAGAAACAGAGGAGCTGAAACAGAGGGGCTGAAACAGAGTGGCTGAAACAGAGGGGCTGAAACAGAGGACGTGAAACAGAGGGCGAGAAACAGAGAGGCTGAAACAGAGGGGCTGAAACAGAGGGCGAGAAACAGAGGGGCTGAAACAGAGGGGCTGAAACAGTGGGCGAGAAACAGAGGGATTGAAACAGAGGGGCAGAAACAGAGGGGCTGAAACAGAGGGCGAGAAACAGAGGGCGAGATGCAGAGGGGGTGAAACAGAGGGGCTGAAACAGAGGGCGAGATACAGAGGGGCTGAAACAGAGGGGCTGAAACAGAGGGCGAGAAACAGATGGGCTGAAACAGAGGGGCTGAAACAGAGGGGCTGAAACAGAGGGGCTGAAACAGAGGGGCTGAAACAGAGGGCGAGAAACAGAGGGGCAGAAACAGATGGGCTGAAACAGAGAGCGAGAAACAGAGGGCGAGAAACAGAGAGGCTGAAACAGAGGGGCTGAAACAGGGCAAGAAACAGAGGGGCTGAAACTGAGGGGCTGAAACAGAGGGCGAAAAACAGAGGGGCTGAAACAAATTGCGAGAAACAGAGGGGCTGAAACAGAGGGCTAGAAAGAGAGGGCGAGACACAGAGGGGCTGAAACAGAGGGGCTGAAACAGAGGGGCTGTAACAGAGGGCGAGAAACAGAGGGGCTGAAACAGAGGGCGAGAAACAGAGGGGCTGAAACAGAGGGGCTGAAACAGAGGGCGAGAAACAGAGGGGCTGAAACAGAGGGGCTGAAACAGAGGGGCTGAAACAGAGGGCGTGAAACAGAGGGCGAGAAACAGAGGGGCTGAAACAGAGGGTCTGAAACAGAGGGCGAGAAACAGAGGGGCTGAAACAGAGGGCGAGTAACCGAGTGGCTGAAACAGAGGTGCTGAAACAGAGGGCGAGATACAGAGGGGCTGAAACAGAGGGGCTGAAACAGAGGGCGAGACACAGAGGGGCTGAAACAGAGGGGCTGAAACAGAGGGGCTGAAACAGAGGGGCTGAAACTGAGGGCGAGAAACAGTGGGGCTGAAACAGAGGGGCTGCAAAAGTGGGCGAGAAACAGAGGGGTTGAAACAGAGGGGCAGAAACAGAGTGGCTGAAACACAGGGCGAGAAACAGAGGGGCTGAAACAGAGGGGCAGAAACGCAGGGCGAGACACAGTGGGGCTGAAACAGAGGGGATGAAACAGAGGGCGAGATACAGAGGGGCTGAAACAGAGGGCGAGAAACAGAGGGGCTGAAACAGAGGGGTTGAAACAGAGGGGCTGAAACTGAGGGCGAGAAACAGAGCGGCTGAAACAGATGGGCTGAAACAGTGGGCGAGAAACAGAGGGGCTGAAACAGAGGGGCAGAAACAGAGTGGCTGAAACACAGGGCGAGAAACAGAGGGGCTGAAACAGAGTGCGAGAAACACAGGGCGAGACACAGAGGGGCTGAAACAGAGGGGATGAAACAGAGGGCGAGATACAGAGGGGCTGAAACAGAGGGGCTGAAACAGAGTGCGAGAGACAGAGGGCGAGAAACTGAGGGGCTGAAACAGAGGGTCAGAAACAGCGGGCGAGAAACAGAGGGCGAGAAACAGACGGGCTGAAACAGAGGGGCTGAAACAGAGGGGCTGAAACAGAGGGGCTGAAACAGAGGGCGAGAAACAGAGGACGAGACACAGACTGGCTGAAACAGAGGGGCTGAAACAGAGGGCGAGAAACAGAGGGGCAGAAACACAGGGTCTGAAAGAGAGGGGCTGAAACAGTGGGCGAGAAAGAGAGGGGCTGAAACAGAGGGGCTGAAACAGAGGGCTGAAACAGAGGGGCTGAAACAGAGGGCGAGAAACAGAGGGCGAGAATCAAAGGGGCTGAAACAGAGGGGCTGAAACAGAGTGGCTGAAACAGAGGGGCTGAAACAGAGGGCATGAAACAGAGGGCGAGAAACGGAGAGGCTGAAACAGAGGGGCTGAAAAGAAGGGCGAGAAACAGAGGGGCTGAAACAGAGGGCGAGAAACAGAGTGGCTGAAACAGAGGGGCTGAAACAGAGGGCGAGAAACAGAGGGGCTGAAACAGAGGGGCTGAAACAGTGGGCGAGAAACAGAGGGGCTGAAACAGAGGGGCAGAAACAGAGTGGCTGAAACAAAGGGCGAGAAACAGAGGGGCTGAAACAGAGGGCGAGAAACAGAGGGCGAGACGCAGAGGGGGTGAAACAGAGGGGCTGAAACAGAGCGCGAGATACAGAGGGGCTGAAACAGAGAGGCTGAAACAGAGGGCGAGAAACAGAGGGGCTGAAACAGAGGGGCTGAAACATAGGGGCTGAAACAGAGGGCGAGAAACAGAGGGGCAGAAACAGATGGGCTGAAACAGAGAGCGAGAAACAGAGGGCGAGAAACAGAGAGGCTGAAACAGAGGGGCTGAAACAGTGCAAGAAACAGAGGGGCTGAAACTGAGGGGCTGAAACAGAGGGCGAAAAACAGAGGGGCTGAAACAAATTGCGAGAAACAGAGGGGCTGAAACAGAGGGCTAGAAACAGAGGGCGAGAAACAGAGGGGCTGAAACAGAGGGGCTGAAACAGAGGGGCTGAAACAGAGGGCGAGAAACAGAGGGGCTGAAACAGAGCGGCTGAAACAGAGGGGCTGAAACAGAGGGGCTGAAACAGAGGGCGATAAACAGAGGGGCTGAAACAGAGGGGCTGAAACAGAGGGGCTGAAACAGAGGGCGTGAAACAGAGGGCGAGAAACAGAGGGGCTGAAACAGAGGGTCTGAAACAGAGGGCGAGAAACAGAGGGGCTGAAACAGAGGGGCTGAAACAGAGGGTGAGATACAGAGGGGCTGAAACAGAGGGGCTGAAACAGAGGGGCTGAAAGAGAGGGGCTGAAACAGAGGGCGAGAAACAGAGGGGCTGAAACAGAGGGCGAGAAACAGAGGGCGAGACACAGAGGGGCTGAAACAGAGGGGCTGAAACAGAGAGGCTGAAACAGAGGGGCTGAAACTGAGGGCGAGAAACAGAGGGGCTGAAACAGAGGGGCTGAAACAGTGTGCGAGAAACAGAGGGGCTGAAACGGAGGGGCAGAAACAGAGTGGCTGAAACACAGGGCGAGAAACAGAGGGGCTGAAACAGAGGTGCAGAAACACAGGGCGAGACACAGAGGGGCTGAAACAGAGGGGATGAAACAGAGGGGCTGAAACTGAGGGCGCGAAACAGAGCGGCTGAAACAGATGGGCTGAAACAGTGGGCGAGAAAAAGAGGGGCTGAAACAGAGGGGCAGAAACAGAGTGGCTGAAACACAGGGCGAGAAACAGAGGGGCTGAAACAGAGTGCGAGAAACACAGGGCGAGACACAGAGGGGCTGAAACAGAGGGGATGAAACAGAGGGCGAGATACAGAGGGGCTGAAACAGAGGGGCTGAAACAGAGGGCGAGAAACAGAGGGGCTGAATCTGAGGGGCTGAAACAGAGGGCGAGAAACAGAGGGGCTGAAACATATCGCGAGAAACAGAGGGGCTGAAACAGAGGGTTAGAAACAGAGGGCGAGACACAGAGGGGCTGAAACAGAGGGGCTGAAACAGAGGGGCTGAAACAGAGGGCGAGAAACAGAGGGGCTGAAACAGTGGGGCTGAAACAGAGGGCGAGAAACAGAGGGGCTGAAACAGAGGGCGAGAAACAGAGGGGCTGAAACAGAGGCGCTGAAACAGAGGGCTAGAAACAGAGGGCGAGACACAGAGGGGCTGAAACAGAGGGGCTGAAACAGAGGAGCCGAAACAGAGGGCGAGAAACAGAGGGGCTGACACAGAGGGCGAGAAACAGAGGGGCTGAAACAGAGGGCGAGAAACAGAGGGTCTGAAACAGAGGGCGAGAAACAGAGGGGCTGAAACAGAGGGGCTGAAACAGAGGGCGAGAGACAGAGGGGCTGAAACAGAGGGGCTGAAACAGAGGGCGAGAAACAGAGGGCGAGAAACAGAGGGCGAGAAACAGAGGGGCTGAAGCATAGCGTCTGAAACAGAGTGGCTGAATCAGAGGGGCTGAAACAGAGGGCGAGAAACAGAGGGGCTAAAACAGAGGGGCTGAAATAGAGGGCGAAAACCAGAGGGGATGAAACGGAGTGGTGAAACAGAGGGGCTGAAACTGAGGGCGAGAAACTGAGGGGCTGAAACAGAGGGGCTGAAACAGAAGGGCTGAAACAGAGGAGCTGAAACAGAGTGGGAGAAACAGAGGGGCTGAAACAGAGGGGCTGAAACAGAGGGCATGACACAGAGGAGCTGAAACCGAGGGCGTAAACAGGTGGGCTGAAACAGAGGGGCTGAAACAGAGGGCGAGAAAAAGAGGGGCTGAAACAGAGGGGCTGCAACAGAGTGCGAGAGACAGAGGGCGAGAAACAGAGGGGCTGAAAAAGGGGGCTGAAACAGAGAGCGAGAAACAGAGGGGCTGAAACAGAGGATCTGAAACAGAGGGCGAGAAACAGAGGGCGAGAAACAGAGGGGCTGAAACAGAGGAGCTGAAACAGAGGGGATGACACAGAGGGGCTGAAACAGAGGGCGAGAAACAGGTGGGCTGAAACAGAGGGGCAGAAACAGAGGGCGAGAAACAGAGGGCGAGAAACATTGGGGCTGAAACAGAGGGGCTGAAACAGAGGGCGAGAAAAAGAGGGGCTGAAACAGAGGGGCTGAAACAGAGTGCGAGGGACAGAGGGCGAGAAACAGAGGGGCTGAAAAAGGGGGCTGAAACAGAGAGCAAGAAACAGAGGGGCTGAAACAGAGGGTCTGAAACAGAGGGCGAGAAACAGAGGGCGAGAAACAGAGGGGCTGAAACAGAGGAGCTGAAACAGAGGGGCTGAAACAGAGGGGCTGAAACAGAGGGCGAGAAACAGAGGGCGAGACACAGAGGGGCTGAAACAGTGGGGCTGAAACAGAGGGCGAGAAACAGAGGGGCAGAAACACAGGGTTTGAAACAGAGGGGCTGAAACAGTGGGCGAGAAACAGAGGGGCTGAAACAGAGGGGCTGAAACAGAGGGCTGAAACAGAGGGGCTGAAACAGAGGGCGAGAAACAGAGGGCGAGAAACAGAGGAGCTGAAACAGAGGGGCTGAAACAGAGTGGCTGAAACAGAGGGGCTGAAACAGAGGACGTGAAACAGAGGGCGAGAAACAGAGAGGCTGAAACAGAGGGGCTGAAACAGAGGGCGAGAAACAGAGGGTCTGAAACAGAGGGCGAGAAACAGAGTGGCTGAAACAGAGGGGCTGAAACAGAGGGCGAGAAACAGAGGGGCTGAAACAGAGGGGCTGAAACAGTGGGCGAGAAACAGAGGGGCTGAAACAGAGGGGCAGAAACAGAGGGGCTGAAACAGAGGCCGAGAAACAGAGGGCGAGACGCAGAGGGGGTGAAACAGAGGGGCTGAAACAGAGGGCGAGATACAGAGGGGCTGAAACAGAGGGGCTGAAACAGAGGGCGAGAAACAGATGGGCTGAAACAGAGGGGCTGAAACAGAGGGCGAGACACAGAGGGGCTGAAACAGAGGGGCTGAAACAGAGGGGCTGAAACAGAGGGGCTGAAACTGAGGGCGAGAAACAGTGGGGCTGAAACAGAGGGGCTGCAAAAGTGGGCGAGAAACAGAGGGGTTGAAACAGAGGGGCAGAAACAGAGTGGCTGAAACACAGGGCGAGAAACAGAGGGGCTGAAACAGAGGGGCAGAAACGCAGGGCGAGACACAGTGGGGCTGAAACAGAGGGGATGAAACAGAGGGCGAGATACAGAGGGGCTGAAACAGAGGGCGAGAAACAGAGGGCGAGACACAGAGGGGCTGAAACAGAGGGGTTGAAACAGAGGGGCTGAAACTGAGGGCGAGAAACAGAGCGGCTGAAACAGATGGGCTGAAACAGTGGGCGAGAAACAGAGGGGCTGAAACAGAGGGGCAGAAACAGAGTGGCTGAAACACAGGGCGAGAAACAGAGGGGCTGAAACAGAGTGCGAGAAACACAGGGCGAGACACAGAGGGGCTGAAACAGAGGGGATGAAACAGAGGGCGAGATACAGAGGGGCTGAAACAGAGGGGCTGAAACAGAGTGCGAGAGACAGAGGGCGAGAAACTGAGGGGCTGAAACAGAGGGTCAGAAACAGCGGGCGAGAAACAGAGGGCGAGAAACAGACGGGCTGAAACAGAGGGGCTGAAACAGAGGGGCTGAAACAGAGGGGCTGAAACAGAGGGCGAGAAACAGAGGACGAGACACAGACTGGCTGAAACAGAGGGGCTGAAACAGAGGGCGAGAAACAGAGGGGCAGAAACACAGGGTCTGAAAGATAGGGGCTGAAACAGTGGGCGAGAAAGAGAGGGGCTGAAACAGAGGGGCTGAAACAGAGGGCTGAAACAGAGGGGCTGAAACAGAGGGCGAGAAACAGAGGGCGAGAATCAAAGGGGCTGAAACAGAGGGGCTGAAACAGAGTGGCTGAAACAGAGGGGCTGAAACAGAGGGCATGAAACAGAGGGCGAGAAACGGAGAGGCTGAAACAGAGGGGCTGAAAAGAAGGGCGAGAAACAGAGGGGCTGAAACAGAGGGCGAGAAACAGAGTGGCTGAAACAGAGGGGCTGAAACAGAGGGCGAGAAACAGAGGGGCTGAAACAGAGGGGCTGAAACAGTGGGCGAGAAACAGAGGGGCTGAAACAGAGGGGCAGAAACAGAGTGGCTGAAACAAAGGGCGAGAAACAGAGGGGCTGAAACAGAGGGCGAGAAACAGAGGGCGAGACACAGAGGGGCTGAAACAGAGGGGATGAAACAGAGGGCGAGATACAGAGGGGCTGAAACAGAGGGGCTGAAACAGAGGGCGAGAAACAGAGGGGCTGAATCTGAGGGGCTGAAACAGAGGGCGAGAAACAGAGGGGCTGAAACATATCGCGAGAAACAGAGGGGCTGAAACAGAGGGTTAGAAACAGAGGGCGAGACACAGAGGGGCTGAAACAGAGGGGCTGAAACAGAGGGGCTGAAACAGAGGGCGAGAAACAGAGGGGCTGAAACAGTGGGGCTGAAACAGAGGGCGAGAAACAGAGGGGCTGAAACAGAGGGCGAGAAACAGAGGGGCTGAAACAGAGGCGCTGAAACAGAGGGCTAGAAACAGAGGGCGAGACACAGAGGGGCTGAAACAGAGGGGCTGAAACAGAGGAGCCGAAACAGAGGGCGAGAAACAGAGGGGCTGACACAGAGGGCGAGAAACAGAGGGGCTGAAACAGAGGGCGAGAAACAGAGGGTCTGAAACAGAGGGCGAGAAACAGAGGGGCTGAAACAGAGGGGCTGAAACAGAGGGCGAGAGACAGAGGGGCTGAAACAGAGGGGCTGAAACAGAGGGCGAGAAACAGAGGGCGAGAAACAGAGGGCGAGAAACAGAGGGGCTGAAGCATAGCGTCTGAAACAGAGTGGCTGAATCAGAGGGGCTGAAACAGAGGGCGAGAAACAGAGGGGCTAAAACAGAGGGGCTGAAATAGAGGGCGAAAACCAGAGGGGATGAAACGGAGTGGTGAAACAGAGGGGCTGAAACTGAGGGCGAGAAACTGAGGGGCTGAAACAGAGGGGCTGAAACAGAAGGGCTGAAACAGAGGAGCTGAAACAGAGTGGGAGAAACAGAGGGGCTGAAACAGAGGGGCTGAAACAGAGGGCATGACACAGAGGAGCTGAAACCGAGGGCGTAAACAGGTGGGCTGAAACAGAGGGGCTGAAACAGAGGGCGAGAAAAAGAGGGGCTGAAACAGAGGGGCTGCAACAGAGTGCGAGAGACAGAGGGCGAGAAACAGAGGGGCTGAAAAAGGGGGCTGAAACAGAGAGCGAGAAACAGAGGGGCTGAAACAGAGGATCTGAAACAGAGGGCGAGAAACAGAGGGCGAGAAACAGAGGGGCTGAAACAGAGGAGCTGAAACAGAGGGGATGACACAGAGGGGCTGAAACAGAGGGCGAGAAACAGGTTGGCTGAAACAGAGGGGCAGAAACAGAGGGCGAGAAACAGAGGGCGAGAAACATTGGGGCTGAAACAGAGGGGCTGAAACAGAGGGCGAGAAAAAGAGGGGCTGAAACAGAGGGGCTGAAACAGAGTGCGAGGGACAGATGGCGAGAAACAGAGGGGCTGAAAAAGGGGGCTGAAACAGAGAGCAAGAAACAGAGGGGCTGAAACAGAGGGTCTGAAACAGAGGGCGAGAAACAGAGGGCGAGAAACAGAGGGGCTGAAACAGAGGAGCTGAAACAGAGGGGCTGAAACAGAGGGGCTGAAACAGAGGGCGAGAAACAGAGGGCGAGACACAGAGGGGCTGAAACAGTGGGGCTGAAACAGAGGGCGAGAAACAGAGGGGCAGAAACACAGGGTTTGAAACAGAGGGGCTGAAACAGTGGGCGAGAAACAGAGGGGCTGAAACAGAGGGGCTGAAACAGAGGGCTGAAACAGAGGGGCTGAAACAGAGGGCGAGAAACAGAGGGCGAGAAACAGAGGAGCTGAAACAGAGGGGCTGAAACAGAGTGGCTGAAACAGAGGGGCTGAAACAGAGGACGTGAAACAGAGGGCGAGAAACAGAGAGGCTGAAACAGAGGGGCTGAAACAGAGGGCGAGAAACAGAGGGCGAGAAACAGAGGGCGAGAAACAGAGTGGCTGAAACAGAGGGGCTGAAACAGAGGGCGAGAAACAGAGGGGCTGAAACAGAGGGGCTGAAACAGTGGGCGAGAAACAGAGGGGCTGAAACAGAGGGGCAGAAACAGAGGGGCTGAAACAGAGGCCGAGAAACAGAGGGCGAGACGCAGAGGGGGTGAAACAGAGGGGCTGAAACAGAGGGCGAGATACAGAGGGGCTGAAACAGAGGGGCTGAAACAGAGGGCGAGAAACAGATGGGCTGAAACAGAGGGGCTGAAACAGAGGGCGAGACACAGAGGGGCTGAAACAGAGGGGCTGAAACAGAGGGGCTGAAACAGAGGGGCTGAAACTGAGGGCGAGAAACAGTGGGGCTGAAACAGAGGGGCTGCAAAAGTGGGCGAGAAACAGAGGGGTTGAAACAGAGGGGCAGAAACAGAGTGGCTGAAACACAGGGCGAGAAACAGAGGGGCTGAAACAGAGGGGCAGAAACGCAGGGCGAGACACAGTGGGGCTGAAACAGAGGGGATGAAACAGAGGGCGAGATACAGAGGGGCTGAAACAGAGGGCGAGAAACAGAGGGCGAGACACAGAGGGGCTGAAACAGAGGGGTTGAAACAGAGGGGCTGAAACTGAGGGCGAGAAACAGAGCGGCTGAAACAGATGGGCTGAAACAGTGGGCGAGAAACAGAGGGGCTGAAACAGAGGGCGAGAAACAGAGGGGCTGAAACAGAGTGCGAGAAACACAGGGCGAGACACAGAGGGGCTGAAACAGAGGGGATGAAACAGAGGGCGAGATACAGAGGGGCTGAAACAGAGGGGCTGAAACAGAGTGCGAGAGACAGAGGGCGAGAAACTGAGGGGCTGAAACAGAGGGTCAGAAACAGCGGGCGAGAAACAGAGGGCGAGAAACAGACGGGCTGAAACAGAGGGGCTGAAACAGAGGGGCTGAAACAGAGGGGCTGAAACAGAGGGCGAGAAACAGAGGACGAGACACAGACTGGCTGAAACAGAGGGGCTGAAACAGAGGGCGAGAAACAGAGGGGCAGAAACACAGGGTCTGAAAGAGAGGGGCTGAAACAGTGGGCGAGAAAGAGAGGGGCTGAAACAGAGGGGCTGAAACAGAGGGCTGAAACAGAGGGGCTGAAACAGAGGGCGAGAAACAGAGGGCGAGAAACAAAGGGGCTGAAACAGAGGGGCTGAAACAGAGTGGCTGAAACAGAGGGGCTGAAACAGAGGGCATGAAACAGAGGGCGAGAAACGGAGAGGCTGAAACAGAGGGGCTGAAACAGAGGGCGAGAAACAGAGGGGCTGAAACAGAGGGCGAGAAACAGAGTGGCTGAAACAGAGGGGCTGAAACAGAGGGCGAGAAACAGAGGGGCTGAAACAGAGGGGCTGAAACAGTGGGCGAGAAACAGAGGGGCTGAAACAGAGGGGCAGAAACAGAGTGGCTGAAACAAAGGGCGAGAAACAGAGGGGCTGAAACAGAGGGCGAGAAACAGAGGGCGAGACGCAGAGGGGGTGAAACAGAGGGGCTGAAACAGAGCGCGAGATACAGAGGGGCTGAAACAGAGAGGCTGAAACAGAGGGCGAGAAACAGAGGGGCTGAAACAGAGGGGCTGAAACAGAGGGGCTGAAACAGAGGGCGAGAAACAGAGGGGCAGAAACAGATGGGCTGAAACAGAGAGCGAGAAACAGAGGGCGAGAAACAGAGAGGCTGAAACAGAGGGGCTGAAACAGTGCAAGAAACAGAGGGGCTGAAACTGAGGGGCTGAAACAGAGGGCGAAAAACAGAGGGGCTGAAACAAATTGCGAGAAACAGAGGGGCTGAAACAGAGGGCTAGAAACAGAGGGCGAGAAACAGAGGGGCTGAAACAGAGGGGCTGAAACAGAGGGGCTGAAACAGAGGGCGAGAAACAGAGGGGCTGAAACAGAGCGGCTGAAACAGAGGGGCTGAAACAGAGGGGCTGAAACAGAGGGCGATAAACAGAGGGGCTGAAACAGAGGGGCTGAAACAGAGGGGCTGAAACAGAGGGCGTGAAACAGAGGGCGAGAAACAGAGGGGCTGAAACAGAGGGTCTGAAACAGAGGGCGAGAAACAGAGGGGCTGAAACAGAGGGGCTGAAACAGAGGGTGAGATACAGAGGGGCTGAAACAGAGGGGCTGAAACAGAGGGGCTGAAAGAGAGGGGCTGAAACAGAGGGCGAGAAACAGAGGGGCTGAAACAGAGGGCGAGAAACAGAGGGCGAGACACAGAGGGGCTGAAACAGAGGGGCTGAAACAGAGAGGCTGAAACAGAGGGGCTGAAACTGAGGGCGAGAAACAGAGGGGCTGAAACAGAGGGGCTGAAACAGTGTGCGAGAAACAGAGGGGCTGAAACGGAGGGGCAGAAACAGAGTGGCTGAAACACAGGGCGAGAAACAGAGGGGCTGAAACAGAGGTGCAGAAACACAGGGCGAGACACAGAGGGGCTGAAACAGAGGGGATGAAACAGAGGGGCTGAAACTGAGGGCGCGAAACAGAGCGGCTGAAACAGATGGGCTGAAACAGTGGGCGAGAAAAAGAGGGGCTGAAACAGAGGGGCAGAAACAGAGTGGCTGAAACACAGGGCGAGAAACAGAGGGGCTGAAACAGAGTGCGAGAAACACAGGGCGAGACACAGAGGGGCTGAAACAGAGGGGATGAAACAGAGGGCGAGATACAGAGGGGCTGAAACAGAGGGGCTGAAACAGAGGGCGAGAAACAGAGGGGCTGAATCTGAGGGGCTGAAACAGAGGGCGAGAAACAGAGGGGCTGAAACATATCGCGAGAAACAGAGGGGCTGAAACAGAGGGCTAGAAACAGAGGGCGAGACACAGAGGGGCTGAAACAGAGGGGCTGAAACAGAGGGGCTGAAACAGAGGGCGAGAAACAGAGGGGCTGAAACAGTGGGGCTGAAACAGAGGGCGAGAAACAGAGGGGCTGAAACAGAGGGCGAGAAACAGAGGGGCTGAAACAGAGGCGCTGAAACAGAGGGCTAGAAACAGAGGGCGAGACACAGAGGGGCTGAAACAGAGGGGCTGAAACAGAGGAGCCGAAACAGAGGGCGAGAAACAGAGGGGCTGACACAGAGGGCGAGAAACAGAGGGGCTGAAACAGAGGGCGAGAAACAGAGGGTCTGAAACAGAGGGCGAGAAACAGAGGGGCTGAAACAGAGGGGCTGAAACAGAGGGCGAGAGACAGAGGGGCTGAAACAGAGGGGCTGAAACAGAGGGCGAGAAACAGAGGGCGAGAAACAGAGGGCGAGAAACAGAGGGGCTGAAGCATAGCGTCTGAAACAGAGTGGCTGAATCAGAGGGGCTGAAACAGAGGGCGAGAAACAGAGGGGCTAAAACAGAGGGGCTGAAATAGAGGGCGAAAACCAGAGGGGATGAAACGGAGTGGTGAAACAGAGGGGCTGAAACTGAGGGCGAGAAACTGAGGGGCTGAAACAGAGGGGCTGAAACAGAAGGGCTGAAACAGAGGAGCTGAAACAGAGTGGGAGAAACAGAGGGGCTGAAACAGAGGGGCTGAAACAGAGGGCATGACACAGAGGAGCTGAAACAGAGGGCGAGAAACAGAGGGCGAGAAACAGAGGAGCTGAAACAGAGGGGCTGAAACAGAGTGGCTGAAACAGAGGGGCTGAAACAGAGGACGTGAAACAGAGGGCGAGAAACAGAGAGGCTGAAACAGAGGGGCTGAAACAGAGGGCGAGAAACAGAGGGTCTGAAACAGAGGGCGAGAAACAGAGTGGCTGAAACAGAGGGGCTGAAACAGAGGGCGAGAAACAGAGGGGCTGAAACAGAGGGGCTGAAACAGTGGGCGAGAAACAGAGGGGCTGAAACAGAGGGGCTGAAACAGAGGGCGAGAAACAGATGGGCTGAAACAGAGGGGCTGAAACAGAGGGGCTGAAACAGAGGGGCTGAAACAGAGGGGCTGAAACAGAGGGCGAGAAACAGAGTGGCAGAAACAGATGGGCTGAAACAGAGAGCGAGAAACAGAGGGCGAGAAACAGAGAGGCTGAAACAGAGGGGCTGAAACAGGGCAAGAAACAGAGGGGCTGAAACTGAGGGGCTGAAACAGAGGGCGAAAAACAGAGGGGCTGAAACAAATTGCGAGAAACAGAGGGGCTGAAACAGAGGGCTAGAAACAGAGGGCGAGACACAGAGGGGCTGAAACAGAGGGGCAGAAACAGAGTGGCTGAAACAAAGGGCGAGAAACAGAGGGGCTGAAACAGAGGGCGAGAAACAGAGGGCGAGACGCAGAGGGGGTGAAACAGAGGGGCTGAAACAGAGCGCGAGATACAGAGGGGCTGAAACAGAGGGGCTGAAACAGAGGGCGAGAAACAGAGGGGCTGAAACAGAGGGGCTGAAACAGAGGGGCTGAAACAGAGGGGCTGAAACAGAGGGCGAGAAACAGAGGGGCAGAAACAGATGGGCTGAAACAGAGAGCGAGAAACAGAGGGCGAGAAACAGAGAGGCTGAAACAGAGGGGCTGAAACAGTGCAAGAAACAGAGGGGCTGAAACTGAGGGGCTGAAACAGAGGGCGAAAAACAGAGGGGCTGAAACAAATTGTGAGAAACAGAGGGGCTGAAACAGAGGGCTAGAAACAGAGGGCGAGAAACAGAGGGGCTGAAACAGAGGGGCTGAAACAGAGGGGCTGAAACAGAGGGCGAGAAACAGAGGGGCTGAAACAGAGCGGCTGAAACAGAGGGGCTGAAACAGAGGGGCTGAAACAGAGGGCGATAAACAGAGGGGCTGAAACAGAGGGGCTGAAACAGAGGGGCTGAAACAGAGGGCGTGAAACAGAGGGCGAGAAACAGAGGGGCTGAAACAGAGGGTCTGAAACAGAGGGCGAGAAACAGAGGGGCTGAAACAGAGGGGCTGAAACAGAGGGCGAGATACAGAGGGGCTGAAACAGAGGGGCTGAAAGAGAGGGGCTGAAACAGAGGGCGAGAAACAGAGGGGCTGAAACAGAGGGCGAGAAACAGAGGGCGAGACACAGAGGGGCTGAAACAGAGGGGCTGAAACAGAGAGGCTGAAACAGAGGGGCTGAAACTGAGGGCGAGAAACAGAGGGGCTGAAACAGAGGGGCTGAAACAGTGTGCGAGAAACAGAGGGGCTGAAACAGAGGGGCAGAAACAGAGGGGCTGAAACAGAGGTGCAGAAACACAGGGCGAGACACAGAGGGGCTGAAACAGAGGGGATGAAACAGAGGGCGAGATACAGAGGAGCTGAAACAGAGGGCGAGAAACAGAGGGTGAGACACAGAGGGGCTGAAACAGAGGGGCTGAAACAGAGGGGCTGAAACTGAGGGCGCGAAACAGAGCGGCTGAAACAGATGGGCTGAAACAGTGGGCGAGAAAAAGAGGGGCTGAAACAGAGGGGCAGAAACAGAGTGGCTGAAACACAGGGCGAGAAACAGAGGGGCTGAAACAGAGTGCGAGAAACACAGGGCGAGACACAGAGGGGCTGAAACAGAGGGGATGAAACAGAGGGCGAGATACAGAGGGGCTGAAACAGAGGGCGAGAAACAGAGGGGCTGAATCTGAGGGGCTGAAACAGAGGGCGAGAAACAGAGGGGCTGAAACATATCGCGAGAAACAGAGGGGCTGAAACAGAGGGCTAGAAACAGAGGGCGAGACACAGAGGGGCTGAAACAGAGGGGCTGAAACAGAGGGGCTGAAACAGAGGGCGAGAAACAGAGGGGCTGAAACAGAGGGCGAGAAACAGAGGGGCTGAAACAGAGGGCGAGAAACAGAGGGGCTGAAACAGAGGCGCTGAAACAGAGGGCTAGAAACAGAGGGCGAGACACAGAGGGGCTGAAACAGAGGGGCTGAAACAGAGGAGCCGAAACAGAGGGCGAGAAACAGAGGGGCTGACACAGAGGGCGAGAAACAGAGGGGCTGAAACAGAGGGCGAGAAACAGAGGGTCTGAAACAGAGGGCGAGAAACAGAGGGGCTGAAACAGAGGGGCTGAAACAGAGGGCGAGAGACAGAGGGGCTGAAACAGAGGGGCTGAAACAGAGGGCGAGAAACAGAGGGCGAGAAACAGAGGGCGAGAAACAGAGGGGCTGAAGCATAGCGTCTGAAACAGAGTGGCTGAATCAGAGGGGCTGAAACAGAGGGCGAGAAACAGAGGGGCTAAAACAGAGGGGCTGAAAGAGAGGGCGAAAACCAGAGGGGATGAAACGGAGTGGTGAAACAGAGGGGCTGAAACTGAGGGCGAGAAACTGAGGGGCTGAAACAGAGGGGCTGAAACAGAAGGGCTGAAACAGAGGAGCTGAAACAGAGTGGGAGAAACAGAGGGGCTGAAACAGAGGGGCTGAAAAAGAGGGTGAGAAACAGAGGGGCTGAAAAGGAGGGGCTGAAACAGAGGGCATGACACAGAGGAGCTGAAACCGAGGGCGAGAAACAGGTGGGCGGAAACAGAGGGGCTGAAACAGAGGGCGAGAAAAAGAGGGGCTGAAACAGAGGGGCTGCAACAGAGTGCGAGAGACAGAGGGCGAGAAACAGAGGGGCTGAAAAAGGGGGCTAAAACAGAGAGCGAGAAACAGAGGGGCTGAAACAGAGGGTCTGAAACAGAGGGCGAGAAACAGAGGGCGAGAAACAGAGGGGCTGAAACAGAGGAGCTGAAACAGAGGGGATGACACAGAGGGGCTGAAACAGAGGGCGAGAAACAGGTGGGCTGAAACAGAGGGGCAGAAACAGAGGGCGAGAAACAGAGGGCGAGAAACATTGGGGCTGAAACAGAGGGGCTGAAACAGAGGGCGAGAAAAAGAGGGTCTGAAACAGAGGGGCTGAAACAGAGTGCGAGGGACAGAGGGCGAGAAACAGAGGGGCTGAAAAAGGGGGCTGAAACAGAGAGCGAGAAACAGAGGGGCTGAAACAGAGGGTCTGAAACAGAGGGCGAGAAACAGAGGGCGAGAAACAGAGGGGCTGAAACAGAGGAGCTGAAACAGAGGGGCTGAAACAGAGGGGCTGAAACAGAGGGCAAGAAACAGAGGGCGAGACACAGAGGGGCTGAAACAGTGGGGCTGAAACAGAGGGCGAGAAACAGAGGGGCAGAAACACAGGGTTTGAAACAGAGGGGCTGAAACAGTGGGCGAGAAACAGAGGGGCTGAAACAGAGGGGCTGAAACAGAGGGCTGAAACAGAGGGGCTGAAACAGAGGGCGAGAAACAGAGGGCGAGAAACAGAGGAGCTGAAACAGAGGGGCTGAAACAGAGTGGCTGAAACAGAGGGGCTGAAACAGAGGACGTGAAACAGAGGGCGAGAAACAGAGAGGCTGAAACAGAGGGGCTGAAACAGAGGGCGAGAAACAGAGGGTCTGAAACAGAGGGCGAGAAACAGAGTGGCTGAAACAGAGGGGCTGAAACAGAGGGCGAGAAACAGAGGGGCTGAAACAGAGGGGCTGAAACAGTGGGCGAGAAACAGAGGGGCTGAAACAGAGGGGCAGAAACAGAGGGGCTGAAACAGAGGGCGAGAAACAGAGGGCGAGACGCAGAGGGGGTGAAACAGAGGGGCTGAAACAGAGGGCGAGATACAGAGGGGCTGAAACAGAGGGGCTGAAACAGAGGGCGAGAAACAGATGGGCTGAAACAGAGGGGCTGAAACAGAGGGGCTGAAACAGAGGGGCTGAAACAGAGGGGCTGAAACAGAGGGCGAGAAACAGAGGGGCAGAAACAGATGGGCTGAAACAGAGAGCGAGAAACAGAGGGCGAGAAACAGAGAGGCTGAAACAGAGGGGCTGAAACAGGGCAAGAAACAGAGGGGCTGAAACTGAAGGGCTGAAACAGAGGGCGAAAAACAGAGGGGCTGAAACAAATTGCGAGAAACAGAGGGGCTGAAACAGAGGGCTAGAAACAGAGGGCGAGACACAGAGGGGCTGAAACAGAGGGGCTGAAACAGAGGGGCTGTAACAGAGGGTGAGAAACAGAGGGGCTGAAACAGAGGGCGAGAAACAGAGGGGCTGAAACAGAGGGGCTGAAACAGAGGGCGAGAAACAGAGGGGCTGAAACAGAGGGGCTGAAACAGAGGGGCTGAAACAGAGGGCGTGAAACAGAGGGCGAGAAACAGAGGGGCTGAAACAGAGGGTCTGAAACAGAGGGCGAGAAACAGAGGGGCTGAAACAGAGGGCGAGTAACCGAGTGGCTGAAACAGAGGGGCTGAAACAGAGGGCGAGATACAGAGGGGCTGAAACAGAGGGGCTGAAACAGAGGGCCAGAAACAGAGGGGCTGAAACAGAGGGGCTGAAAGAGAGGGGCTGAAACAGAGGGCGAGAAACAGAGGGGCTGAAACAGAGGGCGAGAAACAGAGGGCGAGACACAGAGGGGCTGAAACAGAGGGGCTGAAACAGAGGGGCTGAAACAGAGGGGCTGAAACTGAGGGCGAGAAACAGTGGGGCTGAAACAGAGGGGCTGAAAAAGTGGGCGAGAAACAGAGGGGTTGAAACAGAGGGGCAGAAACAGAGTGGCTGAAACACAGGGCGAGAAACAGAGGGGCTGAAACAGAGGGGCAGAAACGCAGGGCGAGACACAGTGGGGCTGAAACAGAGGGGATGAAACAGAGGGCGAGATACAGAGGGGCTGAAACAGAGGGCGAGAAACAGAGGGGCTGAAACAGAGGCGCTGAAACAGAGGGCTAGAAACAGAGGGCGAGACACAGAGGGGCTGAAACAGAGGGGCTGAAACAGAGGAGCCGAAACAGAGGGCGAGAAACAGAGGGGCTGACACAGAGGGCGAGAAACAGAGGGGCTGAAACAGAGGGCGAGAAACAGAGGGTCTGAAACAGAGGGCGAGAAACAGAGGGGCTGAAACAGAGGGGCTGAAACAGAGGGCGAGAGACAGAGGGGCTGAAACAGAAGGGCTGAAACAGAGGGCGAGAAACAGAGGGCGAGAAACAGAGGGCGAGAAACAGAGGGGCTGAAGCATAGCGTCTGAAACAGAGTGGCTGAATCAGAGGGGCTGAAACAGAGGGCGAGAAACAGAGGGGCTAAAACAGAGGGGCTGAAATAGAGGGCGAAAACCAGAGGGGATGAAACGGAGTGGTGAAACAGAGGGGCTGAAACTGAGGGCGAGAAACTGAGGGGCTGAAACAGAGGGGCTGAAACAGAAGGGCTGAAACAGAGGAGCTGAAACAGAGTGGGAGAAACAGAGGGGCTGAAACAGAGGGGCTGAAAAAGAGGGTGAGAAACAGAGGGGCTGAAACAGAGGGGCTGAAACAGAGGGCATGACACAGAGGAGCTGAAACCGAGGGCGAGAAACAGGTGGGCTGAAACAGAGGGGCTGAAACAGAGGGCGAGAAAAAGAGGGGCTGAAACAGAGGGGCTGCAACAGAGTGCGAGAGACAGAGGGCGAGAAACAGAGGGGCTGAAAAAGGGGGCTGAAACAGAGAGCGAGAAACAGAGGGGCTGAAACAGAGGGTCTGAAACAGAGGGCGAGAAACAGAGGGGCTGAAACAGAGGAGCTGAAACAGAGGGGATGACACAGAGGGGCTGAAACAGAGGGCGAGAAACAGGTGGGCTGAAACAGAGGGGCAGAAACAGAGGGCGAGAAACAGAGGGCGAGAAACATTGGGGCTGAAACAGAGGGGCTGAAACAGAGGGCGAGAAAAAGAGGGGCTGAAACAGAGGGGCTGAAACAGAGTGCGAGGGACAGAGGGCGAGAAACAGAGGGGCTGAAAAAGGGGGCTGAAACAGAGAGCGAGAAACAGAGGGGCTGAAACAGAGGGTCTGAAACAGAGGGCGAGAAACAGAGGGCGAGAAACAGAGGTGCTGAAACAGAGGAGCTGAAACAGAGGGGCTGAAACAGAGGGGCTGAAACAGAGGGCGAGAAACAGAGGGCGAGACACAGAGGGGCTGAAACAGTGGGGCTGAAACAGAGGGCGAGAAACAGAGGGGCAGAAACACAGGGTTTGAAACAGAGGGGCTGAAACAGTGGGCGAGAAACAGAGGGGCTGAAACAGAGGGGCTGAAACAGAGGGCTGAAACAGAGGGGCTGAAACAGAGGGCGAGAAACAGAGGGCGAGAAACAGAGGAGCTGAAACAGAGGGGCTGAAACAGAGTGGCTGAAACAGAGGGGCTGAAACAGAGGACGTGAAACAGAGGGCGAGAAACAGAGAGGCTGAAACAGAGGGGCTGAAACAGAGGGCGAGAAACAGAGGGTCTGAAACAGTGGGCGAGAAACAGAGTGGCTGAAACAGAGGGGCTGAAACAGAGGGCGAGAAACAGAGGGGCTGAAACAGAGGGGCTGAAACAGTGGGCGAGAAACAGAGGGGCTGAAACAGAGGGGCAGAAACAGAGGGGCTGAAACAGAGGGCGAGAAACAGAGGGCGAGACGCAGAGGGGGTGAAACAGAGGGGCTGAAACAGAGGGCGAGATACAGAGGGGCTGAAACAGAGGGGCTGAAACAGAGGGCGAGAAACAGATGGGCTGAAACAGAGGGGCTGAAACAGAGGGGCTGAAACAGAGGGGCTGAAACAGAGGGGCTGAAACTGAGGGCGAGAAACAGTGGGGCTGAAACAGAGGGGCTGAAAAAGTGGGCGAGAAACAGAGGGGTTGAAACAGAGGGGCAGAAACAGAGTGGCTGAAACACAGGGCGAGAAACAGAGGGGCTGAAACAGAGGGGCAGAAACGCAGGGCGAGACACAGTGGGGCTGAAACAGAGGGGATGAAACAGAGGGCGAGATACAGAGGGGCTGAAACAGAGGGCGAGAAACAGAGGGGCTGAAACAGAGGCGCTAAAACAGAGGGCTAGAAACAGAGGGCGAGACACAGAGGGGCTGAAACAGAGGGGCTGAAACAGAGGAGCCGAAACAGAGGGCGAGAAACAGAGGGGCTGACACAGAGGGCGAGAAACAGAGGGGCTGAAACAGAGGGCGAGAAACAGAGGGTCTGAAACAGAGGGCGAGAAACAGAGGGGCTGAAACAGAGGGGCTGAAACAGAGGGCGAGAGACAGAGGGGCTGAAACAGAAGGGCTGAAACAGAGGGCGAGAAACAGAGGGCGAGAAACAGAGGGTCTGAAACAGAGGGCGAGAAACAGAGGGGCTGAAACAGAGGGGCTGAAACAGAGGGCGAGAGACAGAGGGGCTGAAACAGAGGGGCTGAAACAGAGGGCGAGAAACAGAGGGCGAGAAACAGAGGGCGAGAAACAGAGGGGCTGAAGCATAGCGTCTGAAACAGAGTGGCTGAATCAGAGGGGCTGAAACAGAGGGCGAGAAACAGAGGGGCTAAAACAGAGGGGCTGAAATAGAGGGCGAAAACCAGAGGGGATGAAACGGAGTGGTGAAACAGAGGGGCTGAAACTGAGGGCGAGAAACTGAGGGGCTGAAACAGAGGGGCTGAAACAGAAGGGCTGAAACAGAGGAGCTGAAACAGAGTGGGAGAAACAGAGGGGCTGAAACAGAGGGGCTGAAAAAGAGGGTGAGAAACAGAGGGGCTGAAACAGAGGGGCTGAAACAGAGGGCATGACACAGAGGAGCTGAAACCGAGGGCGAGAAACAGGTGGGCTGAAACAGAGGGGCTGAAACAGAGGGCGAGAAACAGAGGGCGAGAAACAGAGGGGCTGAAAAAGGGGGCTGAAACAGAGAGCGAGAAACAGAGGGGCTGAAACAGAGGGTCTGAAACAGAGGGCGAGAAACAGAGGGCGAGAAACAGAGGGGCTGAAACAGAGGAGCTGAAACAGAGGGGATGACACAGAGGGGCTGAAACAGAGGGCGAGAAACAGGTGGGCTGAAACAGAGGGGCAGAAACAGAGGGCGAGAAACAGAGGGCGAGAAACATTGGGGCTGAAACAGAGGGGCTGAAACAGAGGGCGAGAAAAAGAGGGGCTGAAACAGAGGGGCTGAAACAGAGTGCGAGGGACAGAGGGCGAGAAACAGAGGGGCTGAAAAAGGGGGCTGAAACAGAGAGCGAGAAACAGAGGGGCTGAAACAGAGGGTCTGAAACAGAGGGCGAGAAACAGAGGGGCTGAAACAGAGGAGCTGAAACAGAGGGGCTGAAACAGTGGGCGAGAAACAGAGGGGCTGAAAGAGAGGGGCTGAAACAGAGGGCTGAAACAGAGGGGCTGAAACAGAGGGCGAGAAACAGAGGGCGAGAAACAGAGGAGCTGAAACAGAGGGGCTGAAACAGAGTGGCTGAAACAGAGGGGCTGAAACAGAGGACGTGAAACAGAGGGCGAGAAACAGAGAGGCTGAAACAGAGGGGCTGAAACAGAGGGCGAGAAACAGAGGGTCTGAAACAGAGGGCGAGAAACAGAGTGGCTGAAACAGAGGGGCTGAAACAGAGGGCGAGAAACAGAGGGGCTGAAACAGAGGGGCTGAAACAGTGGGCGAGAAACAGAGGGGCTGAAACAGAGGGGCAGAAACAGAGGGGCTGAAACAGAGGCCGAGAAACAGAGGGCGAGACGCAGAGGGGGTGAAACAGAGGGGCTGAAACAGAGGGCGAGATACAGAGGGGCTGAAACAGAGGGGCTGAAACAGAGGGCGAGAAACAGATGGGCTGAAACAGAGGGGCTGAAACAGAGGGGCTGAAACAGAGGGGCTGAAACAGAGGGGCTGAAACAGAGGGCGAGAAACAGAGGGGCAGAAACAGATGGGCTGAAACAGAGAGCGAGAAACAGAGGGCGAGAAACAGAGAGGCTGAAACAGAGGGGCTGAAACAGGGCAAGAAACAGAGGGGCTGAAACTGAGGGGCTGAAACAGAGGGCGAAAAACAGAGGGGCTGAAACAAATTGCGAGAAACAGAGGGGCTGAAACAGAGGGCTAGAAACAGAGGGCGAGACACAGAGGGGCTGAAACAGAGGGGCTGAAACAGAGGGGCTGTAACAGAGGGCGAGAAACAGAGGGGCTGAAACAGAGGGCGAGAAACAGAGGGGCTGAAACAGAGGGGCTGAAACAGAGGGCGAGAAACAGAGGGGCTGAAACAGAGGGGCTGAAACAGAGGGGCTGAAACAGAGGGCGTGAAACAGAGGGCGAGAAACAGAGGGGCTGAAACAGAGGGGCTGAAACAGAGGGCGAGAAACAGAGGGGCTGAAACAGAGGGCGAGTAACCGAGTGGCTGAAACAGAGGGGCTGAAACAGAGGGCGAGATACAGAGGGGCTGAAACAGAGGGGCTGAAACAGAGGGCCAGAAACAGAGGGGCTGAAACAGAGGGGCTGAAAGAGAGGGGCTGAAACAGAGGGCGAGAAACAGAGGGGCTGAAACAGAGGGCGAGAAACAGAGGGCGAGACACAGAGGGGCTGAAACAGAGGGGCTGAAACAGAGGGGCTGAAACAGAGGGGCTGAAACTGAGGGCGAGAAACAGTGGGGCTGAAACAGAAGGGCTGAAAAAGTGGGCGAGAAACAGAGGGGTTGAAACAGAGGGGCAGAAACAGAGTGGCTGAAACACAGGGCGAGAAACAGAGGGGCTGAAACAGAGGGGCAGAAACGCAGGGCGAGACACAGTGGGGCTGAAACAGAGGGGATGAAACAGAGGGCGAGATACAGAGGGGCTGAAACAGAGGGCGAGAAACAGAGGGCGAGACACAGAGGGGCTGAAACAGAGGGGCTGAAACAGAGGGGCTGAAACTGAGGGCGAGAAACAGAGCGGCTGAAACAGATGGGCTGAAACAGTGGGCGAGAAACAGAGGGGCTGAAACAGAGGGGCAGAAACAGAGTGGCTGAAACACAGGGCGAAAAACAGAGGGGCTGAAACAGAGTGCGAGAAACACAGGGCGAGACACAGAGGGGCTGAAACAGAGGGGATGAAACAGAGGGCGAGATACAGAGGGGCTGAAATAGAGGGGCTGAAACAGAGTGCGAGAGACAGAGGGCGAGAAACTGAGGGGCTGAAAAAGGGGGCTGAAACAGAGGGCTAGAAACAGAGGGGCTGAAACAGAGGGTCAGAAACAGCGGGCGAGAAACAGAGGGCGAGAAACAGACGGGCTGAAACAGAGGGGCTGAAACAGAGGGGCTGAAACAGAGGGGCTGAAACAGAGGGCGAGAAACAGAGGGCGAGACACAGAGGGGCTGAAACAGAGGGGCTGAAACAGAGGGCGAGAAACAGAGGGGCAGAAACACAGGGTTTGAAACAGAGGGGCTGAAACAGTGGGCGAGAAACAGAGGGGCTGAAACAGAGGGGCTGAAACAGAGGGCTGAAACAGAGGGGCTGAAACAGAGGGCGAGAAACAGAGGGCGAGAAACAGAGGAGCTGAAACAGAGGGGCTGAAACAGAGTGGCTGAAACAGAGGGGCTGAAACAGAGGACGTGAAACAGAGGGCGAGAAACAGAGAGGCTGAAACAGAGGGGCTGAAACAGAGGGCGAGAAACAGAGGGGCTGAAACAGTGGGCGAGAAAGAGAGGGGCTGAAACAGAGGGGCTGAAACAGAGGGCTGAAACAGAGGGGCTGAAACAGAGGGCGAGAAACAGAGGGCGAGAAACAAAGGGGCTGAAACAGAGGGGCTGAAACAGAGTGGCTGAAACAAAGGGGCTGAAAGAGAGGGCATGAAACAGAGGGCGAGAAACGGAGAGGCTGAAACAGAGGGGCTGAAACAGAGGGCGAGAAACAGAGGGGCTGAAACAGAGGGCGAGAAACAGAGTGGCTGAAACAGAGGGGCTGAAACAGAGGGCGAGAAACAGAGGGGCTGAAACAGAGGGGCTGAAACAGTGGGTGAGAAACAGAGGGGCTGAAACAGAGGGGCAGAAACAGAGTGGCTGAAACAAAGGGCGAGAAACAGAGGGGCTGAAACAGAGGGCGAGAAACAGAGGGCGAGACGCAGAGAGGGTGAAACAGAGGGGCTGAAACAGAGCGCGAGATACAGAGGGGCTGAAACAGAGGGGCTGAAACAGAGGGCGAGAAACAGAGGGGCTGAAACAGAGGGGCTGAAACAGAGGGGCTGAAACAGAGGGGCTGAAACAGAGGGCGAGAAACAGAGGGGCAGAAACAGATGGGCTGAAACAGAGAGCGAGAAACAGAGGGCGAGAAACAGAGAGGCTGAAACAGAGGGGCTAAAACAGTGCAAGAAACAGAGGGGCTGAAACTGAGGGGCTGAAACAGAGGGCGAAAAACAGAGGGGCTGAAACAAATTGCGAGAAACAGAGGGGCTGAAACAGAGGGCTAGAAACAGAGGGCGAGAAACAGAGGGGCTGAAACAGAGGGGCTGAAACAGAGGGGCTGAAACAGAGGGCGAGAAACAGAGTGGCTGAAACAGAGCGGCTGAAACAGAGGGGCTGAAACAGAGGGGCTGAAACAGAGGGCGATAAACAGAGGGGCTGAAACAGAGGGGCTGAAACAGAGGGGCTGAAACAGAGGGCGTGAAACAGAGGGCGAGAAACAGAGGGGCTGAAACAGAGGGTCTGAAACAGAGGGCGAGAAACAGAGGGGCTGAAACAGAGGGGCTGAAACAGAGGGCGAGATACAGAGGGGCTGAAACAGAGGGGCTGAAACAGAGGGGCTGAAAGAGAGGGGCTGAAACAGAGGGCGAGAAACAGAGGGGCTGAAACAGAGGGCGAGAAACAGAGGGCGAGACACAGAGGGGCTGAAACAGAGGGGCTGAAACAGAGAGGCTGAAACAGAGGGGCTGAAACTGAGGGCGAGAAACAGAGGGGCTGAAACAGAGGGGCTGAAACAGTGTGCGAGAAACAGAGGGGCTGAAACAGAGGGGCAGAAACAGAGTGGCTGAAACACAGGGCGAGAAACAGAGGGGCTGAAACAGAGGTGCAGAAACGCAGGGCGAGACACAGAGGGGCTGAAACAGAGGGGATGAAACAGAGGGCGAGATACAGAGGAGCTGAAACAGAGGGCGAGAAACAGAGGGTGAGACACAGAGGGGCTGAAACAGAGGGGCTGAAACAGAGGGGCTGAAACTGAGGGCGCGAAACATAGCGGCTGAAACAGATGGGCTGAAACAGTGGGCGAGAAAAAGAGGGGCTGAAACAGAGGGGCAGAAACAGAGTGGCTGAAACACAGGGCGAGAAACAGAGGGGCTGAAACAGAGTGCGAGAAACACAGGGCGAGACACAGAGGGGCTGAAACAGAGGGGATGAAACAGAGGGCGAGATACAGAGGGGCTGAAACAGAGGGGCTGAAACAGAGGGGCTAAAACAGAGGGGCTGAAATAGAGGGCGAAAACCAGAGGGGATGAAACGGAGTGGTGAAACAGAGGGGCTGAAACTGAGGGCGAGAAACTGAGGGGCTGAAACAGAGGGGCTGAAACAGAAGGGCTGAAACAGAGGAGCTGAAACAGAGTGGGAGAAACAGAGGGGCTGAAACAGAGGGGCTGAAAAAGAGGGTGAGAAACAGAGGGGCTGAAACAGAGGGGCTGAAACAGAGGGCATGACACAGAGGAGCTGAAACCGAGGGCGAGAAACAGGTGGGCTGAAACAGAGGGGCTGAAACAGAGGGCGAGAAACAGAGGGCGAGAAACAGAGGGGCTGAAAAAGGGGGCTGAAACAGAGAGCGAGAAACAGAGGGGCTGAAACAGAGGGTCTGAAACAGAGGGCGAGAAACAGAGGGCGAGAAACAGAGGGGCTGAAACAGAGGAGCTGAAACAGAGGGGATGACACAGAGGGGCTGAAACAGAGGGCGAGAAACAGGTGGGCTGAAACAGAGGGGCAGAAACAGAGGGCGAGAAACAGAGGGCGAGAAACATTGGGGCTGAAACAGAGGGGCTGAAACAGAGGGCGAGAAAAAGAGGGGCTGAAACAGAGGGGCTGAAACAGAGTGCGAGGGACAGAGGGCGAGAAACAGAGGGGCTGAAAAAGGGGGCTGAAACAGAGAGCGAGAAACAGAGGGGCTGAAACAGAGGGTCTGAAACAGAGGGCGAGAAACAGAGGGCGAGAAACAGAGGGGCTGAAACAGAGGAGCTGAAACAGAGGGGCTGAAACAGAGGGGCTGAAACAGAGGGCGAGAAACAGAGGGCGAGACACAGAGGGGCTGAAACAGTGGGGCTGAAACAGAGGGCGAGAAACAGAGGGGCAGAAACACAGGGTTTGAAACAGAGGGGCTGAAACAGTGGGCGAGAAACAGAGGGGCTGAAAGAGAGGGGCTGAAACAGAGGGCTGAAACAGAGGGGCTGAAACAGAGGGCGAGAAACAGAGGGCGAGAAACAGAGGAGCTGAAACAGAGGGGCTGAAACAGAGTGGCTGAAACAGAGGGGCTGAAACAGAGGACGTGAAACAGAGGGCGAGAAACAGAGAGGCTGAAACAGAGGGGCTGAAACAGAGGGCGAGAAACAGAGGGTCTGAAACAGAGGGCGAGAAACAGAGTGGCTGAAACAGAGGGGCTGAAACAGAGGGCGAGAAACAGAGGGGCTGAAACAGAGGGGCTGAAACAGTGGGCGAGAAACAGAGGGGCTGAAACAGAGGGGCAGAAACAGAGGGGCTGAAACAGAGGCCGAGAAACAGAGGGCGAGACGCAGAGGGGGTGAAACAGAGGGGCTGAAACAGAGGGCGAGATACAGAGGGGCTGAAACAGAGGGGCTGAAACAGAGGGCGAGAAACAGATGGGCTGAAACAGAGGGGCTGAAACAGAGGGGCTGAAACAGAGGGGCTGAAACAGAGGGGCGGAAACAGAGGGCGAGAAACAGAGGGGCAGAAACAGATGGGCTGAAACAGAGAGCGAGAAACAGAGGGCGAGAAACAGAGAGGCTGAAACAGAGGGGCTGAAACAGGGCAAGAAACAGAGGGGCTGAAACTGAGGGGCTGAAACAGAGGGCGAAAAACAGAGGGGCTGAAACAAATTGCGAGAAACAGAGGGGCTGAAACAGAGGGCTAGAAACAGAGGGCGAGACACAGAGGGGCTGAAACAGAGGGGCTGAAACAGAGGGGCTGTAACAGAGGGCGAGAAACAGAGGGGCTGAAACAGAGGGCGAGAAACAGAGGGGCTGAAACAGAGGGGCTGAAACAGAGGGCGAGAAACAGAGGGGCTGAAACAGAGGGGCTGAAACAGAGGGGCTGAAACAGAGGGCGTGAAACAGAGGGCGAGAAACAGAGGGGCTGAAACAGAGGGGCTGAAACAGAGGGCGAGAAACAGAGGGGCTGAAACAGAGGGCGAGTAACCGAGTGGCTGAAACAGAGGGGCTGAAACAGAGGGCGAGATACAGAGGGGCTGAAACAGAGGGGCTGAAACAGAGGGCCAGAAACAGAGGGGCTGAAACAGAGGGGCTGAAAGAGAGGGGCTGAAACAGAGGGCGAGAAACAGAGGGGCTGAAACAGAGGGCGAGAAACAGAGGGCGAGACACAGAGGGGCTGAAACAGAGGGGCTGAAACAGAGGGGCTGAAACAGAGGGGCTGAAACTGAGGGCGAGAAACAGTGGGGCTGAAACAGAGGGGCTGAAAAAGTGGGCGAGAAACAGAGGGGTTGAAACAGAGGGGCAGAAACAGAGTGGCTGAAACACAGGGCGAGAAACAGAGGGGCTGAAACAGAGGGGCAGAAACGCAGGGCGAGACACAGTGGGGCTGAAACAGAGGGGATGAAACAGAGGGCGAGATACAGAGGGGCTGAAACAGAGGGCGAGAAACAGAGGGCGAGACACAGAGGGGCTGAAACAGAGGGGCTGAAACAGAGGGGCTGAAACTGAGGGCGAGAAACAGAGCGGCTGAAACAGATGGGCTGAAACAGTGGGCGAGAAACAGAGGGGCTGAAACAGAGGGGCAGAAACAGAGTGGCTGAAACACAGGGCGAAAAACAGAGGGGCTGAAACAGAGTGCGAGAAACACAGGGCGAGACACAGAGGGGCTGAAACAGAGGGGATGAAACAGAGGGCGAGATACAGAGGGGCTGAAATAGAGGGGCTGAAACAGAGTGCGAGAGACAGAGGGCGAGAAACTGAGGGGCTGAAAAAGGGGGCTGAAACAGAGGGCTAGAAACAGAGGGGCTGAAACAGAGGGTCAGAAACAGCGGGCGAGAAACAGAGGGCGAGAAACAGACGGGCTGAAACAGAGGGGCTGAAACAGAGGGGCTGAAACAGAGGGGCTGAAACAGAGGGCGAGAAACAGAGGGCGAGACACAGAGGGGCTGAAACAGAGGGGCTGAAACAGAGGGCGAGAAACAGAGGGGCAGAAACACAGGGTTTGAAACAGAGGGGCTGAAACAGTGGGCGAGAAACAGAGGGGCTGAAACAGAGGGGCTGAAACAGAGGGCTGAAACAGAGGGGCTGAAACAGAGGGCGAGAAACAGAGGGCGAGAAACAGAGGAGCTGAAACAGAGGGGCTGAAACAGAGTGGCTGAAACAGAGGGGCTGAAACAGAGGACGTGAAACAGAGGGCGAGAAACAGAGAGGCTGAAACAGAGGGGCTGAAACAGAGGGCGAGAAACAGAGGGGCTGAAACAGTGGGCGAGAAAGAGAGGGGCTGAAACAGAGGGGCTGAAACAGAGGGCTGAAACAGAGGGGCTGAAACAGAGGGCGAGAAACAGAGGGCGAGAAACAAAGGGGCTGAAACAGAGGGGCTGAAACAGAGTGGCTGAAACAAAGGGGCTGAAAGAGAGGGCATGAAACAGAGGGCGAGAAACGGAGAGGCTGAAACAGAGGGGCTGAAACAGAGGGCGAGAAACAGAGGGGCTGAAACAGAGGGCGAGAAACAGAGTGGCTGAAACAGAGGGGCTGAAACAGAGGGCGAGAAACAGAGGGGCTGAAACAGAGGGGCTGAAACAGTGGGTGAGAAACAGAGGGGCTGAAACAGAGGGGCAGAAACAGAGTGGCTGAAACAAAGGGCGAGAAACAGAGGGGCTGAAACAGAGGGCGAGAAACAGAGGGCGAGACGCAGAGAGGGTGAAACAGAGGGGCTGAAACAGAGCGCGAGATACAGAGGGGCTGAAACAGAGGGGCTGAAACAGAGGGCGAGAAACAGAGGGGCTGAAACAGAGGGGCTGAAACAGAGGGGCTGAAACAGAGGGGCTGAAACAGAGGGCGAGAAACAGAGGGGCAGAAACAGATGGGCTGAAACAGAGAGCGAGAAACAGAGGGCGAGAAACAGAGAGGCTGAAACAGAGGGGCTAAAACAGTGCAAGAAACAGAGGGGCTGAAACTGAGGGGCTGAAACAGAGGGCGAAAAACAGAGGGGCTGAAACAAATTGCGAGAAACAGAGGGGCTGAAACAGAGGGCTAGAAACAGAGGGCGAGAAACAGAGGGGCTGAAACAGAGGGGCTGAAACAGAGGGGCTGAAACAGAGGGCGAGAAACAGAGTGGCTGAAACAGAGCGGCTGAAACAGAGGGGCTGAAACAGAGGGGCTGAAACAGAGGGCGATAAACAGAGGGGCTGAAACAGAGGGGCTGAAACAGAGGGGCTGAAACAGAGGGCGTGAAACAGAGGGCGAGAAACAGAGGGGCTGAAACAGAGGGTCTGAAACAGAGGGCGAGAAACAGAGGGGCTGAAACAGAGGGGCTGAAACAGAGGGCGAGATACAGAGGGGCTGAAACAGAGGGGCTGAAACAGAGGGGCTGAAAGAGAGGGGCTGAAACAGAGGGCGAGAAACAGAGGGGCTGAAACAGAGGGCGAGAAACAGAGGGCGAGACACAGAGGGGCTGAAACAGAGGGGCTGAAACAGAGAGGCTGAAACAGAGGGGCTGAAACTGAGGGCGAGAAACAGAGGGGCTGAAACAGAGGGGCTGAAACAGTGTGCGAGAAACAGAGGGGCTGAAACAGAGGGGCAGAAACAGAGTGGCTGAAACACAGGGCGAGAAACAGAGGGGCTGAAACAGAGGTGCAGAAACGCAGGGCGAGACACAGAGGGGCTGAAACAGAGGGGATGAAACAGAGGGCGAGATACAGAGGAGCTGAAACAGAGGGCGAGAAACAGAGGGTGAGACACAGAGGGGCTGAAACAGAGGGGCTGAAACAGAGGGGCTGAAACTGAGGGCGCGAAACAGAGCGGCTGAAACAGATGGGCTGAAACAGTGGGCGAGAAAAAGAGGGGCTGAAACAGAGGGGCAGAAACAGAGTGGCTGAAACACAGGGCGAGAAACAGAGGGGCTGAAACAGAGTGCGAGAAACACAGGGCGAGACACAGAGGGGCTGAAACAGAGGGGATGAAACAGAGGGCGAGATACAGAGGGGCTGAAACAGAGGGGCTGAAACAGAGGGCGAGAAACAGAGGGGCTGAATCTGAGGGGCTGAAACAGAGGGCGAGAAACAGAGGGGCTGAAACATATCGCGAGAAACAGAGGGGCTGAAACAGAGGGCTAGAAACAGAGGGCGAGACACAGAGGGGCTGAAACAGAGGGGCTGAAACAGAGGGGCTGAAACAGAGGGCGAGAAACAGAGGGGCTGAAACAGTGGGGCTGAAACAGAGGGCGAGAAACAGAGGGGCTGAAACAGAGGGCGAGAAACAGAGGGGCTGAAACAGAGGCGCTGAAACAGAGGGCTAGAAACAGAGGGCGAGACACAGAGGGGCTGAAACAGATGGGCTGAAACAGAGGAGCTGAAACAGAGGGCGAGAAACAGAGGGGCTGACACAGAGGGCGAGAAACAGAGGGGCTGAAACAGAGGGCGAGAAACAGAGGGTCTGAAACAGAGGGCGAGAAACAGAGGGGCTGAAACAGAGGGGCTGAAACAGAGGGCGAGAGACAGAGGGGCTGAAACAGAGGGGCTGAAACAGAGGGCGAGAAACAGAGGGCGAGAAACAGAGGGCGAGAAACAGAGGGGCTGAAGCATAGCGTCTGAAACAGAGTGGCTGAATCAGAGGGGCTGAAACAGAGGGCGAGAAACAGAGGGGCTAAAACAGAGGGGCTGAAAGAGAGGGCGAAAACCAGAGGGGATGAAACGGAGTGGTGAAACAGAGGGGCTGAAACTGAGGGCGAGAAACTGAGGGGCTGAAACAGAGGGGCTGAAACAGAAGGGATGAAACAGAGGAGCTGAAACAGAGTGGGAGAAACAGAGGGGCTGAAACAGAGGGGCTGAAAAAGAGGGTGAGAAACAGAGGGGCTGAAACAGAGGGGCTGAAACAGAGGGCATGACACAGAGGAGCTGAAACAGAGGGCGAGAAACAGGTGGGCTGAAACAGAGGGGCAGAAACAGAGGGCGAGAAACAGAGGGCGAGAAACATAGGGGCTGAAACAGAGGGGCTGAAACAGAGGGCGAGAAAGAGAGGGGCTGAAACACAGGGGCTGAAACAGAGGGCGAGAAAAAGAGGGGCTGAAACTGAGGGGCTGAAACAGAGGGGCTGAAACAGAGTGCGAGAGACAGAGGGCGAGAAACAGAGGGGCTGAAAAAGGGGGGCTGAAACAGAGGGCGAGAAACAGAGGGGCTGAATCTGAGGGGCTGAAACAGAGGGCGAAAAACAGAGGGGCTGAAACAAATCGCGAGAAACAGAGGGGCTGAAACAGAGGGCTAGAAACAGAGGGCGAGACACAGAGGGGCTGAAACAGGGGGGCTGAAACAGAGGGCGAGAAACAGAGGGGCTGAAACAGAGCGGCTGAAACAGAGGGGCTGAAACAGAGGGGCTGAAACAGAGGGCGAGAAACAGAGGGGCTGAAACAGAGGGGCTGAAACAGTGGGCGTGAAACAGAGGGCGAGAAACAGAAGGGCTGAAACAGAGTGTCTGAAATAGAGGGCGAGAAACAGAGGGGCTGAAACAGAGGGCGAGTAACCGAGTGGCTGAAACAGAGGGGCTGAAACAGAGGGCGAGATACAGAGGGGCTGAAACAGAGGGGCTGAAACAGAGGGCCAGAAACAGAGGGGCTGAAACAGAGGGGCTGAAACAGAGGGGCTGAAACTGAGGGCGAGAAACAGAGGGGCTGAAACAGAGGGGCTGAAACAGTGGGCGAGAAACAGAGGGGCTGAAACAGAGGGGCAGAAACAGAGTGGCTGAAACACAGGGCGAGAAACAGAGGGGCTGAAACAGAGGGGCAGAAACACAGGGCGAGACACAGAGGGGCTGAAACAAAGGGGATGAAACAGAGGGCGAGATACAGAGGGGCTGAAACAGAGGGCGAGAAACAGAGGGCGAGACACAGAGGGGCTGAAACAGAGGGGCTGAAACAGAGGGGCTGAAACACAG
Source organism: Chiloscyllium punctatum (assembly GCF_047496795.1). Classification (NCBI taxonomy): domain Eukaryota; kingdom Metazoa; phylum Chordata; class Chondrichthyes; order Orectolobiformes; family Hemiscylliidae; genus Chiloscyllium; species Chiloscyllium punctatum. Next base: position 3,154,056 of record NC_092782.1, read on the forward strand.
GGCGAGACACAGAGGGGCTGAAACAGAGGGGATGAAACAGAGGGCGAGATACAGAGGGGCTGAAACAGAGGGCGAGAAACAGAGGGCGAGACACAGAGGGGCTGAAACAGAGGGGCTGAAACAGAGGGGCTGAATCTGAGGGCGAGAAACACAGCGGCTGAAACAGATGGGCTAAAACAGAGGGCGAGAAACAGAGGGGCTGAACCAGAGGGGCAGAAAGAGAGTGGCTGAAACACAGGGCGAGAAACAGAGGGGCTGAAACAGAGTGCGAGAAACACAGGGCGAGACACAGAGGGGCTGAAACAGAGGGGATGAAACAGAGGGCGAGATACAGAGGGGCTGAAACAGAGGGGCTGAAACAGAGGGCGAGAAACAGAGGCTCTGAAACAGTGGGGCTGAAACAGAGGGCGAGAAACAGAGGGGCTGAAACAGAGGGCGAGAAACAGAGGGGCAGAAACAGAGGGGCTGAAACAGAGGGGCTGAAACAGAGGGCTAGAAACAGAGGGCGAGACACAGAGGGGCTGAAACAGAGGGGCTGTAACAGAGGGGCTGAAACAGAGGGCGAGAAACAGAGGGGCTTAAACAGAGGGGCTGAAACAGAGGGGCTGAAACAGAGGGCGAGAAACAGAGGGGCTGAAACAGAGGGCGAGAAACAGAGGGGCTGAAACTGAGGGGCTGAAACAGAGGGCGAGAGACAGAGGGGCTGAAACAGAGGGGCTGAAACAGAGGGCGAGAAACAGAGGGCGAGAAACAGAGGTGCTGAAGCAGAGCGTCTGAAACAGAGTGGCTGAGTCAGAGGGGCTGAAACAGAGGGCGAGAAACAGAGGGGCTAAAACAGAGGGGCTGAAACAGAGGGCGAAAACCAGAGGGGCTGAAACGGAGTGGTGAAACAGAGGGGCTGAAACTGAGGGCGAGAAACTGAGGGGCTGAAACAGAGGGGCTGAAACAGAAGGGCTGAAACAGAGGAGCTGAAACAGAGTGGGAGAAACAGAGGGGCTGAAAGAGAGGGGCTGAAACAGAGGGTGAGAAACAGAGGGGCTGAAACAGAGGTGCTGAAACAGAGGGAATGACACAGACGGGCTGAAACAGAGGGCGAGAAACAGGTGGGCTGAAACAGAGGGGCAGAAACAGTGTGCGAGAGACAGAGGGCGAGAAACATAGGGGCTGAAACAGAGGGGCTGAAACAGAGGGCGAGAAAGAGAGGGGCTGAAACACAGGGGCTGAAACAGAGGGCGAGAAAAAGAGGGGCTGAAACAGAGGGGCTGAAACAGAGTGCGAGAGACAGAGGGCGAGAAACAGAGGGGCTGAAAAAGGGGGGCTGAAACAGAGGGCGAGAAACAGAGGGGCTGAATCTGAGGGGCTGAAACAGAGGGCGAATAACAGAGGGGCTGAAACAAATCGCGAGAAACAGAGGGGCTGAAACAGAGGGCTAGAAACAGAGGGCGAGACACAGAGGGGCTGAAACAGAGGGGCTGAAACAGAGGGGCTGAAACAGAGGGCGAGAAACAGAGGGGCTGAAACAGAGGGGCTGAAACAGAGGGGCTGAAACAGAGGGGCTGAAACAGAGGGGCTGAAACAGAGGGCAAGAAACAGAGGGGCTGAAACAGAAGGGCTGAAACAGAGGGGCTGAAACAGAGGGCGTGAAACAGAGGGCGAGAAACAGAGGGGCTGAAACAGAGGGCGAGTAACCGAGTGGCTGAAACAGAGGGGCTGAAACAGAGGGCGAGATACAGAGGGGCTGAAACAGAGGGGCTGAAACAGAGGGCCAGAAACAGAGGGGCTGAAACAGAGGGGCTGAAAGAGAGGGGCTGAAACAGAGGGCGAGAAACAGAGGGGCTGAAACAGAGGGCGAGAAACAGAGGGCGAGACACAGAGGGGCTGAAACAGAGGGGCTGAAACAGAGGGGCTGAAACAGAGGGGCTGAAACTGAGGGCGAGAAACAGAGGGGCTGAAACAGAGGGGCTGAAACAGTGGGCGAGAAACAGAGGGGCTGAAACAGAGGGGCAGAAACACAGGGCGAGACACAGAGGGGCTGAAACAGAGGGGATGAAACAGAGGGCGAGATACAGAGGGGCTGAAACAGAGGGCGAGGAACAGAGGGCGAGACACAGAGGGGCTGAAACAGAGGGGCTGAAACAGAGGGGCTGAAACAGAGGGCGAGAAACAGAGGGGCAGAAACAGAGGGGCTGAAACAGAGGTCGAGAAACAGAGAGGCTGAAACAGAGGGGCTGAAACAGGGCAAGAAACAGAGGGGCTGAAACAGTTGGGCTGAAACAGAGGGCGAGAAACAGAGGGGCTGAAACAGAGGGCGAGAAACAGAGGGGCTGAAACAGAGGGGCTGAAACAGAGGGCTAGAAACAGAGGGCGAGACACAGAGGGGCTGAAACAGAGGGGCTGAAACAGGGGGGCTGAAACAGAGGGCGAGAAACAGAGGGGCTTAAACAGAGGGGCTGAAAAAGAGGGGCTGAAACAGAGGGCGAGAAACAGAGGGGCTGAAACAGAGGGCGAGAAACAGAGGAGCTGAAACAGAGGGGCTGAAACAGAGGGCGAGAGACAGAGGGGCTGAAACAGAGGGGCTGAAACAGACGGGCTGAAACAGAGGGCGAGAAACAGAGGGCGAGAAACAGAGGGGCTGAAACAGAGGGGCTGAAGCAGAGCGACTGAAACAGAGTGGCTGAATCAGAGGGGCTGAAACAGAGGGCGAGTGACAGAGGGGCTAAAACAGAAGGGCTGAAACAGAGGGCGAAAAGCAGAGGGGCTGAAACGGAGTGGTGAAACAGAGGGGCTGAAACTGAGGGCGAGAAACTGAGGGGCTGAAACAGAGGAGCTGAAACAGAAGGGCTGAAACAGAGGAGCTGAAACAGAGTGGGAGAAACAGAGGTGCTGAGACAGAGGGGCTGAAACAGAGGGTGAGAAACAGAGGGGCTGAAACAGAGGGGCTGATACAGAGGGAATGACACAGAGGGGCTGAAACAGAGGGCGAGAAAGAGAGGGGCTGAAACACAGGGGCTGAAACTGAGGGCGAGAAAAAGAGGGGCTGAAACAGAGGGGCTGAAACAGAGGGGCTGAAACAGAGTGCGAGAGACAGAGGGCGAGAAACCGAGGGGCTGAAAAAGGGGGGCTGAAACAGAGGGCGAGAAACAGAGGGGCTGAAACAGAGGGGCTGAAACAGAGGGCGAGAAACAGAGGGGCTGAAAAAGGGGGGCTGAAACAGAGGGCGAGAAACAGAGGGGCTGAAACAGAGGGGCTGAAACAGAGGGCGAGAAACAGAGGGCGAGAAACAGAGGGGCTGAAACAGAGGGGCTGAAACAGAGGGGCTAAAACAGAGGGCGAGAAACAGAGGGCGAGACACAGAGGGGCTGAAACAGAGGGGCTGAAACAGAGGGCGAGAAACAGAGGGGCAGAAACACAGGGTCTGAAACAGAGGGGCTGAAACAGAGGGCGAGAAACAGAGGGGCTGAAACAGAGGGCGAGAAACAGAGGGCGAGAAACAGAGGGGCTGAAACAGAGAGGCTGAAACAGAGTGGCTGAAACAGAGGTTCTGAAACAGAGGGCGTGAAACAGAGGGCGAGAAACAGAGAGGCTGAAACAGAGGGTCTGAAACAGAGGGTGAGAAACAGAGGGGCTGAAACAGAGGTCGAGAAACAGAGGGCGAGAAACAGAGGGGCTGAAACAGAGGGGCTGAAACAGAGGGGCTGAAACAGAGGGGCTAAAACTGAGGGCGAGAAACAGAGGGCGAGACACAGAGGGGCTGAAACAGAGGGGCTGAAACAGAGGGCGAGAAACAGAGGGGCTGAAACAGAGGGGCTGAAACAGAGGGCGAGAAACAGAGGGCGAGAAACAGAGGGGCTGAAACAGAGGGGCTGAAACCGAGTGGCTGAAACAGAGGGGCTGAAACAGAGGGCGTGAAACAGAGGGTATTGAAACAGAGAGGCTGAAACAGAGGGGCTGAAACAGAGGGCGAGAAACAGAGTGGCTGAAACAGAGGGGTTGAAACAGAGGGCGAGAAACAGAGGGGCTGAAACAGAAGGGCTGAAACAGTGGGCGAGAAACAGAGCGGCTGAAACAGAGGGGCAGAAACAGAGTGGCTGAAACAGAGGGCGAGAAACAGAGGGGCTGAAACAGAGGGCGAGAAACAGAGGGCGAGACACAGAGGGGGTGAAACAGAGGGGCTGAAACAGCGGGCGAGATACAGAGGGGCTGAAACAGAGGGGCTGAATCAGAGGGCGAGAAACAGAGGAGCTGAAACAGAGGGGCTGAAACAGAGGGGCTGAAACAGAGGGGCTGAAACAGAGGGCGAGAAACAGAGGGGCAGAAACAGAGGGGCTGAAACAGAGAGCGAGAAACAGAGGGCGAGAAACAGAGAGGCTGAAACAGAGGGGCTGAAACAGGGCAAGAAACAGAGGGGCTGAAACAGAGGGGCTGAAACAGAGGGCGAGAAACAGAGGGGCTGAAACAAATTGCGAGAAACAGAGGGGCTGAAACAGAGGGGCTGAAACAGAGGGCTAGAAACAGAGGGCGAGACACAGATGGGCTGAAACAGAGGGGCTGAAAAAGAGGGGCTTAAACAGACGGCGAGAAACAGAGGGGCTAAAACAGAGCGGCTGAAACAGAGGGGCTGAAACAGAGGGCGTGAAACAGAGGGCGAGAAACAGAGTGGCTGAAACAGAGGGTCTGAAACAGAGGGCGAGAAACAGAGGGGCTGAAACAGAGGGCGAGTAACAGAGTGGCTGAAACAGAGGGGCTGAAACAGAGGGGCTGAAACAGATGTGCTGAAAAAGAGGGGCTGAAACAGAGGGCGAGAAACAGACGGGCTGAAACAGAGGGCGAGAAACAAATTGCGAGAAACAGAGGGGCTGAAACAGAGGGGCTGAAACAGAGGGCTAAAAACAGAGGGCGAGACACAGAGGGGCTGAAACAGAGGGGCTGAAACAGAGGGGCTGAAACAGAGGGCGAGAAACAGAGGGGCTGAAACAGAGCGGCATGAAACAGAGGGGCTGAAACAGAGGGGCTGAAACAGAGGGCGAGAAACAGAGGGGCTGAAACAGAGGGGCTGAAACAGAGGGGCTGAAACAGAGGGCGTGAAACAGAGGGTGAGAAACAGAGGGGCTGAAACAGAGGGTCTGAAACAGAGGGCGAGAAACAGAGGGGCTGAAGCAGAGGGCGAGATACAGAGGGGCTGAAACAGAGGGGCTGAAACAGAGGGCCAGAAACAGAGGGGCTGAAACAGAGGGGCTGAAAAAGAGGGGCTGAAACAGAGGGCGAGAAACAGAGGGGCTGAAACAGTGGGCGAGAAACAGAGGGCGAGACACAGAGGGGCTGAAACAGAGGGTCTGAAACAGAGGGCGAGAAACAGTGGGGCTGAAACAGAGGGGCTGAAACAGAGGGGCTGAAACAAAGGGCGAAAAACAGAGAGGCTGAAACAGATGGGCTGAAACAGAGGGCGAGAAACAGAGGGTCTGAAACAGAGGGGCTGAAACAGAGGGGCTGAAACAAAGGGCGAAAAACAGAGAGGCTGAAACAGAGGGGCTGAAACAGAGGGCGAGAAACAGAGGGTCTGAAACAGAGGTAATGAAACAGAGGGCCAGAAACAGAGGGGCTGAAAGAGAGGGCGAGAAACAGAGTGGCTGAAACAGAGGGGCTGTAACAGAGGGGTTGAAACAGAGGGGCTGAAACAGAGGGCGAGAAACAGAGGGCGAGACACAGAGGGGCTGAAACAGAGGGGCTGAAACAGAGGGGCTGAAACTGAGGGCGAGACACAGAGGGGCTGAAACAGAGGGGCTGAAACAGTGTGCGAGAAACAGAGGGGCTGAAGCAGAGGGGCAGAAACAGAGTGGTTGAAACAGAGGGCGAGAAACAGAGGGGCTGAAACAGAGGGGCTGAAACAGAAGGGCTGAAACAGAGGGCGAGAAACAGAGGGGCAGAAACAGAGGGGCTGAAACAGAGGGCGAGAAACAGAGGGCGAGAAACAGAGAGGCTGAAACAGAGGGGCTGAAACAGGGCAAGAAACAGAGGGGCTGAAACAGTGGGGCTGAAACAGAGGGCGAGAAACAGAGGGGCTGAAACAGAGGGCGAGAAACAGAGGGGCTGAAACAGAGTGGCTGAAACAGAGGGCTAGAAACAGAGGGCGAGACACAGAGGGGCTGAAACAGACGGGCTGAAACAGAGGGGCTGAAACAGAGGGGCTGAAACAGAGGGTGAGAAACAGAGGGGCTGAAACAGAGGGGCTGAAACAGAGGGGCTGAAACAGAGGGGCTGAAACAGAGGGCGAGAAACAGAGGGGCTTAAACAGAGGGGCTGAAACAGAGGGGCTGAAACAGAGGGCTAGAAACAGAGGGCGAGACACAGAGGGGCTGAAACAGAGGGGCTGAAACAGAGGGCGAGAAACAGAGGGGCTGAAACAGAGGGCGAGAAACAGAGGGGCTGAAACAGAGGGCGAGAAACAGAGGGGCAGAAACAGAGGGGCTGAAACAGAGGGCGAGAAACAGAGGGGCAGAAACAGAGGGGCTGAAACAGAGGGGCTGAAACAGAGGGCTAGAAACAGAGGGCGAGACACAGAGGGGCTGAAACAGAGGGGCTGTAACAGAGGGGCTGAAACAGAGGGCGAGAAACAGAGGGGCTTAAACAGAGGGGCTGAAACAGAGGGGCTGAAACAGAGGGCGAGAAACAGAGGGGCTGAAACAGAGGGCGAGAAACAGAGGGGCTGAATCAGAGGGGCTGAAACAGAGGGCGAGAAACAGAGGGGCTAAAACAGAGGGGCTGAAACAGAGGGCGAAAACCAGAGGGGCTGAAACGGAGTGGTGAAACAGAGGGGCTGAAACTGTGGGCGAGAAACTGAGGGGCTGAACCAGAGGGGCTGAAACAGAAGGGCTGAAACAGAGGAGCTGAAACAGAGTGGGAGAAACAGAGGGGCTGAAACAGAGGGGCTGAAACAGAGGGTGAGAAACAGAGGGGCTGAAACAGAGGTGCTGAAACAGAGGGAATGACACAGAGGGGCTGAAACAGAGGGCGAGAAACAGGTGGGCTGAAACAGAGGGGCAGAAACAGAGTGCGAGAGACAGAGGGCGAGAAACATAGGGGCTGAAACAGAGGGGCTGAAACAGAGGGCGAGAAAGAGAGGGGCTGAAACACAGGGGCTGAAACAGAGGGCGAGAAAAAGAGGGGCTGAAACAGAGGGGCTGAAACAGAGTGCGAGAGACAGAGGGCGAGAAACAGAGGGGCTGAAAAAGGGGGGCTGAAACAGAGGGCGAGAAACAGAGGGGCTGAATCTGAGGGTCTGAAACAGAGGGCGAATAACAGAGGGGCTGAAACAAATCACGAGAAACAGAGGGGCTGAAACAGAGGGCTAGAAACAGAGGGCGAGACACAGAGGGGCTGAAACAGAGGGGCTGAAACAGAGGGGCTGAAACAGAGGGCGAGAAACAGAGGGGCTGAAACAGAGCGGCTGAAACAGAGGGGCTGAAACAGAGGGGCTGAAACAGAGGGCAAGAAACAGAGGGGCTGAAACAGAAGGGCTGAAACAGAGGGGCTGAAACAGAGGGCGTGAAACAGAGGGCGAGAAACAGAGGGGCTGAAACAGAGGGTCTGAAACAGAGGGCGAGAAACAGAGGGGCTGAAACAGAGGGCGAGTAACCGAGTGGCTGAAACAGAGGGGCTGAAACAGAGGGCGAGATACAGAGGGGCTGAAACAGCGGGGCTGAAACAGAGGGCCAGAAACAGAGGGGCTGAAACAGAGGGGCTGAAAGAGAGGGGCTAAAACAGAGGGCGAGAAACAGAGGGGCTGAAACAGAGGGCGAGAAACAGAGGTCGAGACACAGAGGGGCTGAAACAGAGGGGCTGAAACAGAGGGGCTGAAACAGAGGGGCTGAAACTGAGGGCGAGAAACAGAGGGGCTGAAACAGAGGGGCTGAAACAGTGGGCGAGAAACAGAGTGGCTGAAACAGAGGGGCAGAAACACAGGGCGAGACACAGAGGGGCTGAAACAGAGGGGATGAAACAGAGGGCGAGATACAGAGGGGCTGAAACAGAGGGCGAGAAACAGAGTGCGAGACACAGAGGGGCTGAAACAGAGGGGCTGAAACAGAGGGCGAGAAACAGAGGGGCAGAAACAGAGTGGCTGAAACACAGGTCGAGAAACCGAGAGGCTGAAACAGAGGGGCTGAAACAGGGCAAGAAACAGAGGGGCTGAAACAGTTGGGCTGAAACAGAGGGCGAGAAACAGAGGGGCTGAAACAGAGGGCGAGAAACAGAGGGGCTGAAACAGAGGGCTAGAAACAGAGGGCGAGACACAGAGGGGCTGAAACAGAGGGGCTGAAACAGGGGGGCTGAAACAGAGGGCGAGAAACAGAGGGGCTTAAACAGAGGGGCTGAAAAAGAGGGGCTGAAACAGAGGGCGAGAAACAGAGGGGCTGAAACAGAGGGGCTGAAAAAGAGGGGCTTAAACAGAGGGGCTGAAACAGAGGGCGAGAGACAGAGGGGCTGAAACAGAGGGGCTGAAACAGACGGGCTGAAACAGAGGGCGAGAAACAGAGGGCCAGAAACAGAGGGGCTGAAACAGAGGGGCTGAAGCAGAGCGACTGAAACAGAGTGGCTGAATCAGAGGGGCTGAAACAGAGGGCGAGTGACAGAGGGGCTAAAACAGAAGGGCTGAAACAGAGGGCGAAAACCAGAGGGGCTGAAACGGAGTGGTGAAACAGAGGGGCTTAAACTGAGGGCGAGAAACTGAGGGGCTGAAACAGAGGAGCTGAAACAGAAGGGCTGAAACAGAGGAGCTGAAACAGAGTGGGAGAAACAGAGGTGCTGAGACAGAGGGGCTGAAACAGAGGGTGAGAAACAGAGGGGCTGAAACAGAGGGGCTGATACAGAGGGAATGACACAGAGGGGCTGAAACAGAGGGCGAGAAACAGAGTGGCTGAAACAGAGGGGCTGAAACAGAGGGGCAGAAACAGAGGGCGAGAACATAGGGGCTGAAACAGAGGGGCTGAAACAGAGGGCGAGAAAGAGAGGGGCTGAAACACAGGGGCTGAAACTGAGGGCGAGAAAAAGAGGGGCTGAAACAGAGGGGCTGAAACAGAGTGCGAGAGACAGAGGGCGAGAAACAGAGGGGCTGAAAAAGGGGGGCTGAAACAGAGGGCGAGAAACAGAGGGGCTGAAACAGAGGGGCTGAAACAGAGGGCGAGAAACAGAGGGGCTGAAAAAGGGGGGCTGAAACAGAGGGCGAGAAAAAGAGGGGCTGAAACAGAGGGGCTGAAACAGAGGGCGAGAAACAGAGGGCGAGAAACAGAGGGGCTGAAACAGAGGGGCTGAAACAGAGGGGCTAAAACAGAGGGCGAGAAACAGAGGGCGAGACACAGAGGGGCTGAAACAGAGGGGCTGAAACAGAGGGCGAGAAACAGAGGGGCAGAAACACAGGGTCTGAAACAGAAGGGCTGAAACAGAGGGCGAGAAACAGAGGGGCTGAAACAGAGGGCGAGAAACAGAGGGCGAGAAACAGAGGGGCTGAAACAGAGTGGCTGAAACAGAGGTTCTGAAACAGAGGGCGTGAAACAGAGGGCGAGAAACAGAGAGGCTGAAACAGAGGGTCTGAAACAGAGGGTGAGAAACAGAGGTGCTGAAACAGAGGTCGAGAAACAGAGGGCGAGAAACAGAGGGGCTGAAACAGAGGGGCTGAAACAGAGCGGCTGAAACAGAGGGGCTAAAACTGAGGGCGAGAAACAGAGGGCGAGACACAGAGGGGCTGAAACAGAGGGGCTGAAACAGAGGGCGAGAAACAGAGGGGCAGAAACAGAGGGGCTGAAACAGAGTGGCTGAAACAGAGGGGCTGAAACAGAGGGCGTGAAACAGAGGGACTGAAACAGAGAGGCTGAAACAGAGGGGCTGAAACAGAGGGCGAGAAACAGAGTGGCTGAAACAGAGGGGCTGAAACAGAGGGCGAGAAACAGAGGGGCTGAAACAGAAGGGCTGAAACAGTGGGCGAGAAACAGAGCGGCTGAAACAGAGGGGCAGAAACAGAGTGGCTGAAACAGAGGGCGAGAAACAGAGGGCGAGACACAGAGGGGGTGAAACAGAGGGGCTGAAACAGCGGGCGAGATACAGAGGGGCTGAAACAGAGGGGCTGAATCAGAGGGCGAGAAACAGAGGGGCTGAAACAGAGGGGCTGAAACAGAGGGGCTGAAACAGAGGGGCTGAAACAGAGGGCGAGAAACAGAGGGGCAGAAACAGAGGGGCTGAAACAGAGAGCGAGAAACAGAGGGCGAGAAACAGAGAGGCTGAAACAGAGGGGCTGAAACAGGGCAAGAAACAGAGGGGCTGAAACAGAGGGGCTGAAACAGAGGGCGAGAAACAGAGGGGCTGAAACAAATTGCGAGAAACAGAGGGGCTGAAACAGAGGGGCTGAAACAGAGGGCTAGAAACAGAGGGCGAGACACAGATGGGCTGAAACAGAGGGGCTGAAAAAGAGGGGCTTAAACAGACGGCGAGAAACAGAGGGGCTGAAACAGAGCGGCTGAAACAGAGGGGCTGAAACAGAGGGCGTGAAACAGAGGGCGAGAAACAGAGTGGCTGAAACAGAGGGTCTGAAACAGAGGGCGAGAAACAGAGGGGCTGAAACAGAGGGCGAGTAACAGAGTGGCTGAAACAGAGGGGCTGAAACAGAGGGGCTGAAACAGATGTGCTGAAAAAGAGGGGCTGAAACAGAGGGCGAGAAACAGACGGGCTGAAACAGAGGGGCTGAAACAGAGGGCTAAAAACAGAGGGCGAGACACAGAGGGGCTGAAACAGAGGGGCTGAAACAGAGGGGCTGAAACAGAGGGGCTGAAACAGAGGGCGAGAAACAGAGGGGCTGAAACAGAGCGGCATGAAACAGAGGGGCTGAAACAGAGGGGCTGAAACAGAGGGCGAGAAACAGAGGGGCTGAAACAGAGGGGCTGAAACAGAGGGGCTGAAACAGAGGGCGTGAAACAGAGGGTGAGAAACAGAGGGGCTGAAACAGAGGGTCTGAAACAGAGGGCGAGAAACAGAGGGGCTGAAGCAGAGGGCGAGATACAGAGGGGCTGAAACAGAGGGGCTGAAACAGAGGGCCAGAAACAGAGGGGCTGAAACAGAGGGGCTGAAAAAGAGGGGCTGAAACAGAGGGCGAGAAACAGAGGGGCTGAAACAGTGGGCGAGAAACAGAGGGCGAGACACAGAGGGGCTGAAACAGAGGGTCTGAAACAGAGGGCGAGAAACAGTGGGGCTGAAACAGAGGGGCTGAAACAGAGGGGCTGAAACAAAGGGCGAAAAACAGAGAGGCTGAAACAGATGGGCTGAAACAGAGGGCGAGAAACAGAGGGTCTGAAACAGAGGGGCTGAAACAGAGGGGCTGAAACAAAGGGCGAAAAACAGAGAGGCTGAAACAGAGGGGCTGAAACAGAGGGCGAGAAAGAGAGGGTCTGAAACAGAGGTAATGAAACAGAGGGCCAGAAACAGAGGGGCTGAAAGAGAGGGCGAGAAACAGAGTGGCTGAAACAGAGGGGCTGTAACAGAGGGGTTGAAACAGAGGGGCTGAAACAGAGGGCGAGAAACAGAGGGCGAGACACAGAGGGGCTGAAACAGAGGGGCTGAAACAGAGGGGCTGAAACAGAGGGGCTGAAACTGAGGGCGAGACACAGAGGGGTTGAAACAGAGGGGCTGAAACAGTGTGCGAGAAACAGAGGGGCTGAAGCAGAGGGGCAGAAACAGAGTGGTTGAAACAGAGGGCGAGAAACAGAGGGGCTGAAACAGAGGGGCTAAAACAGAAGGGCTGAAACAGAGGGCGAGAAACAGAGGTGCTGAAGCAGAGCGTCTGAAACAGAGTGGCTGAGTCAGAGGGGCTGAAACAGAGGGCGAGAAACAGAGGGGCTAAAACAGAGGGGCTGAAACAGAGGGCGAAAACCAGAGGGGCTGAAACGGAGTGGTGAAACAGAGGGGCTGAAACTGAGGGCGAGAAACTGAGGGGCTGAAACAGAGGGGCTGAAACAGAAGGGCTGAAACAGAGGAGCTGAAACAGAGTGGGAGAAACAGAGGGGCTGAAAGAGAGGGGCTGAAACAGAGGGTGAGAAACAGAGGGGCTGAAACAGAGGTGCTGAAACAGAGGGAATGACACAGACGGGCTGAAACAGAGGGCGAGAAACAGGTGGGCTGAAACAGAGGGGCAGAAACAGTGTGCGAGAGACAGAGGGCGAGAAACATAGGGGCTGAAACAGAGGGGCTGAAACAGAGGGCGAGAAAGAGAGGGGCTGAAACACAGGGGCTGAAACAGAGGTAATGAAACAGAGGGCCAGAAACAGAGGGGCTGAAAGAGAGGGCGAGAAACAGAGTGGCTGAAACAGAGGGGCTGTAACAGAGGGGTTGAAACAGAGGGGCTGAAACAGAGGGCGAGAAACAGAGGGCGAGACACAGAGGGGCTGAAACAGAGGGGCTGAAACAGAGGGGCTGAAACAGAGGGGCTGAAACTGAGGGCGAGACACAGAGGGGTTGAAACAGAGGGGCTGAAACAGTGTGCGAGAAACAGAGGGGCTGAAGCAGAGGGGCAGAAACAGAGTGGTTGAAACAGAGGGCGAGAAACAGAGGGGCTGAAACAGAGGGGCTAAAACAGAAGGGCTGAAACAGAGGGCGAGAAACAGAGGTGCTGAAGCAGAGCGTCTGAAACAGAGTGGCTGAGTCAGAGGGGCTGAAACAGAGGGCGAGAAACAGAGGGGCTAAAACAGAGGGGCTGAAACAGAGGGCGAAAACCAGAGGGGCTGAAACGGAGTGGTGAAACAGAGGGGCTGAAACTGAGGGCGAGAAACTGAGGGGCTGAAACAGAGGGGCTGAAACAGAAGGGCTGAAACAGAGGAGCTGAAACAGAGTGGGAGAAACAGAGGGGCTGAAAGAGAGGGGCTGAAACAGAGGGTGAGAAACAGAGGGGCTGAAACAGAGGTGCTGAAACAGAGGGAATGACACAGACGGGCTGAAACAGAGGGCGAGAAACAGGTGGGCTGAAACAGAGGGGCAGAAACAGTGTGCGAGAGACAGAGGGCGAGAAACATAGGGGCTGAAACAGAGGGGCTGAAACAGAGGGCGAGAAAGAGAGGGGCTGAAACACAGGGGCTGAAACAGAGGGCGAGAAAAAGAGGGGCTGAAACAGAGGGGCTGAAACAGAGTGCGAGAGACAGAGGGCGAGAAACAGAGGGGCTGAAAAAGGGGGGCTGAAACAGAGGGCGAGAAACAGAGGGGCTGAATCTGAGGGGCTGAAACAGAGGGCGAATAACAGAGGGGCTGAAACAAATCGCGAGAAACAGAGGGGCTGAAACAGAGGGCTAGAAACAGAGGGCGAGACACAGAGGGGCTGAAACAGAGGGGCTGAAACAGAGGGGCTGAAACAGAGGGCGAGAAACAGAGGGGCTGAAACAGAGCGGCTGAAACAGAGGGGCTGAAACAGAGGGGCTGAAACAGAGGGCAAGAAACAGAGGGGCTGAAACAGAAGGGCTGAAACAGGGGGGCTGAAACAGAGGGCGTGAAACAGAGGGCGAGAAACAGAGGGGCTGAAACAGAGGGCGAGTAACCGAGTGGCTGAAACAGAGGGGCTGAAACAGAGGGCGAGATACAGAGGGGCTGAAACAGAGGGGCTGAAACAGAGGGCCAGAAACAGAGGGGCTGAAACAGAGGGGCTGAAAGAGAGGGGCTGAAACAGAGGGCGAGAAACAGAGGGGCTGAAACAGAGGGCGAGAAACAGAGGGCGAGACACAGAGGGGCTGAAACAGAGGGGCTGAAACAGAGGGGCTGAAACAGAGGGGCTGAAACTGAGGGCGAGAAACAGAGGGGCTGAAACAGAGGGGCTGAAACAGTGGGCGAGAAACAGAGGGGCTGAAACAGAGGGGCAGAAACACAGGGCGAGACACAGAGGGGCTGAAACAGAGGGGATGAAACAGAGGGCGAGATACAGAGGGGCTGAAACAGAGGGCGAGGAACAGAGGGCGAGACACAGAGGGGCTGAAACAGAGGGGCTGAAACAGAGGGCGAGAAACAGAGGGGCAGAAACAGAGGGGCTGAAACAGAGGTCGAGAAACAGAGAGGCTGAAACAGAGGGGCTGAAACAGGGCAAGAAACAGAGGGGCTGAAACAGTTGGGCTGAAACAGAGGGCGAGAAACAGAGGGGCTGAAACAGAGGGCGAGAAACAGAGGGGCTGAAACAGAGGGGCTGAAACAGAGGGCTAGAAACAGAGGGCGAGACACAGAGGGGCTGAAACAGAGGGGCTGAAACAGGGGGGCTGAAACAGAGGGCGAGAAACAGAGGGGCTTAAACAGAGGGGCTGAAAAAGAGGGGCTGAAACAGAGGGCGAGAAACAGAGGGGCTGAAACAGAGGGCGAGAAACAGAGGAGCTGAAACAGAGGGGCTGAAACAGAGGGCGAGAGACAGAGGGGCTGAAACAGAGGGGCTGAAACAGACGGGCTGAAACAGAGGGCGAGAAACAGAGGGCGAGAAACAGAGGGGCTGAAACAGAGGGGCTGAAGCAGAGCGACTGAAACAGAGTGGCTGAATCAGAGGGGCTGAAACAGAGGGCGAGTGACAGAGGGGCTAAAACAGAAGGGCTGAAACAGAGGGCGAAAAGCAGAGGGGCTGAAACGGAGTGGTGAAACAGAGGGGCTGAAACTGAGGGCGAGAAACTGAGGGCCTGAAACAGAGGAGCTGAAACAGAAGGGCTGAAACAGAGGAGCTGAAACAGAGTGGGAGAAACAGAGGTGCTGAGACAGAGGGGCTGAAACAGAGGGTGAGAAACAGAGGGGCTGAAACAGAGGGGCTGATACAGAGGGAATGACACAGAGGGGCTGAAACAGAGGGCGAGAAAGAGAGGGGCTGAAACACAGGGGCTGAAACTGAGGGCGAGAAAAAGAGGGGCTGAAACAGAGGGGCTGAAACAGAGGGGCTGAAACAGAGTGCGAGAGACAGAGGGCGAGAAACCGAGGGGCTGAAAAAGGGGGGCTGAAACAGAGGGCGAGAAACAGAGGGGCTGAAACAGAGGGGCTGAAACAGAGGGCGAGAAACAGAGGGGCTGAAAAAGGGGGGCTGAAACAGAGGGCGAGAAACAGAGGGGCTGAAACAGAGCAGAGGGCGAGAAACAGAGGGGCTGAAACAGAGGGGCTGAAACAGAGGGGCTAAAACAGAGGGCGAGAAACAGAGGGCGAGACACAGAGGGGCTGAAACAGAGGGGCTGAAACAGAGGGCGAGAAACAGAGGGGCAGAAACACAGGGTCTGAAACAGAGGGGCTGAAACAGAGGGCGAGAAACAGAGGGGCTGAAACAGAGGGCGAGAAACAGAGGGCGAGAAACAGAGGGGCTGAAACAGAGAGGCTGAAACAGAGTGGCTGAAACAGAGGTTCTGAAACAGAGGGCGTGAAACAGAGGGCGAGAAACAGAGAGGCTGAAACAGAGGGTCTGAAACAGAGGGTGAGAAACAGAGGGGCTGAAACAGAGGTCGAGAAACAGAGGGCGAGAAACAGAGGGGCTGAAACAGAGGGGCTGAAACAGAGGGGCTGAAACAGAGGGGCTAAAACTGAGGGCGAGAAACAGAGGGCGAGACACAGAGGGGCTGAAACAGAGGGGCTGAAACAGAGGGCGAGAAACAGAGGGGCTGAAACAGAGGGGCTGAAACAGAGGGCGAGAAACAGAGGGCGAGAAACAGAGGGGCTGAAACAGAGGGGCTGAAACCGAGTGGCTGAAACAGAGGGGCTGAAACAGAGGGCGTGAAACAGAGGGTATTGAAACAGAGAGGCTGAAACAGAGGGGCTGAAACAGAGGGCGAGAAACAGAGTGGCTGAAACAGAGGGGTTGAAACAGAGGGCGAGAAACAGAGGGGCTGAAACAGAAGGGCTGAAACAGTGGGCGAGAAACAGAGCGGCTGAAACAGAGGGGCAGAAACAGAGTGGCTGAAACAGAGGGCGAGAAACAGAGGGGCTGAAACAGAGGGCGAGACACAGAGGGGGTGAAACAGAGGGGCTGAAACAGCGGGCGAGATACAGAGGGGCTGAAACAGAGGGGCTGAATCAGAGGGCGAGAAACAGAGGAGCTGAAACAGAGGGGCTGAAACAGAGGGGCTGAAACAGAGGGGCTGAAACAGAGGGCGAGAAACAGAGGGGCAGAAACAGAGGGGCTGAAACAGAGAGCGAGAAACAGAGGGCGAGAAACAGAGAGGCTGAAACAGAGGGGCTGAAACAGGGCAAGAAACAGAGGGGCTGAAACAGAGGGGCTGAAACAGAGGGCGAGAAACAGAGGGGCTGAAACAAATTGCGAGAAACAGAGGGGCTGAAACAGAGGGGCTGAAACAGAGGGCTAGAAACAGAGGGCGAGACACAGATGGGCTGAAACAGAGGGGCTGAAAAAGAGGGGCTTAAACAGACGGCGAGAAACAGAGGGGCTAAAACAGAGCGGCTGAAACAGAGGGGCTGAAACAGAGGGCGTGAAACAGAGGGCGAGAAACAGAGTGGCTGAAACAGAGGGTCTGAAACAGAGGGCGAGAAACAGAGGGGCTGAAACAGAGGGCGAGTAACAGAGTGGCTGAAACAGAGGGGCTGAAACAGAGGGGCTGAAACAGATGTGCTGAAAAAGAGGGGCTGAAACAGAGGGCGAGAAACAGACGGGCTGAAACAGAGGGCGAGAAACAAATTGCGAGAAACAGAGGGGCTGAAACAGAGGGGCTGAAACAGAGGGCTAAAAACAGAGGGCGAGACACAGAGGGGCTGAAACAGAGGGGCTGAAACAGAGGGGCTGAAACAGAGGGCGAGAAACAGAGGGGCTGAAACAGAGCGGCATGAAACAGAGGGGCTGAAACAGAGGGGCTGAAACAGAGGGCGAGAAACAGAGGGGCTGAAACAGAGGGGCTGAAACAGAGGGGCTGAAACAGAGGGCGTGAAACAGAGGGTGAGAAACAGAGGGGCTGAAACAGAGGGTCTGAAACAGAGGGCGAGAAACAGAGGGGCTGAAGCAGAGGGCGAGATACAGAGGGGCTGAAACAGAGGGGCTGAAACAGAGGGCCAGAAACAGAGGGGCTGAAACAGAGGGGCTGAAAAAGAGGGGCTGAAACAGAGGGCGAGAAACAGAGGGGCTGAAACAGTGGGCGAGAAACAGAGGGCGAGACACAGAGGGGCTGAAACAGAGGGTCTGAAACAGAGGGCGAGAAACAGTGGGGCTGAAACAGAGGGGCTGAAACAGAGGGGCTGAAACAAAGGGCGAAAAACAGAGAGGCTGAAACAGATGGGCTGAAACAGAGGGTCTGAAACAGAGGGGCTGAAACAGAGGGGCTGAAACAAAGGGCGAAAAACAGAGAGGCTGAAACAGAGGGGCTGAAACAGAGGGCGAGAAACAGAGGGTCTGAAACAGAGGTAATGAAACAGAGGGCCAGAAACAGAGGGGCTGAAAGAGAGGGCGAGAAACAGAGTGGCTGAAACAGAGGGGCTGTAACAGAGGGGTTGAAACAGAGGGGCTGAAACAGAGGGCGAGAAACAGAGGGCGAGACACAGAGGGGCTGAAACAGAGGGGCTGAAACAGAGGGGCTGAAACTGAGGGCGAGACACAGAGGGGCTGAAACAGAGGGGCTGAAACAGTGTGCGAGAAACAGAGGGGCTGAAGCAGAGGGGCAGAAACAGAGTGGTTGAAACAGAGGGCGAGAAACAGAGGGGCTGAAACAGAGGGGCTGAAACAGAAGGGCTGAAACAGAGGGCGAGAAACAGAGGGGCAGAAACAGAGGGGCTGAAACAGAGGGCGAGAAACAGAGGGCGAGAAACAGAGAGGCTGAAACAGAGGGGCTGAAACAGGGCAAGAAACAGAGGGGCTGAAACAGTGGGGCTGAAACAGAGGGCGAGAAACAGAGGGGCTGAAACAGAGGGCGAGATACAGAGGGGCTGAAACAGAGTGGCTGAAACAGAGGGCTAGAAACAGAGGGCGAGACACAGAGGGGCTGAAACAGACGGGCTGAAACAGAGGGGCTGAAACAGAGGGGCTGAAACAGAGGGTGAGAAACAGAGGGGCTGAAACAGAGGGGCTGAAACAGAGGGGCTGAAACAGAGGGGCTGAAACAGAGGGCGAGAAACAGAGGGGCTTAAACAGAGGGGCTGAAACAGAGGGGCTGAAACAGAGGGCTAGAAACAGAGGGCGAGACACAGAGGGGCTGAAACAGAGGGGCTGAAACAGAGGGCGAGAAACAGAGGGGCTGAAACAGAGGGCGAGAAACAGAGGGGCTGAAACAGAGGGCGAGAAACAGAGGGGCAGAAACAGAGGGGCTGAAACAGAGGGCGAGAAACAGAGGGGCAGAAACAGAGGGGCTGAAACAGAGGGGCTGAAACAGAGGGCTAGAAACAGAGGGCGAGACACAGAGGGGCTGAAACAGAGGGGCTGTAACAGAGGGGCTGAAACAGAGGGCGAGAAACAGAGGGGCTTAAACAGAGGGGCTGAAACAGAGGGGCTGAAACAGAGGGCGAGAAACAGAGGGGCTGAAACAGAGGGCGAGAAACAGAGGGGCTGAAACAGAGGGGCTGAAACAGAGGGGCTGAAACAAATCACGAGAAACAGAGGGGCTGAAACAGAGGGCTAGAAACAGAGGGCGAGACACAGAGGGGCTGAAACAGAGGGGCTGAAACAGAGGGGCTGAAACAGAGGGCGAGAAACAGAGGGGCTGAAACAGAGCGGCTGAAACAGAGGGGCTGAAACAGAGGGGCTGAAACAGAGGGCAAGAAACAGAGGGGCTGAAACAGAAGGGCTGAAACAGAGGGGCTGAAACAGAGGGCGTGAAACAGAGGGCGAGAAACAGAGGGGCTGAAACAGAGGGTCTGAAACAGAGGGCGAGAAACAGAGGGGCTGAAACAGAGGGGAGTACAGTGGCTGAACAGAGGGGCTGAAACAGAGGGCGAGATACCAGAGGGGCGAACCGGGCTGAACAGAGGCTGAACAGGGCGAGAGGCTGAACAGAGGGGCTGAAACAGCCAGACAGGGCTGAAACAGAGGGGCTGAAAGAGAGGGGCTGAAACAGAGGGCGAGAAACAGAGGGGCTGAAACAGAGGGCGAGAAACAGAGGGCGAGACACAGAGGGGCTGAAACAGAGGGGCTGAAACAGAGGGGCTGAAACAGAGGGGCTGAAACTGAGGGCGAGAAACAGAGGGGCTGAAACAGAGGGGCTGAAACAGTGGGCGAGAAACAGAGTGGCTGAAACAGAGGGGCAGAAACACAGGGCGAGACACAGAGGGGCTGAAACAGAGGGGATGAAACAGAGGGCGAGATACAGAGGGGCTGAAACAGAGGGCGAGAAACAGAGTGCGAGACACAGAGGGGCTGAAACAGAGGGGCTGAAACAGAGGGGCTGAAACAGAGGGCGAGAAACAGAGGGGCAGAAACAGAGGGGCTGAAACACAGGTCGAGAAACCGAGAGGCTGAAACAGAGGGGCTGAAACAGGGCAAGAAACAGAGGGGCTGAAACAGTTGGGCTGAAACAGAGGGCGAGAAACAGAGGGGCTGAAACAGAGGGCGAGAAACAGAGGGGCTGAAACAGAGGGCTAGAAACAGAGGGCGAGACACAGAGGGGCTGAAACAGAGGGGCTGAAACAGGGGGACTGAAACAGAGGGCGAGAAACAGAGGGGCTTAAACAGAGGGGCTGAAAAAGAGGGGCTGAAACAGAGGGCGAGAAACAGAGGGGCTGAAACAGAGGGGCTGAAAAAGAGGGGCTTAAACAGAGGGGCTGAAACAGAGGGCGAGAGACAGAGGGGCTGAAACAGAGGGGCTGAAACAGACGGGCTGAAACAGAGGGCGAGAAACAGAGGGCCAGAAACAGAGGGGCTGAAACAGAGGGGCTGAAGCAGAGCGACTGAAACAGAGTGGCTGAATCAGAGGGGCTGAAACAGAGGGCGAGTGACAGAGGGGCTAAAACAGAAGGGCTGAAACAGAGGGCGAAAACCAGAGGGGCTGAAACGGAGTGGTGAAACAGAGGGGCTTAAACTGAGGGCGAGAAACTGAGGGGCTGAAACAGAGGAGCTGAAACAGAAGGGCTGAAACAGAGGAGCTGAAACAGAGTGGGAGAAACAGAGGTGCTGAGACAGAGGGGCTGAAACAGAGGGTGAGAAACAGAGGGGCTGAAACAGAGGGGCTGATACAGAGGGAATGACACAGAGGGGCTGAAACAGAGGGCGAGAAACAGAGTGGCTGAAACAGAGGGGCTGAAACAGAGGGGCAGAAACAGAGGGCGAGAACATAGGGGCTGAAACAGAGGGGCTGAAACAGAGGGCGAGAAAGAGAGGGGCTGAAACACAGGGGCTGAAACTGAGGGCGAGAAAAAGAGGGGCTGAAACAGAGGGGCTGAAACAGAGGGGCTGAAACAGAGGGCGAGAAACAGAGGGCGAGAAACAGAGGGGCTGAAACAGAGGGGCTGAAACCGAGTGGCTGAAACAGAGGGGCTGAAACAGAGGGCGTGAAACAGAGGGTATTGAAACAGAGAGGCTGAAACAGAGGGGCTGAAACAGAGGGCGAGAAACAGAGTGGCTGAAACAGAGGGGTTGAAACAGAGGGCGAGAAACAGAGGGGCTGAAACAGAAGGGCTGAAACAGTGGGCGAGAAACAGAGCGGCTGAAACAGAGGGGCAGAAACAGAGTGGCTGAAACAGAGGGCGAGAAACAGAGGGGCTGAAACAGAGGGCGAGAAACAGAGGGCGAGACACAGAGGGGGTGAAACAGAGGGGCTGAAACAGCGGGCGAGATACAGAGGGGCTGAAACAGAGGGGCTGAATCAGAGGGCGAGAAACAGAGGAGCTGAAACAGAGGGGCTGAAACAGAGGGGCTGAAACAGAGGGGCTGAAACAGAGGGCGAGAAACAGAGGGGCAGAAACAGAGGGGCTGAAACAGAGAGCGAGAAACAGAGGGCGAGAAACAGAGAGGCTGAAACAGAGGGGCTGAAACAGGGCAAGAAACAGAGGGGCTGAAACAGAGGGGCTGAAACAGAGGGCGAGAAACAGAGGGGCTGAAACAAATTGCGAGAAACAGAGGGGCTGAAACAGAGGGGCTGAAACAGAGGGCTAGAAACAGAGGGCGAGACACAGATGGGCTGAAACAGAGGGGCTGAAAAAGAGGGGCTTAAACAGACGGCGAGAAACAGAGGGGCTAAAACAGAGCGGCTGAAACAGAGGGGCTGAAACAGAGGGCGTGAAACAGAGGGCGAGAAACAGAGTGGCTGAAACAGAGGGTCTGAAACAGAGGGCGAGAAACAGAGGGGCTGAAACAGAGGGCGAGTAACAGAGTGGCTGAAACAGAGGGGCTGAAACAGAGGGGCTGAAACAGATGTGCTGAAAAAGAGGGGCTGAAACAGAGGGCGAGAAACAGACGGGCTGAAACAGAGGGCGAGAAACAAATTGCGAGAAACAGAGGGGCTGAAACAGAGGGGCTGAAACAGAGGGCTAAAAACAGAGGGCGAGACACAGAGGGGCTGAAACAGAGGGGCTGAAACAGAGGGGCTGAAACAGAGGGCGAGAAACAGAGGGGCTGAAACAGAGCGGCATGAAACAGAGGGGCTGAAACAGAGGGGCTGAAACAGAGGGCGAGAAACAGAGGGGCTGAAACAGAGGGGCTGAAACAGAGGGGCTGAAACAGAGGGCGTGAAACAGAGGGTGAGAAACAGAGGGGCTGAAACAGAGGGTCTGAAACAGAGGGCGAGAAACAGAGGGGCTGAAGCAGAGGGCGAGATACAGAGGGGCTGAAACAGAGGGGCTGAAACAGAGGGCCAGAAACAGAGGGGCTGAAACAGAGGGGCTGAAAAAGAGGGGCTGAAACAGAGGGCGAGAAACAGAGGGGCTGAAACAGTGGGCGAGAAACAGAGGGCGAGACACAGAGGGGCTGAAACAGAGGGTCTGAAACAGAGGGCGAGAAACAGTGGGGCTGAAACAGAGGGGCTGAAACAGAGGGGCTGAAACAAAGGGCGAAAAACAGAGAGGCTGAAACAGATGGGCTGAAACAGAGGGCGAGAAACAGAGGGTCTGAAACAGAGGGGCTGAAACAGAGGGGCTGAAACAAAGGGCGAAAAACAGAGAGGCTGAAACAGAGGGGCTGAAACAGAGGGCGAGAAACAGAGGGTCTGAAACAGAGGTAATGAAACAGAGGGCCAGAAACAGAGGGGCTGAAAGAGAGGGCGAGAAACAGAGTGGCTGAAACAGAGGGGCTGTAACAGAGGGGTTGAAACAGAGGGGCTGAAACAGAGGGCGAGAAACAGAGGGCGAGACACAGAGGGGCTGAAACAGAGGGGCTGAAACAGAGGGGCTGAAACTGAGGGCGAGACACAGAGGGGCTGAAACAGAGGGGCTGAAACAGTGTGCGAGAAACAGAGGGGCTGAAGCAGAGGGGCAGAAACAGAGTGGTTGAAACAGAGGGCGAGAAACAGAGGGGCTGAAACAGAGGGGCTGAAACAGAAGGGCTGAAACAGAGGGCGAGAAACAGAGGGGCAGAAACAGAGGGGCTGAAACAGAGGGCGAGAAACAGAGGGCGAGAAACAGAGAGGCTGAAACAGAGGGGCTGAAACAGGGCAAGAAACAGAGGGGCTGAAACAGTGGGGCTGAAACAGAGGGCGAGAAACAGAGGGGCTGAAACAGAGGGCGAGAAACAGAGGGGCTGAAACAGAGTGGCTGAAACAGAGGGCTAGAAACAGAGGGCGAGACACAGAGGGGCTGAAACAGACGGGCTGAAACAGAGGGGCTGAAACAGAGGGGCTGAAACAGAGGGTGAGAAACAGAGGGGCTGAAACAGAGGGGCTGAAACAGAGGGGCTGAAACAGAGGGGCTGAAACAGAGGGCGAGAAACAGAGGGGCTTAAACAGAGGGGCTGAAACAGAGGGGCTGAAACAGAGGGCTAGAAACAGAGGGCGAGACACAGAGGGGCTGAAACAGAGGGGCTGAAACAGAGGGCGAGAAACAGAGGGGCTGAAACAGAGGGCGAGAAACAGAGGGGCTGAAACAGAGGGCGAGAAACAGAGGGGCAGAAACAGAGGGGCTGAAACAGAGGGCGAGAAACAGAGGGGCAGAAACAGAGGGGCTGAAACAGAGGGGCTGAAACAGAGGGCTAGAAACAGAGGGCGAGACACAGAGGGGCTGAAACAGAGGGGCTGTAACAGAGGGGCTGAAACAGAGGGCGAGAAACAGAGGGGCTTAAACAGAGGGGCTGAAACAGAGGGGCTGAAACAGAGGGCGAGAAACAGAGGGGCTGAAACAGAGGGCGAGAAACAGAGGGGCTGAATCAGAGGGGCTGAAACAGAGGGCGAGAAACAGAGGGGCTAAAACAGAGGGGCTGAAACAGAGGGCGAAAACCAGAGGGGCTGAAACGGAGTGGTGAAACAGAGGGGCTGAAACTGTGGGCGAGAAACTGAGGGGCTGAACCAGAGGGGCTGAAACAGAAGGGCTGAAACAGAGGAGCTGAAACAGAGTGGGAGAAACAGAGGGGCTGAAACAGAGGGGCTGAAACAGAGGGTGAGAAACAGAGGGGCTGAAACAGAGGTGCTGAAACAGAGGGAATGACACAGAGGGGCTGAAACAGAGGGCGAGAAACAGGTGGGCTGAAACAGAGGGGCAGAAACAGAGTGCGAGAGACAGAGGGCGAGAAACATAGGGGCTGAAACAGAGGGGCTGAAACAGAGGGCGAGAAAGAGAGGGGCTGAAACACAGGGGCTGAAACAGAGGGCGAGAAAAAGAGGGGCTGAAACAGAGGGGCTGAAACAGAGTGCGAGAGACAGAGGGCGAGAAACAGAGGGGCTGAAAAAGGGGGGCTGAAACAGAGGGCGAGAAACAGAGGGGCTGAATCTGAGGGTCTGAAACAGAGGGCGAATAACAGAGGGGCTGAAACAAATCACGAGAAACAGAGGGGCTGAAACAGAGGGCTAGAAACAGAGGGCGAGACACAGAGGGGCTGAAACAGAGGGGCTGAAACAGAGGGGCTGAAACAGAGGGCGAGAAACAGAGGGGCTGAAACAGAGCGGCTGAAACAGAGGGGCTGAAACAGAGGGGCTGAAACAGAGGGCAAGAAACAGAGGGGCTGAAACAGAAGGGCTGAAACAGAGGGGCTGAAACAGAGGGCGTGAAACAGAGGGCGAGAAACAGAGGGGCTGAAACAGAGGGTCTGAAACAGAGGGCGAGAAACAGAGGGGCTGAAACAGAGGGCGAGTAACCGAGTGGCTGAAACAGAGGGGCTGAAACAGAGGGCGAGATACAGAGGGGCTGAAACAGCGGGGCTGAAACAGAGGGCCAGAAACAGAGGGGCTGAAACAGAGGGGCTGAAAGAGAGGGGCTGAAACAGAGGGCGAGAAACAGAGGGGCTGAAACAGAGGGCGAGAAACAGAGGGCGAGACACAGAGGGGCTGAAACAGAGGGGCTGAAACAGAGGGGCTGAAACAGAGGGGCTGAAACTGAGGGCGAGAAACAGAGGGGCTGAAACAGAGGGGCTGAAACAGTGGGCGAGAAACAGAGTGGCTGAAACAGAGGGGCAGAAACACAGGGCGAGACACAGAGGGGCTGAAACAGAGGGGATGAAACAGAGGGCGAGATACAGAGGGGCTGAAACAGAGGGCGAGAAACAGAGTGCGAGACACAGAGGGGCTGAAACAGAGGGGCTGAAACAGAGGGCGAGAAACAGAGGGGCAGAAACAGAGTGGCTGAAACACAGGTCGAGAAACCGAGAGGCTGAAACAGAGGGGCTGAAACAGGGCAAGAAACAGAGGGGCTGAAACAGTTGGGCTGAAACAGAGGGCGAGAAACAGAGGGGCTGAAACAGAGGGCGAGAAACAGAGGGGCTGAAACAGAGGGCTAGAAACAGAGGGCGAGACACAGAGGGGCTGAAACAGAGGGGCTGAAACAGGGGGGCTGAAACAGAGGGCGAGAAACAGAGGGGCTTAAACAGAGGGGCTGAAAAAGAGGGGCTGAAACAGAGGGCGAGAAACAGAGGGGCTGAAACAGAGGGGCTGAAAAAGAGGGGCTTAAACAGAGGGGCTGAAACAGAGGGCGAGAGACAGAGGGGCTGAAACAGAGGGGCTGAAACAGAGGGTCTGAAACAGAGGGCGAGAAACAGAGGGCCAGAAACAGAGGGGCTGAAACAGAGGGGCTGAAGCAGAGCGACTGAAACAGAGTGGCTGAATCAGAGGGGCTGAAACAGAGGGCGAGTGACAGAGGGGCTAAAACAGAAGGGCTGAAACAGAGGGCGAAAACCAGAGGGGCTGAAACGGAGTGGTGAAACAGAGGGGCTTAAACTGAGGGCGAGAAACTGAGGGGCTGAAACAGAGGAGCTGAAACAGAAGGGCTGAAACAGAGGAGCTGAAACAGAGTGGGAGAAACAGAGGTGCTGAGACAGAGGGGCTGAAACAGAGGGTGAGAAACAGAGGGGCTGAAACAGAGGGGCTGATACAGAGGGAATGACACAGAGGGGCTGAAACAGAGGGCGAGAAACAGAGTGGCTGAAACAGAGGGGCTGAAACAGAGGGGCAGAAACAGAGGGCGAGAACATAGGGGCTGAAACAGAGGGGCTGAAACAGAGGGCGAGAAAGAGAGGGGCTGAAACACAGGGGCTGAAACTGAGGGCGAGAAAAAGAGGGGCTGAAACAGAGGGGCTGAAACAGAGTGCGAGAGACAGAGGGCGAGAAACAGAGGGGCTGAAAAAGGGGGGCTGAAACAGAGGGCGAGAAACAGAGGGGCTGAAACAGAGGGGCTGAAACAGAGGGCGAGAAACAGAGGGGCTGAAAAAGGGGGGCTGAAACAGAGGGCGAGAAAAAGAGGGGCTGAAACAGAGGGGCTGAAACAGAGGGCGAGAAACAGAGGGCGAGAAACAGAGGGGCTGAAACAGAGGGGCTGAAACAGAGGGGCTAAAACAGAGGGCGAGAAACAGAGGGCGAGACACAGAGGGGCTGAAACAGAGGGGCTGAAACAGAGGGCGAGAAACAGAGGGGCAGAAACACAGGGTCTGAAACAGAAGGGCTGAAACAGAGGGCGAGAAACAGAGGGGCTGAAACAGAGGGCGAGAAACAGAGGGCGAGAAACAGAGGGGCTGAAACAGAGTGGCTGAAACAGAGGTTCTGAAACAGAGGGCGTGAAACAGAGGGCGAGAAACAGAGAGGCTGAAACAGAGGGTCTGAAACAGAGGGTGAGAAACAGAGGTGCTGAAACAGAGGTCGAGAAACAGAGGGCGAGAAACAGAGGGGCTGAAACAGAGGGGCTGAAACAGAGCGGCTGAAACAGAGGGGCTAAAACTGAGGGCGAGAAACAGAGGGCGAGACACAGAGGGGCTGAAACAGAGGGGCTGAAACAGAGGGCGAGAAACAGAGGGGCAGAAACAGAGGGGCTGAAACAGAGTGGCTGAAACAGAGGGGCTGAAACAGAGGGCGTGAAACAGAGGGACTGAAACAGAGAGGCTGAAACAGAGGGGCTGAAACAGAGGGCGAGAAACAGAGTGGCTGAAACAGAGGGGCTGAAACAGAGGGCGAGAAACAGAGGGGCTGAAACAGAAGGGCTGAAACAGTGGGCGAGAAACAGAGCGGCTGAAACAGAGGGGCAGAAACAGAGTGGCTGAAACAGAGGGCGAGAAACAGAGGGCGAGACACAGAGGGGGTGAAACAGAGGGGCTGAAACAGCGGGCGAGATACAGAGGGGCTGAAACAGAGGGGCTGAATCAGAGGGCGAGAAACAGAGGGGCTGAAACAGAGGGGCTGAAACAG
Organism: Chiloscyllium punctatum; assembly: GCF_047496795.1. Lineage (NCBI taxonomy): Eukaryota > Metazoa > Chordata > Chondrichthyes > Orectolobiformes > Hemiscylliidae > Chiloscyllium > Chiloscyllium punctatum. The sequence goes on from NC_092782.1 coordinate 3,180,764, forward strand.
AGGGGCTGAAACAGAGGGGCTGAAACAGAGGGCGAGAAACAGAGGGGCAGAAACAGAGGGGCTGAAACAGAGAGCGAGAAACAGAGGGCGAGAAACAGAGAGGCTGAAACAGAGGGGCTGAAACAGGGCAAGAAACAGAGGGGCTGAAACAGAGGGGCTGAAACAGAGGGCGAGAAACAGAGGGGCTGAAACAAATTGCGAGAAACAGAGGGGCTGAAACAGAGGGGCTGAAACAGAGGGCTAGAAACAGAGGGCGAGACACAGATGGGCTGAAACAGAGGGGCTGAAAAAGAGGGGCTTAAACAGACGGCGAGAAACAGAGGGGCTGAAACAGAGCGGCTGAAACAGAGGGGCTGAAACAGAGGGCGTGAAACAGAGGGCGAGAAACAGAGTGGCTGAAACAGAGGGTCTGAAACAGAGGGCGAGAAACAGAGGGGCTGAAACAGAGGGCGAGTAACAGAGTGGCTGAAACAGAGGGGCTGAAACAGAGGGGCTGAAACAGATGTGCTGAAAAAGAGGGGCTGAAACAGAGGGCGAGAAACAGACGGGCTGAAACAGAGGGGCTGAAACAGAGGGCTAAAAACAGAGGGCGAGACACAGAGGGGCTGAAACAGAGGGGCTGAAACAGAGGGGCTGAAACAGAGGGGCTGAAACAGAGGGCGAGAAACAGAGGGGCTGAAACAGAGCGGCATGAAACAGAGGGGCTGAAACAGAGGGGCTGAAACAGAGGGCGAGAAACAGAGGGGCTGAAACAGAGGGGCTGAAACAGAGGGGCTGAAACAGAGGGCGTGAAACAGAGGGTGAGAAACAGAGGGGCTGAAACAGAGGGTCTGAAACAGAGGGCGAGAAACAGAGGGGCTGAAGCAGAGGGCGAGATACAGAGGGGCTGAAACAGAGGGGCTGAAACAGAGGGCCAGAAACAGAGGGGCTGAAACAGAGGGGCTGAAAAAGAGGGGCTGAAACAGAGGGCGAGAAACAGAGGGGCTGAAACAGTGGGCGAGAAACAGAGGGCGAGACACAGAGGGGCTGAAACAGAGGGTCTGAAACAGAGGGCGAGAAACAGTGGGGCTGAAACAGAGGGGCTGAAACAGAGGGGCTGAAACAAAGGGCGAAAAACAGAGAGGCTGAAACAGATGGGCTGAAACAGAGGGCGAGAAACAGAGGGTCTGAAACAGAGGGGCTGAAACAGAGGGGCTGAAACAAAGGGCGAAAAACAGAGAGGCTGAAACAGAGGGGCTGAAACAGAGGGCGAGAAAGAGAGGGTCTGAAACAGAGGTAATGAAACAGAGGGCCAGAAACAGAGGGGCTGAAAGAGAGGGCGAGAAACAGAGTGGCTGAAACAGAGGGGCTGTAACAGAGGGGTTGAAACAGAGGGGCTGAAACAGAGGGCGAGAAACAGAGGGCGAGACACAGAGGGGCTGAAACAGAGGGGCTGAAACAGAGGGGCTGAAACAGAGGGGCTGAAACTGAGGGCGAGACACAGAGGGGTTGAAACAGAGGGGCTGAAACAGTGTGCGAGAAACAGAGGGGCTGAAGCAGAGGGGCAGAAACAGAGTGGTTGAAACAGAGGGCGAGAAACAGAGGGGCTGAAACAGAGGGGCTAAAACAGAAGGGCTGAAACAGAGGGCGAGAAACAGAGGTGCTGAAGCAGAGCGTCTGAAACAGAGTGGCTGAGTCAGAGGGGCTGAAACAGAGGGCGAGAAACAGAGGGGCTAAAACAGAGGGGCTGAAACAGAGGGCGAAAACCAGAGGGGCTGAAACGGAGTGGTGAAACAGAGGGGCTGAAACTGAGGGCGAGAAACTGAGGGGCTGAAACAGAGGGGCTGAAACAGAAGGGCTGAAACAGAGGAGCTGAAACAGAGTGGGAGAAACAGAGGGGCTGAAAGAGAGGGGCTGAAACAGAGGGTGAGAAACAGAGGGGCTGAAACAGAGGTGCTGAAACAGAGGGAATGACACAGACGGGCTGAAACAGAGGGCGAGAAACAGGTGGGCTGAAACAGAGGGGCAGAAACAGTGTGCGAGAGACAGAGGGCGAGAAACATAGGGGCTGAAACAGAGGGGCTGAAACAGAGGGCGAGAAAGAGAGGGGCTGAAACACAGGGGCTGAAACAGAGGTAATGAAACAGAGGGCCAGAAACAGAGGGGCTGAAAGAGAGGGCGAGAAACAGAGTGGCTGAAACAGAGGGGCTGTAACAGAGGGGTTGAAACAGAGGGGCTGAAACAGAGGGCGAGAAACAGAGGGCGAGACACAGAGGGGCTGAAACAGAGGGGCTGAAACAGAGGGGCTGAAACAGAGGGGCTGAAACTGAGGGCGAGACACAGAGGGGTTGAAACAGAGGGGCTGAAACAGTGTGCGAGAAACAGAGGGGCTGAAGCAGAGGGGCAGAAACAGAGTGGTTGAAACAGAGGGCGAGAAACAGAGGGGCTGAAACAGAGGGGCTAAAACAGAAGGGCTGAAACAGAGGGCGAGAAACAGAGGTGCTGAAGCAGAGCGTCTGAAACAGAGTGGCTGAGTCAGAGGGGCTGAAACAGAGGGCGAGAAACAGAGGGGCTAAAACAGAGGGGCTGAAACAGAGGGCGAAAACCAGAGGGGCTGAAACGGAGTGGTGAAACAGAGGGGCTGAAACTGAGGGCGAGAAACTGAGGGGCTGAAACAGAGGGGCTGAAACAGAAGGGCTGAAACAGAGGAGCTGAAACAGAGTGGGAGAAACAGAGGGGCTGAAAGAGAGGGGCTGAAACAGAGGGTGAGAAACAGAGGGGCTGAAACAGAGGTGCTGAAACAGAGGGAATGACACAGACGGGCTGAAACAGAGGGCGAGAAACAGGTGGGCTGAAACAGAGGGGCAGAAACAGTGTGCGAGAGACAGAGGGCGAGAAACATAGGGGCTGAAACAGAGGGGCTGAAACAGAGGGCGAGAAAGAGAGGGGCTGAAACACAGGGGCTGAAACAGAGGGCGAGAAAAAGAGGGGCTGAAACAGAGGGGCTGAAACAGAGTGCGAGAGACAGAGGGCGAGAAACAGAGGGGCTGAAAAAGGGGGGCTGAAACAGAGGGCGAGAAACAGAGGGGCTGAATCTGAGGGGCTGAAACAGAGGGCGAATAACAGAGGGGCTGAAACAAATCGCGAGAAACAGAGGGGCTGAAACAGAGGGCTAGAAACAGAGGGCGAGACACAGAGGGGCTGAAACAGAGGGGCTGAAACAGAGGGGCTGAAACAGAGGGCGAGAAACAGAGGGGCTGAAACAGAGCGGCTGAAACAGAGGGGCTGAAACAGAGGGGCTGAAACAGAGGGCAAGAAACAGAGGGGCTGAAACAGAAGGGCTGAAACAGGGGGGCTGAAACAGAGGGCGTGAAACAGAGGGCGAGAAACAGAGGGGCTGAAACAGAGGGCGAGTAACCGAGTGGCTGAAACAGAGGGGCTGAAACAGAGGGCGAGATACAGAGGGGCTGAAACAGAGGGGCTGAAACAGAGGGCCAGAAACAGAGGGGCTGAAACAGAGGGGCTGAAAGAGAGGGGCTGAAACAGAGGGCGAGAAACAGAGGGGCTGAAACAGAGGGCGAGAAACAGAGGGCGAGACACAGAGGGGCTGAAACAGAGGGGCTGAAACAGAGGGGCTGAAACAGAGGGGCTGAAACTGAGGGCGAGAAACAGAGGGGCTGAAACAGAGGGGCTGAAACAGTGGGCGAGAAACAGAGGGGCTGAAACAGAGGGGCAGAAACACAGGGCGAGACACAGAGGGGCTGAAACAGAGGGGATGAAACAGAGGGCGAGATACAGAGGGGCTGAAACAGAGGGCGAGGAACAGAGGGCGAGACACAGAGGGGCTGAAACAGAGGGGCTGAAACAGAGGGCGAGAAACAGAGGGGCAGAAACAGAGGGGCTGAAACAGAGGTCGAGAAACAGAGAGGCTGAAACAGAGGGGCTGAAACAGGGCAAGAAACAGAGGGGCTGAAACAGTTGGGCTGAAACAGAGGGCGAGAAACAGAGGGGCTGAAACAGAGGGCGAGAAACAGAGGGGCTGAAACAGAGGGGCTGAAACAGAGGGCTAGAAACAGAGGGCGAGACACAGAGGGGCTGAAACAGAGGGGCTGAAACAGGGGGGCTGAAACAGAGGGCGAGAAACAGAGGGGCTTAAACAGAGGGGCTGAAAAAGAGGGGCTGAAACAGAGGGCGAGAAACAGAGGGGCTGAAACAGAGGGCGAGAAACAGAGGAGCTGAAACAGAGGGGCTGAAACAGAGGGCGAGAGACAGAGGGGCTGAAACAGAGGGGCTGAAACAGACGGGCTGAAACAGAGGGCGAGAAACAGAGGGCGAGAAACAGAGGGGCTGAAACAGAGGGGCTGAAGCAGAGCGACTGAAACAGAGTGGCTGAATCAGAGGGGCTGAAACAGAGGGCGAGTGACAGAGGGGCTAAAACAGAAGGGCTGAAACAGAGGGCGAAAAGCAGAGGGGCTGAAACGGAGTGGTGAAACAGAGGGGCTGAAACTGAGGGCGAGAAACTGAGGGCCTGAAACAGAGGAGCTGAAACAGAAGGGCTGAAACAGAGGAGCTGAAACAGAGTGGGAGAAACAGAGGTGCTGAGACAGAGGGGCTGAAACAGAGGGTGAGAAACAGAGGGGCTGAAACAGAGGGGCTGATACAGAGGGAATGACACAGAGGGGCTGAAACAGAGGGCGAGAAAGAGAGGGGCTGAAACACAGGGGCTGAAACTGAGGGCGAGAAAAAGAGGGGCTGAAACAGAGGGGCTGAAACAGAGGGGCTGAAACAGAGTGCGAGAGACAGAGGGCGAGAAACCGAGGGGCTGAAAAAGGGGGGCTGAAACAGAGGGCGAGAAACAGAGGGGCTGAAACAGAGGGGCTGAAACAGAGGGCGAGAAACAGAGGGGCTGAAAAAGGGGGGCTGAAACAGAGGGCGAGAAACAGAGGGGCTGAAACAGAGGGGCTGAAACAGAGGGCGAGAAACAGAGGGCGAGAAACAGAGGGGCTGAAACAGAGGGGCTGAAACAGAGGGGCTAAAACAGAGGGCGAGAAACAGAGGGCGAGACACAGAGGGGCTGAAACAGAGGGGCTGAAACAGAGGGCGAGAAACAGAGGGGCAGAAACACAGGGTCTGAAACAGAGGGGCTGAAACAGAGGGCGAGAAACAGAGGGGCTGAAACAGAGGGCGAGAAACAGAGGGCGAGAAACAGAGGGGCTGAAACAGAGAGGCTGAAACAGAGTGGCTGAAACAGAGGTTCTGAAACAGAGGGCGTGAAACAGAGGGCGAGAAACAGAGAGGCTGAAACAGAGGGTCTGAAACAGAGGGTGAGAAACAGAGGGGCTGAAACAGAGGTCGAGAAACAGAGGGCGAGAAACAGAGGGGCTGAAACAGAGGGGCTGAAACAGAGGGGCTGAAACAGAGGGGCTAAAACTGAGGGCGAGAAACAGAGGGCGAGACACAGAGGGGCTGAAACAGAGGGGCTGAAACAGAGGGCGAGAAACAGAGGGGCTGAAACAGAGGGGCTGAAACAGAGGGCGAGAAACAGAGGGCGAGAAACAGAGGGGCTGAAACAGAGGGGCTGAAACCGAGTGGCTGAAACAGAGGGGCTGAAACAGAGGGCGTGAAACAGAGGGTATTGAAACAGAGAGGCTGAAACAGAGGGGCTGAAACAGAGGGCGAGAAACAGAGTGGCTGAAACAGAGGGGTTGAAACAGAGGGCGAGAAACAGAGGGGCTGAAACAGAAGGGCTGAAACAGTGGGCGAGAAACAGAGCGGCTGAAACAGAGGGGCAGAAACAGAGTGGCTGAAACAGAGGGCGAGAAACAGAGGGGCTGAAACAGAGGGCGAGACACAGAGGGGGTGAAACAGAGGGGCTGAAACAGCGGGCGAGATACAGAGGGGCTGAAACAGAGGGGCTGAATCAGAGGGCGAGAAACAGAGGAGCTGAAACAGAGGGGCTGAAACAGAGGGGCTGAAACAGAGGGGCTGAAACAGAGGGCGAGAAACAGAGGGGCAGAAACAGAGGGGCTGAAACAGAGAGCGAGAAACAGAGGGCGAGAAACAGAGAGGCTGAAACAGAGGGGCTGAAACAGGGCAAGAAACAGAGGGGCTGAAACAGAGGGGCTGAAACAGAGGGCGAGAAACAGAGGGGCTGAAACAAATTGCGAGAAACAGAGGGGCTGAAACAGAGGGGCTGAAACAGAGGGCTAGAAACAGAGGGCGAGACACAGATGGGCTGAAACAGAGGGGCTGAAAAAGAGGGGCTTAAACAGACGGCGAGAAACAGAGGGGCTAAAACAGAGCGGCTGAAACAGAGGGGCTGAAACAGAGGGCGTGAAACAGAGGGCGAGAAACAGAGTGGCTGAAACAGAGGGTCTGAAACAGAGGGCGAGAAACAGAGGGGCTGAAACAGAGGGCGAGTAACAGAGTGGCTGAAACAGAGGGGCTGAAACAGAGGGGCTGAAACAGATGTGCTGAAAAAGAGGGGCTGAAACAGAGGGCGAGAAACAGACGGGCTGAAACAGAGGGCGAGAAACAAATTGCGAGAAACAGAGGGGCTGAAACAGAGGGGCTGAAACAGAGGGCTAAAAACAGAGGGCGAGACACAGAGGGGCTGAAACAGAGGGGCTGAAACAGAGGGGCTGAAACAGAGGGCGAGAAACAGAGGGGCTGAAACAGAGCGGCATGAAACAGAGGGGCTGAAACAGAGGGGCTGAAACAGAGGGCGAGAAACAGAGGGGCTGAAACAGAGGGGCTGAAACAGAGGGGCTGAAACAGAGGGCGTGAAACAGAGGGTGAGAAACAGAGGGGCTGAAACAGAGGGTCTGAAACAGAGGGCGAGAAACAGAGGGGCTGAAGCAGAGGGCGAGATACAGAGGGGCTGAAACAGAGGGGCTGAAACAGAGGGCCAGAAACAGAGGGGCTGAAACAGAGGGGCTGAAAAAGAGGGGCTGAAACAGAGGGCGAGAAACAGAGGGGCTGAAACAGTGGGCGAGAAACAGAGGGCGAGACACAGAGGGGCTGAAACAGAGGGTCTGAAACAGAGGGCGAGAAACAGTGGGGCTGAAACAGAGGGGCTGAAACAGAGGGGCTGAAACAAAGGGCGAAAAACAGAGAGGCTGAAACAGATGGGCTGAAACAGAGGGTCTGAAACAGAGGGGCTGAAACAGAGGGGCTGAAACAAAGGGCGAAAAACAGAGAGGCTGAAACAGAGGGGCTGAAACAGAGGGCGAGAAACAGAGGGTCTGAAACAGAGGTAATGAAACAGAGGGCCAGAAACAGAGGGGCTGAAAGAGAGGGCGAGAAACAGAGTGGCTGAAACAGAGGGGCTGTAACAGAGGGGTTGAAACAGAGGGGCTGAAACAGAGGGCGAGAAACAGAGGGCGAGACACAGAGGGGCTGAAACAGAGGGGCTGAAACAGAGGGGCTGAAACTGAGGGCGAGACACAGAGGGGCTGAAACAGAGGGGCTGAAACAGTGTGCGAGAAACAGAGGGGCTGAAGCAGAGGGGCAGAAACAGAGTGGTTGAAACAGAGGGCGAGAAACAGAGGGGCTGAAACAGAGGGGCTGAAACAGAAGGGCTGAAACAGAGGGCGAGAAACAGAGGGGCAGAAACAGAGGGGCTGAAACAGAGGGCGAGAAACAGAGGGCGAGAAACAGAGAGGCTGAAACAGAGGGGCTGAAACAGGGCAAGAAACAGAGGGGCTGAAACAGTGGGGCTGAAACAGAGGGCGAGAAACAGAGGGGCTGAAACAGAGGGCGAGATACAGAGGGGCTGAAACAGAGTGGCTGAAACAGAGGGCTAGAAACAGAGGGCGAGACACAGAGGGGCTGAAACAGACGGGCTGAAACAGAGGGGCTGAAACAGAGGGGCTGAAACAGAGGGTGAGAAACAGAGGGGCTGAAACAGAGGGGCTGAAACAGAGGGGCTGAAACAGAGGGGCTGAAACAGAGGGCGAGAAACAGAGGGGCTTAAACAGAGGGGCTGAAACAGAGGGGCTGAAACAGAGGGCTAGAAACAGAGGGCGAGACACAGAGGGGCTGAAACAGAGGGGCTGAAACAGAGGGCGAGAAACAGAGGGGCTGAAACAGAGGGCGAGAAACAGAGGGGCTGAAACAGAGGGCGAGAAACAGAGGGGCAGAAACAGAGGGGCTGAAACAGAGGGCGAGAAACAGAGGGGCAGAAACAGAGGGGCTGAAACAGAGGGGCTGAAACAGAGGGCTAGAAACAGAGGGCGAGACACAGAGGGGCTGAAACAGAGGGGCTGTAACAGAGGGGCTGAAACAGAGGGCGAGAAACAGAGGGGCTTAAACAGAGGGGCTGAAACAGAGGGGCTGAAACAGAGGGCGAGAAACAGAGGGGCTGAAACAGAGGGCGAGAAACAGAGGGGCTGAAACAGAGGGGCTGAAACAGAGGGGCTGAAACAAATCACGAGAAACAGAGGGGCTGAAACAGAGGGCTAGAAACAGAGGGCGAGACACAGAGGGGCTGAAACAGAGGGGCTGAAACAGAGGGGCTGAAACAGAGGGCGAGAAACAGAGGGGCTGAAACAGAGCGGCTGAAACAGAGGGGCTGAAACAGAGGGGCTGAAACAGAGGGCAAGAAACAGAGGGGCTGAAACAGAAGGGCTGAAACAGAGGGGCTGAAACAGAGGGCGTGAAACAGAGGGCGAGAAACAGAGGGGCTGAAACAGAGGGTCTGAAACAGAGGGCGAGAAACAGAGGGGCTGAAACAGAGGGCGAGTAACCGAGTGGCTGAAACAGAGGGGCTGAAACAGAGGGCGAGATACAGAGGGGCTGAAACAGCGGGGCTGAAACAGAGGGCCAGAAACAGAGGGGCTGAAACAGAGGGGCTGAAAGAGAGGGGCTGAAACAGAGGGCGAGAAACAGAGGGGCTGAAACAGAGGGCGAGAAACAGAGGGCGAGACACAGAGGGGCTGAAACAGAGGGGCTGAAACAGAGGGGCTGAAACAGAGGGGCTGAAACTGAGGGCGAGAAACAGAGGGGCTGAAACAGAGGGGCTGAAACAGTGGGCGAGAAACAGAGTGGCTGAAACAGAGGGGCAGAAACACAGGGCGAGACACAGAGGGGCTGAAACAGAGGGGATGAAACAGAGGGCGAGATACAGAGGGGCTGAAACAGAGGGCGAGAAACAGAGTGCGAGACACAGAGGGGCTGAAACAGAGGGGCTGAAACAGAGGGGCTGAAACAGAGGGCGAGAAACAGAGGGGCAGAAACAGAGGGGCTGAAACACAGGTCGAGAAACCGAGAGGCTGAAACAGAGGGGCTGAAACAGGGCAAGAAACAGAGGGGCTGAAACAGTTGGGCTGAAACAGAGGGCGAGAAACAGAGGGGCTGAAACAGAGGGCGAGAAACAGAGGGGCTGAAACAGAGGGCTAGAAACAGAGGGCGAGACACAGAGGGGCTGAAACAGAGGGGCTGAAACAGGGGGGCTGAAACAGAGGGCGAGAAACAGAGGGGCTTAAACAGAGGGGCTGAAAAAGAGGGGCTGAAACAGAGGGCGAGAAACAGAGGGGCTGAAACAGAGGGGCTGAAAAAGAGGGGCTTAAACAGAGGGGCTGAAACAGAGGGCGAGAGACAGAGGGGCTGAAACAGAGGGGCTGAAACAGACGGGCTGAAACAGAGGGCGAGAAACAGAGGGCCAGAAACAGAGGGGCTGAAACAGAGGGGCTGAAGCAGAGCGACTGAAACAGAGTGGCTGAATCAGAGGGGCTGAAACAGAGGGCGAGTGACAGAGGGGCTAAAACAGAAGGGCTGAAACAGAGGGCGAAAACCAGAGGGGCTGAAACGGAGTGGTGAAACAGAGGGGCTTAAACTGAGGGCGAGAAACAGAGGGGCTGAAACAGAGGAGCTGAAACAGAAGGGCTGAAACAGAGGAGCTGAAACAGAGTGGGAGAAACAGAGGTGCTGAGACAGAGGGGCTGAAACAGAGGGTGAGAAACAGAGGGGCTGAAACAGAGGGGCTGATACAGAGGGAATGACACAGAGGGGCTGAAACAGAGGGCGAGAAACAGAGTGGCTGAAACAGAGGGGCTGAAACAGAGGGGCAGAAACAGAGGGCGAGAACATAGGGGCTGAAACAGAGGGGCTGAAACAGAGGGCGAGAAAGAGAGGGGCTGAAACACAGGGGCTGAAACTGAGGGCGAGAAAAAGAGGGGCTGAAACAGAGGGGCTGAAACAGAGTGCGAGAGACAGAGGGCGAGAAACAGAGGGGCTGAAAAAGGGGGGCTGAAACAGAGGGCGAGAAACAGAGGGGCTGAAACAGAGGGGCTGAAACAGAGGGCGAGAAACAGAGGGGCTGAAAAAGGGGGGCTGAAACAGAGGGCGAGAAAAAGAGGGGCTGAAACAGAGGGGCTGAAACAGAGGGCGAGAAACAGAGGGCGAGAAACAGAGGGGCTGAAACAGAGGGGCTGAAACAGAGGGGCTAAAACAGAGGGCGAGAAACAGAGGGCGAGACACAGAGGGGCTGAAACAGAGGGGCTGAAACAGAGGGCGAGAAACAGAGGGGCAGAAACACAGGGTCTGAAACAGAAGGGCTGAAACAGAGGGCGAGAAACAGAGGGGCTGAAACAGAGGGCGAGAAACAGAGGGCGAGAAACAGAGGGGCTGAAACAGAGTGGCTGAAACAGAGGTTCTGAAACAGAGGGCGTGAAACAGAGGGCGAGAAACAGAGAGGCTGAAACAGAGGGTCTGAAACAGAGGGTGAGAAACAGAGGTGCTGAAACAGAGGTCGAGAAACAGAGGGCGAGAAACAGAGGGGCTGAAACAGAGGGGCTGAAACAGAGCGGCTGAAACAGAGGGGCTAAAACTGAGGGCGAGAAACAGAGGGCGAGACACAGAGGGGCTGAAACAGAGGGGCTGAAACAGAGGGCGAGAAACAGAGGGGCAGAAACAGAGGGGCTGAAACAGAGTGGCTGAAACAGAGGGGCTGAAACAGAGGGCGTGAAACAGAGGGACTGAAACAGAGAGGCTGAAACAGAGGGGCTGAAACAGAGGGCGAGAAACAGAGTGGCTGAAACAGAGGGGCTGAAACAGAGGGCGAGAAACAGAGGGGCTGAAACAGAAGGGCTGAAACAGTGGGCGAGAAACAGAGCGGCTGAAACAGAGGGGCAGAAACAGAGTGGCTGAAACAGAGGGCGAGAAACAGAGGGCGAGACACAGAGGGGGTGAAACAGAGGGGCTGAAACAGCGGGCGAGATACAGAGGGGCTGAAACAGAGGGGCTGAATCAGAGGGCGAGAAACAGAGGGGCTGAAACAGAGGGGCTGAAACAGAGGGGCTGAAACAGAGGGGCTGAAAGAGAGGGCGAGAAACATAGGGGCAGAAACAGAGGGGCTGAAACAGAGAGCGAGAAACAGAGGGCGAGAAACAGAGAGGCTGAAACAGAGGGGCTGAAACAGGGCAAGAAACAGAGGGGCTGAAACAGAGGGGCTGAAACAGAGGGCGAGAAACAGAGGGGCTGAAACAAATTGCGAGAAACAGAGGGGCTGAAACAGAGGGGCTGAAACAGAGGGCTAGAAACAGAGGGCGAGACACAGATGGGCTGAAACAGAGGGGCTGAAAAAGAGGGGCTTAAACAGACGGCGAGAAACAGAGGGGCTGAAACAGAGCGGCTGAAACAGAGGGGCTGAAACAGAGGGCGTGAAACAGAGGGCGAGAAACAGAGTGGCTGAAACAGAGGGTCTGAAACAGAGGGCGAGAAACAGAGGGGCTGAAACAGAGGGCGAGTAACAGAGTGGCTGAAACAGAGGGGCTGAAACAGAGGGGCTGAAACAGATGTGCTGAAAAAGAGGGGCTGAAACAGAGGGCGAGAAACAGACGGGCTGAAACAGAGGGGCTGAAACAGAGGGCTAAAAACAGAGGGCGAGACACAGAGGGGCTGAAACAGAGGGGCTGAAACAGAGGGGCTGAAACAGAGGGGCTGAAACAGAGGGCGAGAAACAGAGGGGCTGAAACAGAGCGGCATGAAACAGAGGGGCTGAAACAGAGGGGCTGAAACAGAGGGCGAGAAACAGAGGGGCTGAAACAGAGGGGCTGAAACAGAGGGGCTGAAACAGAGGGCGTGAAACAGAGGGTGAGAAACAGAGGGGCTGAAACAGAGGGTCTGAAACAGAGGGCGAGAAACAGAGGGGCTGAAGCAGAGGGCGAGATACAGAGGGGCTGAAACAGAGGGGCTGAAACAGAGGGCCAGAAACAGAGGGGCTGAAACAGAGGGGCTGAAAAAGAGGGGCTGAAACAGAGGGCGAGAAACAGAGGGGCTGAAACAGTGGGCGAGAAACAGAGGGCGAGACACAGAGGGGCTGAAACAGAGGGTCTGAAACAGAGGGCGAGAAACAGTGGGGCTGAAACAGAGGGGCTGAAACAGAGGGGCTGAAACAAAGGGCGAAAAACAGAGAGGCTGAAACAGATGGGCTGAAACAGAGGGCGAGAAACAGAGGGTCTGAAACAGAGGGGCTGAAACAGAGGGGCTGAAACAAAGGGCGAAAAACAGAGAGGCTGAAACAGAGGGGCTGAAACAGAGGGCGAGAAACAGAGGGTCTGAAACAGAGGTAATGAAACAGAGGGCCAGAAACAGAGGGGCTGAAAGAGAGGGCGAGAAACAGAGTGGCTGAAACAGAGGGGCTGTAACAGAGGGGTTGAAACAGAGGGGCTGAAACAGAGGGCGAGAAACAGAGGGCGAGACACAGAGGGGCTGAAACAGAGGGGCTGAAACAGAGGGGCTGAAACAGAGGGGCTGAAACTGAGGGCGAGACACAGAGGGGTTGAAACAGAGGGGCTGAAACAGTGTGCGAGAAACAGAGGGGCTGAAGCAGAGGGGCAGAAACAGAGTGGTTGAAACAGAGGGCGAGAAACAGAGGGGCTGAAACAGAGGGGCTAAAACAGAAGGGCTGAAACAGAGGGCGAGAAACAGAGGGGCAGAAACAGAGGGGCTGAAACAGAGGGCGAGAAACAGAGGGCGAGAAACAGAGAGGCTGAAACAGAGGGGCTGAAACAGGGCAAGAAACAGAGGGGCTGAAACAGTGGGGCTGAAACAGAGGGCGAGAAACAGAGGGGCTGAAACAGAGGGCGAGAAACAGAGGGGCTGAAACAGAGTGGCTGAAACAGAGGGCTAGAAACAGAGGGCGAGAAACAGAGGGGATGAAACAGAGGGTCTGAAACAGAGGGCGAGAAACAGAGGGGCTGAAACAGAGGGCGAGTAACCGAGTGGCTGAAACAGAGGGGCTGAAACAGAGGGCGAGATACAGAGGGGCTGAAACAGAGGGGCTGAAACAGAGGGCCAGAAACAGAGGGGCTGAAACAGAGGGGCTGAAAGAGAGGGGCTGAAACAGAGGGCGAGAAACAGAGGGGCTGAAACAGAGGGCGAGAAACAGAGGGCGAGACACAGAGGGGCTGAAACAGAGGGGCTGAAACAGAGGGGCTGAAACAGAGGGGCTGAAACTGAGGGCGAGAAACAGAGGGGCTGAAACAGAGGGGCTGAAACAGTGGGCGAGAAACAGAGGGGCTGAAACAGAGGGGCAGAAACACAGGGCGAGACACAGAGGGGCTGAAACAGAGGGGATGAAACAGAGGGCGAGATACAGAGGGGCTGAAACAGAGGGCGAGAAACAGAGGGCGAGACACAGAGGGGCTGAAACAGAGGGGCTGAAACAAAAGGGGTGAAACAGAGGGCGAGAAACAGAGGGGCAGAAACAGAGGGGCTGAAACAGAGGTCGAGAAACAGAGAGGCTGAAACAGAGGGGCTGAAACAGGGCAAGAAACAGAGGGGCTGAAACAGTTGGGCTGAAACAGAGGGCGAGAAACAGAGGGGCTGAAACAGAGGGCGAGAAACAGAGGGGCTGAAAGAGAGGGGCTGAAACAGAGGGCTAGAAACAGAGGGCGAGACACAGAGGGGCTGAAACAGAGGGGCTGAAACAGGGGGGCTGAAACAGAGGGAGAGAAACAGAGGGGCTTAAACAGAGGGGCTGAAAAAGAGGGGCTGAAACAGAGGGCGAGAAACAGAGGGGCTGAAACAGAGGGCGAGAAACAGAGGAGCTGAAACAGAGGGGCTGAAACAGAGGGCGAGAGACAGAGGGGCTGAAACAGAGGGGCTGAAACAGACGGGCTGAAACAGAGGGCGAGAAACAGAGGACCAGAAACAGAGGGGCTGAAACAGAGGGGCTGAAGCAGAGCGAATGAAACAGAGTGGCTGAATCAGAGGGGCTGAAACAGAGGGCGAGTGACAGAGGGGCTAAAACAGAAGGGCTGAAACAGAGGACGAAAACCAGAGGGGCTGAAACGGAGTGGTGAAACAGAGGGAATGAAACTGAGGGCGAGAAACTGAGGGGCTGAAACAGAGGAGCTGAAACAGAAGGGCTGAAACAGAGGAGCTGAAACAGAGTGGGAGAAACAGAGGTGCTGAGACAGAGGGGCTGAAACAGAGGGTGAGAAACAGAGGGGCTGAAACAGAGGGGCTGATACAGAGGGAATGACACAGAGGGGCTGAAACAGAGGGCGAGAAACAGAGTGGCTGAAACAGAGGGGCTGAAACAGAGGGGCAGAAACAGAGGGCGAGAAACATAGGGGCTGAAACAGAGGGGCTGAAACAGAGGGCGAGAAAGAGAGGGGCTGAAACACAGGGGCTGAAACTGAGGGCGAGAAAAAGAGGGGCTGAAACAGAGGGGCTGAAACAGAGGGGCTGAAACAGAGTGCGAGAGACAGAGGGCGAGAAACCGAGGGGCTGAAAAAGGGGGGCTGAAACAGAGGGCGAGAAACAGAGGGGCTGAAACAGAGGGGCTGAAACAGAGGGCGAGAAACAGAGGGGCTGAAACAGAGGGGCTGAAACAGAGGGCGAGAAACAGAGGGCGAGAAACAGAGGGGCTGAAACAGAGGGGCTGAAACAGAGGGGCTAAAACAGAGGGCGAGAAACAGAGGGCGAGACACAGAGGGGCTGAAACAGAGGGGCTGAAACAGAGGGCGAGAAACAGAGGGGCAGAAACACAGGGTCTGAAACAGAGGGGCTGAAACAGAGGGCGAGAAACAGAGGGGCTGAAACAGAGGGCGAGAAACAGAGGGGCTGAAACAGAGAGGCTGAAACAGAGTGGCTGAAACAGAGGTTCTGAAACAGAGGGCGTGAAACAGAGGGCGAGAAACAGAGAGGCTGAAACAGAGGGTCTGAAACAGAGGGTGAGAAACAGAGGGGCTGAAACAGAGGTCGAGAAACAGAGGGCGAGAAACAGAGGGGCTGAAACAGAGGGGCTGAAACAGAGGGGCTGAAACAGCGGGGCTAAAACTGAGGGCGAGAAACAGAGGGCGAGACACAGAGGGGCTGAAACAGAGGGGCTGAAACAGAGGGCGAGAAACAGAGGGGCAGAAACACAGGGTCTGAAACAGAGGGGCTGAAACAGAGGGCGAGAAACAGAGGGGCTGAAACAGAGGGGCTGAAACAGAGGGGCTGAAAAAGAGGGGCTGAAACAGAGGGCGAGAAACAGAGGGGCTGAAACAGTGGGCGAGAAACAGAGGGCGAGACACAGAGGGGCTGAAACAGAGGGTCTGAAACAGAGGGCGAGAAACAGTGGGGCTGAAACAGAGGGGCTGAAACAGAGGGGCTGAAACAAAGGGCGAAAAACAGAGAGGCTGAAACAGATGGGCTGAAACAGAGGGCGAGAAACAGAGGGTCTGAAACAGAGGGGCTGAAACAGAGGGGCTGAAACAAAGGGCGAAAAACAGAGAGGCTGAAACAGAGGGGCTGAAACAGAGGGCGAGAAACAGAGGGTCTGAAACAGAGGTAATGAAACAGAGGGCCAGAAACAGAGGGGCTGAAAGAGAGGGCGAGAAACAGAGTGGCTGAAACAGAGGGGCTGTAACAGAGGGGTTGAAACAGAGGGGCTGAAACAGAGGGCGAGAAACAGAGGGCGAGACACAGAGGGGCTGAAACAGAGGGGCTGAAACAGAGGGGCTGAAACAGAGGGGCTGAAACTGAGGGCGAGACACAGAGGGGTTGAAACAGAGGGGCTGAAACAGTGTGCGAGAAACAGAGGGGCTGAAGCAGAGGGGCAGAAACAGAGTGGTTGAAACAGAGGGCGAGAAACAGAGGGGCTGAAACAGAGGGGCTAAAACAGAAGGGCTGAAACAGAGGGCGAGAAACAGAGGGGCAGAAACAGAGGGGCTGAAACAGAGGGCGAGAAACAGAGGGCGAGAAACAGAGAGGCTGAAACAGAGGGGCTGAAACAGGGCAAGAAACAGAGGGGCTGAAACAGTGGGGCTGAAACAGAGGGCGAGAAACAGAGGGGCTGAAACAGAGGGCGAGAAACAGAGGGGCTGAAACAGAGTGGCTGAAACAGAGGGCTAGAAACAGAGGGCGAGAAACAGAGGGGATGAAACAGAGGGTCTGAAACAGAGGGCGAGAAACAGAGGGGCTGAAACAGAGGGCGAGTAACCGAGTGGCTGAAACAGAGGGGCTGAAACAGAGGGCGAGATACAGAGGGGCTGAAACAGAGGGGCTGAAACAGAGGGCCAGAAACAGAGGGGCTGAAACAGAGGGGCTGAAAGAGAGGGGCTGAAACAGAGGGCGAGAAACAGAGGGGCTGAAACAGAGGGCGAGAAACAGAGGGCGAGACACAGAGGGGCTGAAACAGAGGGGCTGAAACAGAGGGGCTGAAACAGAGGGGCTGAAACTGAGGGCGAGAAACAGAGGGGCTGAAACAGAGGGGCTGAAACAGTGGGCGAGAAACAGAGGGGCTGAAACAGAGGGGCAGAAACACAGGGCGAGACACAGAGGGGCTGAAACAGAGGGGATGAAACAGAGGGCGAGATACAGAGGGGCTGAAACAGAGGGCGAGAAACAGAGGGCGAGACACAGAGGGGCTGAAACAGAGGGGCTGAAACAAAAGGGGTGAAACAGAGGGCGAGAAACAGAGGGGCAGAAACAGAGGGGCTGAAACAGAGGTCGAGAAACAGAGAGGCTGAAACAGAGGGGCTGAAACAGGGCAAGAAACAGAGGGGCTGAAACAGTTGGGCTGAAACAGAGGGCGAGAAACAGAGGGGCTGAAACAGAGGGCGAGAAACAGAGGGGCTGAAAGAGAGGGGCTGAAACAGAGGGCTAGAAACAGAGGGCGAGACACAGAGGGGCTGAAACAGAGGGGCTGAAACAGGGGGGCTGAAACAGAGGGAGAGAAACAGAGGGGCTTAAACAGAGGGGCTGAAAAAGAGGGGCTGAAACAGAGGGCGAGAAACAGAGGGGCTGAAACAGAGGGCGAGAAACAGAGGAGCTGAAACAGAGGGGCTGAAACAGAGGGCGAGAGACAGAGGGGCTGAAACAGAGGGGCTGAAACAGACGGGCTGAAACAGAGGGCGAGAAACAGAGGACCAGAAACAGAGGGGCTGAAACAGAGGGGCTGAAGCAGAGCGAATGAAACAGAGTGGCTGAATCAGAGGGGCTGAAACAGAGGGCGAGTGACAGAGGGGCTAAAACAGAAGGGCTGAAACAGAGGACGAAAACCAGAGGGGCTGAAACGGAGTGGTGAAACAGAGGGAATGAAACTGAGGGCGAGAAACTGAGGGGCTGAAACAGAGGAGCTGAAACAGAAGGGCTGAAACAGAGGAGCTGAAACAGAGTGGGAGAAACAGAGGTGCTGAGACAGAGGGGCTGAAACAGAGGGTGAGAAACAGAGGGGCTGAAACAGAGGGGCTGATACAGAGGGAATGACACAGAGGGGCTGAAACAGAGGGCGAGAAACAGAGTGGCTGAAACAGAGGGGCTGAAACAGAGGGGCAGAAACAGAGGGCGAGAAACATAGGGGCTGAAACAGAGGGGCTGAAACAGAGGGCGAGAAAGAGAGGGGCTGAAACACAGGGGCTGAAACTGAGGGCGAGAAAAAGAGGGGCTGAAACAGAGGGGCTGAAACAGAGGGGCTGAAACAGAGTGCGAGAGACAGAGGGCGAGAAACCGAGGGGCTGAAAAAGGGGGGCTGAAACAGAGGGCGAGAAACAGAGGGGCTGAAACAGAGGGGCTGAAACAGAGGGCGAGAAACAGAGGGGCTGAAACAGAGGGGCTGAAACAGAGGGCGAGAAACAGAGGGCGAGAAACAGAGGGGCTGAAACAGAGGGGCTGAAACAGAGGGGCTAAAACAGAGGGCGAGAAACAGAGGGCGAGACACAGAGGGGCTGAAACAGAGGGGCTGAAACAGAGGGCGAGAAACAGAGGGGCAGAAACACAGGGTCTGAAACAGAGGGGCTGAAACAGAGGGCGAGAAACAGAGGGGCTGAAACAGAGGGCGAGAAACAGAGGGGCTGAAACAGAGAGGCTGAAACAGAGTGGCTGAAACAGAGGTTCTGAAACAGAGGGCGTGAAACAGAGGGCGAGAAACAGAGAGGCTGAAACAGAGGGTCTGAAACAGAGGGTGAGAAACAGAGGGGCTGAAACAGAGGTCGAGAAACAGAGGGCGAGAAACAGAGGGGCTGAAACAGAGGGGCTGAAACAGAGGGGCTGAAACAGCGGGGCTAAAACTGAGGGCGAGAAACAGAGGGCGAGACACAGAGGGGCTGAAACAGAGGGGCTGAAACAGAGGGCGAGAAACAGAGGGGCAGAAACACAGGGTCTGAAACAGAGGGGCTGAAACAGAGGGCGAGAAACAGAGGGGCTGAAACAGAGGGGCTGAAACAGAGGGCGAGAAACAGAGGGCGAGAAACAGAGGGGCTGAAACAGAAGGGCTGAAACAGAGGAGCTGAAACAGAGTGGGAGAAACAGAGGTGCTGAGACAGAGGGGCTGAAACAGAGGGTGAGAAACAGAGGGGCTGAAACAGAGGGGCTGATACAGAGGGAATGACACAGAGGGGCTGAAACAGAGGGCGAGAAACAGAGTGGCTGAAACCGAGGGGCTGAAACAGAGGGGCTGAAACAGAGGGCGAGAAACATAGGGGCTGAAACAGAGGGGCTGAAACAGAGGGCGAGAAAGAGAGGGGCTGAAACACAGGGGCTGAAACTGAGGGCGAGAAAAAGAGGGGCTGAAACAGAGGGGCTGAAACAGAGGGGCTGAAACAGAGTGTGAGAGACAGAGGGCGAGAAACCGAGGGGCTGAAAAAGGGGGGCTGAAACAGAGGGCGAGAAACAGAGGGGCTGAAACAGAGGGGCTGAAACAGAGGGCGAGAAACAGAGGGGCTGAAAAAGGGGGGCTGAAACAGAGGGCGAGAAACAGAGGGGCTGAAACAGAGGGGCAGAAACGCAGGGCGAGACACAGTGGGGCTGAAACAGAGGGGATGAAACAGAGGGCGAGATACAGAGGGGCTGAAACAGAGGGCGAGAAACAGAGGGCGAGACACAGAGGGGCTGAAACAGAGGGGCTGAAACAGAGGGGCTGAAACTGAGGGCGAGAAACAGAGCGGCTGAAACAGATGGGCTGAAACAGTGGGCGAGAAACAGAGGGGCTGAAACAGAGGGGCAGAAACAGAGTGGCTGAAACACAGGGCGAAAAACAGAGGGGCTGAAACAGAGTGCGAGAAACACAGGGCGAGACACAGAGGGGCTGAAACAGAGGGGATGAAACAGAGGGCGAGACACAGAGGGGCTGAAATAGAGGGGCTGAAACAGAGTGCGAGAGACAGAGGGCGAGAAACTGAGGGGCTGAAAAAGGGGGCTGAAACAAAGGGCTAGAAACAGAGGGGCTGAAACAGAGGGTCAGAAACAGCGGGCGAGAAACAGAGGGCGAGAAACAGACGGGCTGAAACAGAGGGGCTGAAACAGAGGGGCTGAAACAGAGGGGCTGAAACAGAGGGCGAGAAACAGAGGGCGAGACACAGAGGGGCTGAAACAGAGGGGCTGAAACAGAGGGCGAGAAACAGAGGGGCAGAAACACAGGGTTTGAAACAGAGGGGCTGAAACAGTGGGCGAGAAACAGAGGGGCTGAAACAGAGGGGCTGAAACAGAGGGCTGAAACAGAGGGGCTGAAACAGAGGGCGAGAAACAGAGGGCGAGAAACAGAGGAGCTGAAACAGAGGGGCTGAAACAGAGTGGCTGAAACAGAGGGGCTGAAACAGAGGACGTGAAACAGAGGGCGAGAAACAGAGAGGCTGAAACAGAGGGGCTGAAACAGAGGGCGAGAAACAGAGGGGCTGAAACAGTGGGCGAGAAAGAGAGGGGCTGAAACAGAGGGGCTGAAACAGAGGGCTGAAACAGAGGGGCTGAAACAGAGGGCGAGAAACAGAGGGCGAGAAACAAAGGGGCTGAAACAGAGGGGCTGAAACAGAGTGGCTGAAACAAAGGGGCTGAAAGAGAGGGCATGAAACAGAGGGCGAGAAACGGAGAGGCTGAAACAGAGGGGCTGAAACAGAGGGCGAGAAACAGAGGGGCTGAAACAGAGGGCGAGAAACAGAGTGGCTGAAACAGAGGGGCTGAAACAGAGGGCGAGAAACAGAGGGGCTGAAACAGAGGGGCTGAAACAGTGGGCGAGAAACAGAGGGGCTGAAACAGAGGGGCAGAAACAGAGTGGCTGAAACAAAGGGCGAGAAACAGAGGGGCTGAAACAGAGGGCGAGAAACAGAGGGCGAGACGCAGAGAGGGTGAAACAGAGGGGCTGAAACAGAGCGCGAGATACAGAGGGGCTGAAACAGAGGGGCTGAAACAGAGGGCGAGAAACAGAGGGGCTGAAACAGAGGGGCTGAAACAGAGGGGCTGAAACAGAGGGGCTGAAACAGAGGGCGAGAAACAGAGGGGCAGAAACAGATGGGCTGAAACAGAGAGCGAGAAACAGAGGGCGAGAAACAGAGAGGCTGAAACAGAGGGGCTAAAACAGTGCAAGAAACAGAGGGGCTGAAACTGAGGGGCTGAAACAGAGGGCGAAAAACAGAGGGGCTGAAACAAATTGCGAGAAACAGAGGGGCTGAAACAGAGGGCTAGAAACAGAGGGCGAGAAACAGAGGGGCTGAAACAGAGGGGCTGAAACAGAGGGGCTGAAACAGAGGGCGAGAAACAGAGTGGCTGAAACAGAGCGGCTGAAACAGAGGGGCTGAAACAGAGGGGCTGAAACAGAGGGCGATAAACAGAGGGGCTGAAACAGAGGGGCTGAAACAGAGGGGCTGAAACAGAGGGCGTGAAACAGAGGGCGAGAAACAGAGGGGCTGAAACAGAGGGTCTGAAACAGAGGGCGAGAAACAGAGGGGCTGAAACAGAGGGCGAGAAACAGAGGGCGAGACACAGAGGGGCTGAAACAGAGGGGCTGAAACAGAGAGGCTGAAACAGAGGGGCTGAAACTGAGGGCGAGAAACAGAGGGGCTGAAACAGAGGGGCTGAAACAGTGTGTGAGAAACAGAGGGGCTGAAACAGAGGGGCAGAAACAGAGTGGCTGAAACACAGGGCGAGAAACAGAGGGGCTGAAACAGAGGTGCAGAAACGCAGGGCGAGACACAGAGGGGCTGAAACAGAGGGCATGAAACAGAGGGCGAGATACAGAGGAGCTGAAACAGAGGGCGAGAAACAGAGGGTGAGACACAGAGGGGCTGAAACAGAGGGGCTGAAACAGAGGGGCTGAAACTGAGGGCGCGAAACAGAGCGGCTGAAACAGATGGGCTGAAACAGTGGGCGAGAAAAAGAGGGGCTGAAACAGAGGGGCAGAAACAGAGTGGCTGAAACACAGGGCGAGAAACAGAGGGGCTGAAACAGAGTGCGAGAAACACAGGGCGAGACACAGAGGGGCTGAAACAGAGGGGATGAAACAGAGGGCGAGATACAGAGGGGCTGAAACAGAGGGGCTGAAACAGAGGGCGAGAAACAGAGGGGCTGAATCTGAGGGGCTGAAACAGAGGGCGAGAAACAGAGGGGCTGAAACATATCGCGAGAAACAGAGGGGCTGAAACAGAGGGCTAGAAACAGAGGGCGAGACACAGAGGGGCTGAAACAGAGGGGCTGAAACAGAGGGGCTGAAACAGAGGGCGAGAAACAGAGGGGCTGAAACAGTGGGGCTGAAACAGAGGGCGAGAAACAGAGGGGCTGAAACAGAGGGCGAGAAACAGAGGGGCTGAAACAGAGGCGCTGAAACAGAGGGCTAGAAACAGAGGGCGAGACACAGAGGGGCTGAAACAGATGGGCTGAAACAGAGGAGCTGAAACAGAGGGCGAGAAACAGAGGGGCTGACACAGAGGGCGAGAAACAGAGGGGCTGAAACAGAGGGCGAGAAACAGAGGGTCTGAAACAGAGGGCGAGAAACAGAGGGGCTGAAACAGAGGGGCTGAAACAGAGGGCGAGAGACAGAGGGGCTGAAACAGAGGGGCTGAAACAGAGGGCGAGAAACAGAGGGCGAGAAACAGAGGGCGAGAAACAGAGGGGCTGAAGCATAGCGTCTGAAACAGAGTGGCTGAATCAGAGGGGCTGAAACAGAGGGCGAGAAACAGAGGGGCTAAAACAGAGGGGCTGAAAGAGAGGGCGAAAACCAGAGGGGATGAAACGGAGTGGTGAAACAGAGGGGCTGAAACTGAGGGCGAGAAACTGAGGGGCTGAAACAGAGGGGCTGAAACAGAAGGGATGAAACAGAGGAGCTGAAACAGAGTGGGAGAAACAGAGGGGCTGAAACAGAGGGGCTGAAAAAGAGGGTGAGAAACAGAGGGGCTGAAACAGAGGGGCTGAAACAGAGGGCATGACACAGAGGAGCTGAAACAGAGGGCGAGAAACAGGTGGGCTGAAACAGAGGGGCAGAAACAGAGGGCGAGAAACAGAGGGCGAGAAACATAGGGGCTGAAACAGAGGGGCTGAAACAGAGGGGCTGAAACAGATGGGCTGAAACAGAGGGCGAGAAACAGAGGGGCAGAAACAGATGGGCTGAAACAGAGAGCGAGAAACAGAGGGCGAGAAACAGAGAGGCTGAAACAGAGGGGCTAAAACAGTGCAAGAAACAGAGGGGCTGAAACTGAGGGGCTGAAACAGAGGGCGAAAAACAGAGGGGCTGAAACAAATTGCGAGAAACAGAGGGGCTGAAACAGAGGGCTAGAAACAGAGGGTGAGAAACAGAGGGGCTGAAACAGAGGGGCTGAAACAGAGGGGCTGAAACAGAGGGCGAGAAACAGAGTGGCTGAAACAGAGCGGCTGAAACAGAGGGGCTGAAACAGAGGGGCTGAAACAGAGGGCGATAAACAGAGGGGCTGAAACAGAGGGGCTGAAACAGAGGGGCTGAAACAGAGGGCGTGAAACAGAGGGCGAGAAACAGAGGGGCTGAAACAGAGGGTCTGAAACAGAGGGCGAGAAACAGAGGGGCTGAAACAGAGGGGCTGAAACAGAGGGCGAGATACAGAGGGGCTGAAACAGAGGGGCTGAAACAGAGGGGCTGAAAGAGAGGGGCTGAAACAGAGGGCGAGAAACAGAGGGGCTGAAACAGAGGGCGAGAAACAGAGGGCGAGACACAGAGGGGCTGAAACAGAGGGGCTGAAACAGAGAGGCTGAAACAGAGGGGCTGAAACTGAGGGCGAGAAACAGAGGGGCTGAAACAGAGGGGCTGAAACAGTGTGCGAGAAACAGAGGGGCTGAAACAGAGGGGCAGAAACAGAGTGGCTGAAACACAGGGCGAGAAACAGAGGGGCTGAAACAGAGGTGCAGAAACGCAGGGCGAGACACAGAGGGGCTGAAACAGAGGGGATGAAACAGAGGGCGAGATACAGAGGAGCTGAAACAGAGGGCGAGAAACAGAGGGTGAGACACAGAGGGGCTGAAACAGAGGGGCTGAAACAGAGGGGCTGAAACTGAGGGCGCGAAACAGAGCGGCTGAAACAGATGGGCTGAAACAGTGGGCGAGAAAAAGAGGGGCTGAAACAGAGGGGCAGAAACAGAGTGGCTGAAACACAGGGCGAGAAACAGAGGGGCTGAAACAGAGTGCGAGAAACACAGGGCGAGACACAGAGGGGCTGAAACAGAGGGGATGAAACAGAGGGCGAGATACAGAGGGGCTGAAACAGAGGGGCTGAAACAGAGGGCGAGAAACAGAGGGGCTGAATCTGAGGGGCTGAAACAGAGGGCGAGAAACAGAGGGGCTGAAACATATCGCGAGAAACAGAGGGGCTGAAACAGAGGGCTAGAAACAGAGGGCGAGACACAGAGGGGCTGAAACAGAGGGGCTGAAACAGAGGGGCTGAAACAGAGGGCGAGAAACAGAGGGGCTGAAACAGTGGGGCTGAAACAGAGGGCGAGAAACAGAGGGGCTGAAACAGAGGGCGAGAAACAGAGGGGCTGAAACAGAGGCGCTGAAACAGAGGGCTAGAAACAGAGGGCGAGACACAGAGGGGCTGAAACAGATGGGCTGAAACAGAGGAGCTGAAACAGAGGGCGAGAAACAGAGGGGCTGACACAGAGGGCGAGAAACAGAGGGGCTGAAACAGAGGGCGAGAAACAGAGGGTCTGAAACAGAGGGCGAGAAACAGAGGGGCTGAAACAGAGGGGCTGAAACAGAGGGCGAGAGACAGAGGGGCTGAAACAGAGGGGCTGAAACAGAGGGCGAGAAACAGAGGGCGAGAAACAGAGGGCGAGAAACAGAGGGGCTGAAGCATAGCGTCTGAAACAGAGTGGCTGAATCAGAGGGGCTGAAACAGAGGGCGAGAAACAGAGGGGCTAAAACAGAGGGGCTGAAAGAGAGGGCGAAAACCAGAGGGGATGAAACGGAGTGGTGAAACAGAGGGGCTGAAACTGAGGGCGAGAAACTGAGGGGCTGAAACAGAGGGGCTGAAACAGAAGGGATGAAACAGAGGAGCTGAAACAGAGTGGGAGAAACAGAGGGGCTGAAACAGAGGGGCTGAAAAAGAGGGTGAGAAACAGAGGGGCTGAAACAGAGGGGCTGAAACAGAGGGCATGACACAGAGGAGCTGAAACAGAGGGCGAGAAACAGGTGGGCTGAAACAGAGGGGCAGAAACAGAGGGCGAGAAACAGAGGGCGAGAAACATAGGGGCTGAAACAGAGGGGCTGAAACAGAGGGCGAGAAAGAGAGGGGCTGAAACACAGGGGCTGAAACAGAGGGCGAGAAAAAGAGGGGCTGAAACTGAGGGGCTGAAACAGAGGGGCTGAAACAGAGTGCGAGAGACAGAGGGCGAGAAACAGAGGGGCTGAAAAAGGGGGGCTGAAACAGAGGGCGAGAAACAGAGGGGCTGAATCTGAGGGGCTGAAACAGAGGGCGAAAAACAGAGGGGCTGAAACAAATCGCGAGAAACAGAGGGGCTGAAACAGAGGGCTAGAAACAGAGGGCGAGACACAGAGGGGCTGAAACAGGGGGGCTGAAACAGAGGGCGAGAAACAGAGGGGCTGAAACAGAGCGGCTGAAACAGAGGGGCTGAAACAGAGGGGCTGAAACAGAGGGCGAGAAACAGAGGGGCTGAAACAGAGGGGCTGAAACAGTGGGCGTGAAACAGAGGGCGAGAAACAGAAGGGCTGAAACAGAGTGTCTGAAATAGAGGGCGAGAAACAGAGGGGCTGAAACAGAGGGCGAGTAACCGAGTGGCTGAAACAGAGGGGCTGAAACAGAGGGCGAGATACAGAGGGGCTGAAACAGAGGGGCTGAAACAGAGGGCCAGAAACAGAGGGGCTGAAACAGAGGGGCTGAAACAGAGGGGCTGAAACTGAGGGCGAGAAACAGAGGGGCTGAAACAGAGGGGCTGAAACAGTGGGCGAGAAACAGAGGGGCTGAAACAGAGGGGCAGAAACAGAGTGGCTGAAACACAGGGCGAGACACAGAGGGGCTGAAACAAAGGGGATGAAACAGAGGGCGAGATACAGAGGGGCTGAAACAGAGGGCGAGAAACAGAGGGCGAGACACAGAGGGGCTGAAACAGAGGGGCTGAAACAGAGGGGCTGAAACACAGGGCGAGACACAGAGGGGCTGAAACAGAGGGGATGAAACAGAGGGCGAGATACAGAGGGGCTGAAACAGAGGGCGAGAAACAGAGGGCGAGACACAGAGGGGCTGAAACAGAGGGGCTGAAACAGAGGGGCTGAAACTGAGGGCGAGAAACACAGCGGCTGAAACAGATGGGCTGAAACAGAGGGCGAGAAACAGAGGGGCTGAACCAGAGGGGCAGAAAGAGAGTGGCTGAAACACAGGGCGAGAAACAGAGGGGCTGAAACAGAGTGCGAGAAACACAGGGCGAGACACAGAGGGGCTGAAACAGAGGGGATGAAACAGAGGGCGAGATACAGAGGGGCTGAAACAGAGGGGCTGAAACAGAGGGCGAGAAACAGAGGCTCTGAAACAGTGGGGCTGAAACAGAGGGCGAGAAACAGAGGGGCTGAAACAGAGGGCGAGAAACAGAGGGGCAGAAACAGAGGGGCTGAAACAGAGGGGCTGAAACAGAGGGCTAGAAACAGAGGGCGAGACACAGAGGGGCTGAAACAGAGGGGCTGTAACAGAGGGGCTGAAACAGAGGGCGAGAAACAGAGGGGCTTAAACAGAGGGGCTGAAACAGAGGGGCTGAAACAGAGGGCGAGAAACAGAGGGGCTGAAACAGAGGGCGAGAAACAGAGGGGCTGAAACTGAGGGGCTGAAACAGAGGGCGAGAGACAGAGGGGCTGAAACAGAGGGGCTGAAACAGAGGGCGAGAAACAGAGGGCGAGAAACAGAGGTGCTGAAGCAGAGCGTCTGAAACAGAGTGGCTGAGTCAGAGGGGCTGAAACAGAGGGCGAGAAACAGAGGGGCTAAAACAGAGGGGCTGAAACAGAGGGCGAAAACCAGAGGGGCTGAAACGGAGTGGTGAAACAGAGGGGCTGAAACTGAGGGCGAGAAACTGAGGGGCTGAAACAGAGGGGCTGAAACAGAAGGGCTGAAACAGAGGAGCTGAAACAGAGTGGGAGAAACAGAGGGGCTGAAAGAGAGGGGCTGAAACAGAGGGTGAGAAACAGAGGGGCTGAAACAGAGGTGCTGAAACAGAGGGAATGACACAGACGGGCTGAAACAGAGGGCGAGAAACAGGTGGGCTGAAACAGAGGGGCAGAAACAGTGTGCGAGAGACAGAGGGCGAGAAACATAGGGGCTGAAACAGAGGGGCTGAAACAGAGGGCGAGAAAGAGAGGGGCTGAAACACAGGGGCTGAAACAGAGGGCGAGAAAAAGAGGGGCTGAAACAGAGGGGCTGAAACAGAATGCGAGAGACAGAGGGCGAGAAACAGAGGGGCTGAAAAAGGGGGGCTGAAACAGAGGGCGAGAAACAGAGGGGCTGAATCTGAGGGGCTGAAACAGAGGGCGAATAACAGAGGGGCTGAAACAAATCGCGAGAAACAGAGGGGCTGAAACAGAGGGCTAGAAACAGAGGGCGAGACACAGAGGGGCTGAAACAGAGGGGCTGAAACAGAGGGGCTGAAACAGAGGGCGAGAAACAGAGGGGCTGAAACAGAGCGGCTGAAACAGAGGGGCTGAAACAGAGGGGCTGAAACAGAGGGCAAGAAACAGAGGGGCTGAAACAGAAGGGCTGAAACAGAGGGGCTGAAACAGAGGGCGTGAAACAGAGGGCGAGAAACAGAGGGGCTGAAACAGAGGGCGAGTAACCGAGTGGCTGAAACAGAGGGGCTGAAACAGAGGGCGAGATACAGAGGGGCTGAAACAGAGGGGCTGAAACAGAGGGCCAGAAACAGAGGGGCTGAAACAGAGGGGCTGAAAGAGAGGGGCTGAAACAGAGGGCGAGAAACAGAGGGGCTGAAACAGAGGGCGAGAAACAGAGGGCGAGACACAGAGGGGCTGAAACAGAGGGGCTGAAACAGAGGGGCTGAAACAGAGGGGCTGAAACTGAGGGCGAGAAACAGAGGGGCTGAAACAGAGGGGCTGAAACAGTGGGCGAGAAACAGAGGGGCTGAAACAGAGGGGCAGAAACACAGGGCGAGACACAGAGGGGCTGAAACAGAGGGGATGAAACAGAGGGCGAGATACAGAGGGGCTGAAACAGAGGGCGAGGAACAGAGGGCGAGACACAGAGGGGCTGAAACAGAGGGGCTGAAACAGAGGGGCTGAAACAGAGGGCGAGAAACAGAGGGGCAGAAACAGAGGGGCTGAAACAGAGGTCGAGAAACAGAGAGGCTGAAACAGAGGGGCTGAAACAGGGCAAGAAACAGAGGGGCTGAAACAGATGGGCTGAAACAGAGGGCGAGAAACAGAGGGGCTGAAACAGAGGGCGAGAAACAGAGGGGCTGAAACAGAGGGGCTTAAACAGAGGGGCTGAAACAGAGGGGCTGAAACAGAGGGCGAGAAACAGAGGGGCTGAAACAGAGGGCGAGAAACAGAGGGGCTGAAACTGAGGGGCTGAAACAGAGGGCGAGAGACAGAGGGGCTGAAACAGAGGGGCTGAAACAGAGGGCGAGAAACAGAGGGCGAGAAACAGAGGTGCTGAAGCAGAGCGTCTGAAACAGAGTGGCTGAGTCAGAGGGGCTGAAACAGAGGGCGAGAAACAGAGGGGCTAAAACAGAGGGGCTGAAACAGAGGGCGAAAACCAGAGGGGCTGAAACGGAGTGGTGAAACAGAGGGGCTGAAACTGAGGGCGAGAAACTGAGGGGCTGAAACAGAGGGGCTGAAACAGAAGGGCTGAAACAGAGGAGCTGAAACAGAGTGGGAGAAACAGAGGGGCTGAAAGAGAGGGGCTGAAACAGAGGGTGAGAAACAGAGGGGCTGAAACAGAGGTGCTGAAACAGAGGGAATGACACAGACGGGCTGAAACAGAGGGCGAGAAACAGGTGGGCTGAAACAGAGGGGCAGAAACAGTGTGCGAGAGACAGAGGGCGAGAAACATAGGGGCTGAAACAGAGGGGCTGAAACAGAGGGCGAGAAAGAGGGGCTGAAACACAGGGGCTGAAACAGAGGGCGAGAAAAAGAGGGGCTGAAACAGAGGGGCTGAAACAGAATGCGAGAGACAGAGGGCGAGAAACAGAGGGGCTGAAAAAGGGGGGCTGAAACAGAGGGCGAGAAACAGAGGGGCTGAATCTGAGGGGCTGAAACAGAGGGCGAATAACAGAGGGGCTGAAACAAATCGCGAGAAACAGAGGGGCTGAAACAGAGGGCTAGAAACAGAGGGCGAGACACAGAGGGGCTGAAACAGAGGGGCTGAAACAGAGGGGCTGAAACAGAGGGCGAGAAACAGAGGGGCTGAAACAGAGCGGCTGAAACAGAGGGGCTGAAACAGAGGGGCTGAAACAGAGGGCAAGAAACAGAGGGGCTGAAACAGAAGGGCTGAAACAGAGGGGCTGAAACAGAGGGCGTGAAACAGAGGGCGAGAAACAGAGGGGCTGAAACAGAGGGCGAGTAACCGAGTGGCTGAAACAGAGGGGCTGAAACAGAGGGCGAGATACAGAGGGGCTGAAACAGAGGGGCTGAAACAGAGGGCGAGAAACAGAGGCTCTGAAACAGTGGGGCTGAAACAGAGGGGCAGAAACAGAGGGGCTGAAACAGAGGGGCTGAAACAGAGGGCTAGAAACAGAGGGCGAGACACAGAGGGGCTGAAACAGAGGGGCTGTAACAGAGGGGCTGAAACAGAGGGCGAGAAACAGAGGGGCTTAAACAGAGGGGCTGAAACAGAGGGGCTGAAACAGAGGGCGAGAAACAGAGGGGCTGAAACAGAGGGCGAGAAACAGAGGGGCTGAAACTGAGGGGCTGAAACAGAGGGCGAGAGACAGAGGGGCTGAAACAGAGGGGCTGAAACAGAGGGCGAGAAACAGAGGGCGAGAAACAGAGGTGCTGAAGCAGAGCGTCTGAAACAGAGTGGCTGAGTCAGAGGGGCTGAAACAGAGGGCGAGAAACAGAGGGGCTAAAACAGAGGGGCTGAAACAGAGGGCGAAAACCAGAGGGGCTGAAACGGAGTGGTGAAACAGAGGGGCTGAAACTGAGGGCGAGAAACTGAGGGGCTGAAACAGAGGGGCTGAAACAGAAGGGCTGAAACAGAGGAGCTGAAACAGAGTGGGAGAAACAGAGGGGCTGAAAGAGAGGGGCTGAAACAGAGGGTGAGAAACAGAGGGGCTGAAACAGAGGTGCTGAAACAGAGGGAATGACACAGACGGGCTGAAACAGAGGGCGAGAAACAGGTGGGCTGAAACAGAGGGGCAGAAACAGTGTGCGAGAGACAGAGGGCGAGAAACATAGGGGCTGAAACAGAGGGGCTGAAACAGAGGGCGAGAAAGAGAGGGGCTGAAACACAGGGGCTGAAACAGAGGGCGAGAAAAAGAGGGGCTGAAACAGAGGGGCTGAAACAGAATGCGAGAGACAGAGGGCGAGAAACAGAGGGGCTGAAAAAGGGGGGCTGAAACAGAGGGCGAGAAACAGAGGGGCTGAATCTGAGGGGCTGAAACAGAGGGCGAATAACAGAGGGGCTGAAACAAATCGCGAGAAACAGAGGGGCTGAAACAGAGGGCTAGAAACAGAGGGCGAGACACAGAGGGGCTGAAACAGAGGGGCTGAAACAGAGGGGCTGAAACAGAGGGCGAGAAACAGAGGGGCTGAAACAGAGCGGCTGAAACAGAGGGGCTGAAACAGAGGGGCTGAAACAGAGGGCAAGAAACAGAGGGGCTGAAACAGAAGGGCTGAAACAGAGGGGCTGAAACAGAGGGCGTGAAACAGAGGGCGAGAAACAGAGGGGCTGAAACAGAGGGCGAGTAACCGAGTGGCTGAAACAGAGGGGCTGAAACAGAGGGCGAGATACAGAGGGGCTGAAACAGAGGGGCTGAAACAGAGGGCCAGAAACAGAGGGGCTGAAACAGAGGGGCTGAAAGAGAGGGGCTGAAACAGAGGGCGAGAAACAGAGGGGCTGAAACAGAGGGCGAGAAACAGAGGGCGAGACACAGAGGGGCTGAAACAGAGGGGCTGAAACAGAGGGGCTGAAACAGAGGGGCTGAAACTGAGGGCGAGAAACAGAGGGGCTGAAACAGAGGGGCTGAAACAGTGGGCGAGAAACAGAGGGGCTGAAACAGAGGGGCAGAAACACAGGGCGAGACACAGAGGGGCTGAAACAGAGGGGATGAAACAGAGGGCGAGATACAGAGGGGCTGAAACAGAGGGCGAGGAACAGAGGGCGAGACACAGAGGGGCTGAAACAGAGGGGCTGAAACAGAGGGGCTGAAACAGAGGGCGAGAAACAGAGGGGCAGAAACAGAGGGGCTGAAACAGAGGTCGAGAAACAGAGAGGCTGAAACAGAGGGGCTGAAACAGGGCAAGAAACAGAGGGGCTGAAACAGATGGGCTGAAACAGAGGGCGAGAAACAGAGGGGCTGAAACAGAGGGCGAGAAACAGAGGGGCTGAAACAGAGGGGCTTAAACAGAGGGGCTGAAACAGAGGGGCTGAAACAGAGGGCGAGAAACAGAGGGGCTGAAACAGAGGGCGAGAAACAGAGGGGCTGAAACTGAGGGGCTGAAACAGAGGGCGAGAGACAGAGGGGCTGAAACAGAGGGGCTGAAACAGAGGGCGAGAAACAGAGGGCGAGAAACAGAGGTGCTGAAGCAGAGCGTCTGAAACAGAGTGGCTGAGTCAGAGGGGCTGAAACAGAGGGCGAGAAACAGAGGGGCTAAAACAGAGGGGCTGAAACAGAGGGCGAAAACCAGAGGGGCTGAAACGGAGTGGTGAAACAGAGGGGCTGAAACTGAGGGCGAGAAACTGAGGGGCTGAAACAGAGGGGCTGAAACAGAAGGGCTGAAACAGAGGAGCTGAAACAGAGTGGGAGAAACAGAGGGGCTGAAAGAGAGGGGCTGAAACAGAGGGTGAGAAACAGAGGGGCTGAAACAGAGGTGCTGAAACAGAGGGAATGACACAGACGGGCTGAAACAGAGGGCGAGAAACAGGTGGGCTGAAACAGAGGGGCAGAAACAGTGTGCGAGAGACAGAGGGCGAGAAACATAGGGGCTGAAACAGAGGGGCTGAAACAGAGGGCGAGAAAGAGGGGCTGAAACACAGGGGCTGAAACAGAGGGCGAGAAAAAGAGGGGCTGAAACAGAGGGGCTGAAACAGAATGCGAGAGACAGAGGGCGAGAAACAGAGGGGCTGAAAAAGGGGGGCTGAAACAGAGGGCGAGAAACAGAGGGGCTGAATCTGAGGGGCTGAAACAGAGGGCGAATAACAGAGGGGCTGAAACAAATCGCGAGAAACAGAGGGGCTGAAACAGAGGGCTAGAAACAGAGGGCGAGACACAGAGGGGCTGAAACAGAGGGGCTGAAACAGAGGGGCTGAAACAGAGGGCGAGAAACAGAGGGGCTGAAACAGAGCGGCTGAAACAGAGGGGCTGAAACAGAGGGGCTGAAACAGAGGGCAAGAAACAGAGGGGCTGAAACAGAAGGGCTGAAACAGAGGGGCTGAAACAGAGGGCGTGAAACAGAGGGCGAGAAACAGAGGGGCTGAAACAGAGGGCGAGTAACCGAGTGGCTGAAACAGAGGGGCTGAAACAGAGGGCGAGATACAGAGGGGCTGAAACAGAGGGGCTGAAACAGAGGGCCAGAAACAGAGGGGCTGAAACAGAGGGGCTGAAAGAGAGGGGCTGAAACAGAGGGCGAGAAACAGAGGGGCTGAAACAGAGGGCGAGAAACAGAGGGCGAGACACAGAGGGGCTGAAACAGAGGGGCTGAAACAGAGGGGCTGAAACAGAGGGGCTGAAACTGAGGGCGAGAAACAGAGGGGCTGAAACAGAGGGGCTGAAACAGTGGGCGAGAAACAGAGGGGCTGAAACAGAGGGGCAGAAACACAGGGCGAGACACAGAGGGGCTGAAACAGAGGGGATGAAACAGAGGGCGAGATACAGAGGGGCTGAAACAGAGGGCGAGGAACAGAGGGCGAGACACAGAGGGGCTGAAACAGAGGGGCTGAAACAGAGGGGCTGAAACAGAGGGCGAGAAACAGAGGGGCAGAAACAGAGGGGCTGAAACAGAGGTCGAGAAACAGAGAGGCTGAAACAGAGGGGCTGAAACAGGGCAAGAAACAGAGGGGCTGAAACAGATGGGCTGAAACAGAGGGCGAGAAACAGAGGGGCTGAAACAGAGGGCGAGAAACAGAGGGGCTGAAAGAGAGGGGCTGAAACAGAGGGCTAGAAACAGAGGGCGAGACACAGAGGGGCTGAAACAGAGGGGCTGAAACAGGGGGGCTGAAACAGAGGGCGAGAAACAGAGGGGCTTAAACAGAGGGGCTGAAAAAGAGGGGCTGAAACAGAGGGCGAGAAACAGAGGGGCTGAAACAGAGGGCGAGAAACAGAGGAGCTGAAACAGAGGGGCTGAAACAGAGGGCGAGAGACAGAGGGGCTGAAACAGAGGGGCTGAAACAGACGGGCTGAAACAGAGGGCGAGAAACAGAGGGCGAGAAACAGAGGGGCTGAAACAGAGGGGCTGAAGCAGAGCGACTGAAACAGAGTGGCTGAATCAGAGGGGCTGAAACAGAGGGCGAAAACCAGAGGGGCTGAAACGGAGTGGTGAAACAGAGGGGCTGAAACTGAGGGCGAGAAACTGAGGGGCTGAAACAGAGGAGCTGAAACAGAAGGGCTGAAACAGAGGAGCTGAAACAGAGTGGGAGAAACAGAGGTGCTGAGACAGAGGGGCTGAATCAGAGGGTGAGAAACAGAGGGGCTGAAACAGAGGGGCTGATACAGAGGGAATGACACAGAGGGGCTGAAACAGAGGGCGAGAAAGAGAGGGGCTGAAACACAGGGGCTGAAACTGAGGGCGAGAAAAAGAGGGGCTGAAACAGAGGGGCTGAAACAGAGGGGCTGAAACAGAGTGCGAGAGACAGAGGGCGAGAAACCGAGGGGCTGAAAAAGGGGGGCTGAAACAGAGGGCGAGAAACAGAGGGGCTGAAACAGAGGGGCTGAAACAGAGGGCGAGAAACAGAGGGGCTGAAAAAGGGGGGCTGAAACAGAGGGCGAGAAACAGAGGGGCTGAAACAGAGGGGCTGAAACAGAGGGCGAGAAACAGAGGGCGAGAAACAGAGGGGCTGAAACAGAGGGGCTGAAACAGAGGGGCTAAAACAGAGGGCGAGAAACAGAGGGCGAGACACAGAGGGGCTGAAACAGAGGGGCTGAAACAGAGGGCGAGAAACAGAGGGGCAGAAACACAGGGTCTGAAACAGAGGGGCTGAAACAGAGGGCGAGAAACAGAGGGGCTGAAACAGAGGGCGAGAAACAGAGGGCGAGAAACAGAGGGGCTGAAACAGAGAGGCTGAAACAGAGTGGCTGAAACAGAGGTTCTGAAACAGAGGGCGTGAAACAGAGGGCGAGAAACAGAGAGGCTGAAACAGAGGGTCTGAAACAGAGGGTGAGAAACAGAGGGGCTGAAACAGAGGTCGAGAAACAGAGGGCGAGAAACAGAGGGGCTGAAACAGAGGGGCTGAAACAGAGGGGCTGAAACAGAGGGGCTAAAACTGAGGGCGAGAAACAGAGTGCGAGACACAGAGGGGCTGAAACAGAGGGGCTGAAACAGAGGGCGAGAAACAGAGGGGCTGAAACAGAGGGGCTGAAACAGAGGGCGAGAAACAGAGGGCGAGAAACAGAGGGGCTGAAACAGAGGGGCTGAAACCGAGTGGCTGAAACAGAGGGGCTGAAACAGAGGGCGTGAAACAGAGGGTATTGAAACAGAGAGGCTGAAACAGAGGGGCTGAAACAGAGGGCGAGAAACAGAGTGGCTGAAACAGAGGGGTTGAAACAGAGGGCGAGAAACAGAGGGGCTGAAACAGAAGGGCTGAAACAGTGGGCGAGAAACAGAGCGGCTGAAACAGAGGGGCAGAAACAGAGTGGCTGAAACAGAGGGCGAGAAACAGAGGGGCTGAAACAGAGGGCGAGAAACAGAGGGCGAGACACAGAGGGGGTGAAACAGAGGGGCTGAAACAGCGGGCGAGATACAGAGGGGCTGAAACAGAGGGGCTGAATCAGAGGGCGAGAAACAGAGGAGCTGAAACAGAGGGGCTGAAACAGAGGGGCTGAAACAGAGGGGCTGAAACAGAGGGCGAGAAACAGAGGGGCAGAAACAGAGGGGCTGAAACAGAGAGCGAGAAACAGAGGGCGAGAAACAGAGAGGCTGAAACAGAGGGGCTGAAACAGGGCAAGAAACAGAGGGGCTGAAACAGAGGGGCTGAAACAGAGGGCGAGAAACAGAGGGGCTGAAACAAATTGCGAGAAACAGAGGGGCTGAAACAGAGGGGCTGAAACAGAGGGCTAGAAACAGAGGGCGAGACACAGATGGGCTGAAACAGAGGGGCTGAAAAAGAGGGGCTTAAACAGACGGCGAGAAACAGAGGGGCTAAAACAGAGCGGCTGAAACAGAGGGGCTGAAACAGAGGGCGTGAAACAGAGGGCGAGAAACAGAGTGGCTGAAACAGAGGGTCTGAAACAGAGGGCGAGAAACAGAGGGGCTGAAACAGAGGGCGAGTAACAGAGTGGCTGAAACAGAGGGGCTGAAACAGAGGGGCTGAAACAGATGTGCTGAAAAAGAGGGGCTGAAACAGAGGGCGAGAAACAGACGGGCTGAAACAGAGGGCGAGAAACAAATTGCGAGAAACTGAGGGGCTGAAACAGAGGGGCTGAAACAGAGGGCTAAAAACAGAGGGCGAGACACAGAGGGGCTGAAACAGAGGGGCTGAAACAGAGGGGCTGAAACAGAGGGCGAGAAACAGAGGGGCTGAAACAGAGCGGCATGAAACAGAGGGGCTGAAACAGAGGGGCTGAAACAGAGGGCGAGAAACAGAGGGGCTGAAACAGAGGGGCTGAAACAGAGGGGCTGAAACAGAGGGCGTGAAACAGAGGGTGAGAAACAGAGGGGCTGAAACAGAGGGTCTGAAACAGAGGGCGAGAAACAGAGGGGCTGAAGCAGAGGGCGAGATACAGAGGGGCTGAAACAGAGGGGCTGAAACAGAGGGCCAGAAACAGAGGGGCTGAAACAGAGGGGCTGAAAAACAGGGGCTGAAACAGAGGGCGAGAAACAGAGGGGCTGAAACAGTGGGCGAGAAACAGAGGGCGAGACACAGAGGGGCTGAAACAGAGGGTCTGCAACAGAGGGCGAGAAACAGTGGGGCTGAAACAGAGGGGCTGAAACAGAGGGGCTGAAACAAAGGGCGAAAAACAGAGAGGCTGAAACAGATGGGCTGAAACAGAGGGCGAGAAACAGAGGGTCTGAAACAGAGGGGCTGAAACAGAGGGGCTGAAACAAAGGGCGAAAAACAGAGAGGCTGAAACAGAGGGGCTGAAACAGAGGGCGAGAAACAGAGGGTCTGAAACAGAGGTAATGAAACAGAGGGCCAGAAACAGAGGGGCTGAAAGAGAGGGCGAGAAACAGAGTGGCTGAAACAGAGGGGCTGTAACAGAGGGGTTGAAACAGAGGGGCTGAAACAGAGGGCGAGAAACAGAGGGCGAGACACAGAGGGGCTGAAACAGAGGGGCTGAAACAGAGGGGCTGAAACAGAGGGGCTGAAACTGAGGGCGAGACACAGAGGGGCTGAAACAGAGGGGCTGAAACAGTGTGCGAGAAACAGAGGGGCTGAAGCAGAGGGGCAGAAACAGAGTGGTTGAAACAGAGGGCGAGACACAGAGGGGCTGAAACAGAGGGGCTGAAACAGAGGGGCTGAAACAGAGGGGCTGAAACAGAGGGTGAGAAACAGAGGGGCTGAAACAGAGGGGCTGAAACAGAGGGGCTGAAACAGAGGGGCTGAAACAGAGGGCGAGAAACAGAGGGGCTTAAACAGAGGGGCTGAAACAGAGGGGCTGAAACAGAGGGCTAGAAACAGAGGGCGAGACACAGAGGGGCTGAAACAGAGGGGCTGAAACAGAGGGCGAGAAACAGAGGGGCTGAAACAGAGGGCGAGAAACAGAGGGGCTGAAACAGAGGGCGAGAAACAGAGGGGCAGAAACAGAGGGGCTGAAACAGAGGGCGAGAAACAGAGGGGCAGAAACAGAGGGGCTGAAACAGAGGGGCTGAAACAGAGGGCTAGAAACAGAGGGCGAGACACAGAGGGGCTGAAACAGAGGGGCTGTAACAGAGGGGCTGAAACAGAGGGCGAGAAACAGAGGGGCTTAAACAGAGGGGCTGAAACAGAGGGGCTGAAACAGAGGGCGAGAAACAGAGGGGCTGAAACAGAGGGCGAGAAACAGAGGGGCTGAATCAGAGGGGCTGAAACAGAGGGCGAGAAACAGAGGGGCTAAAACAGAGGGGCTGAAACAGAGGGCGAAAACCAGAGGGGCTGAAACGGAGTGGTGAAACAGAGGGGCTGAAACTGAGGGCGAGAAACTGAGGGGCTGA
Source organism: Chiloscyllium punctatum (assembly GCF_047496795.1). Lineage (NCBI taxonomy): Eukaryota > Metazoa > Chordata > Chondrichthyes > Orectolobiformes > Hemiscylliidae > Chiloscyllium > Chiloscyllium punctatum. The sequence goes on from NC_092782.1 coordinate 3,217,923, forward strand.
ACCAGAGGGGCTGAAACAGAAGGGCTGAAACAGAGGAGCTGAAACAGAGTGGGAGAAACAGAGGGGCTGAAACAGAGGGGCTGAAACAGAGGGTGAGAAACAGAGGGGCTGAAACAGAGGTGCTGAAACAGAGGGAATGACACAGAGGGGCTGAAACAGAGGGCGAGAAACAGGTGGGCTGAAACAGAGGGGCAGAAACAGAGTGCGAGAGACAGAGGGCGAGAAACATAGGGGCTGAAACAGAGGGGCTGAAACAGAGGGCGAGAAAGAGAGGGGCTGAAACACAGGGGCTGAAACAGAGGGCGAGAAAAAGAGGGGCTGAAACAGAGGGGCTGAAACAGAGTGCGAGAGACAGAGGGCGAGAAACAGAGGGGCTGAAAAAGGGGGGCTGAAACAGAGGGCGAGAAACAGAGGGGCTGAATCTGAGGGTCTGAAACAGAGGGCGAATAACAGAGGGGCTGAAACAAATCACGAGAAACAGAGGGGCTGAAACAGAGGGCTAGAAACAGAGGGCGAGACACAGAGGGGCTGAAACAGAGGGGCTGAAACAGAGGGGCTGAAACAGAGGGCGAGAAACAGAGGGGCTGAAACAGAGCGGCTGAAACAGAGGGGCTGAAACAGAGGGGCTGAAACAGAGGGCAAGAAACAGAGGGGCTGAAACAGAAGGGCTGAAACAGAGGGGCTGAAACAGAGGGCGTGAAACAGAGGGCGAGAAACATAGGGGCTGAAACAGAGGGTCTGAAACAGAGGGCGAGAAACAGAGGGGTTGAAACAGAGGGCGAGTAACCGAGTGGCTGAAACAGAGGGGCTGAAACAGAGGGCGAGATACAGAGGGGCTGAAACAGCGGGGCTGAAACAGAGGGCCAGAAACAGAGGGGCTGAAACAGAGGGGCTGAAAGAGAGGGGCTGAAACAGAGGGCGAGAAACAGAGGGGCTGAAACAGAGGGCGAGAAACAGAGGGCGAGACACAGAGGGGCTGAAACAGAGGGGCTGAAACAGAGGGGCTGAAACAGAGGGGCTGAAACTGAGGGCGAGAAACAGAGGGGCTGAAACAGAGGGGCTGAAACAGTGGGCGAGAAACAGAGTGGCTGAAACAGAGGGGCAGAAACACAGGGCGAGACACAGAGGGGCTGAAACAGAGGGGATGAAACAGAGGGCGAGATACAGAGGGGCTGAAACAGAGGGCGAGAAACAGAGTGCGAGACACAGAGGGGCTGAAACAGAGGGGCTGAAACAGAGGGGCTGAAACAGAGGGCGAGAAACAGAGGGGCAGAAACAGAGGGGCTGAAACACAGGTCGAGAAACCGAGAGGCTGAAACAGAGGGGCTGAAACAGGGCAAGAAACAGAGGGGCTGAAACAGTTGGGCTGAAACAGAGGGCGAGAAACAGAGGGGCTGAAACAGAGGGCGAGAAACAGAGGGGCTGAAACAGAGGGCTAGAAACAGAGGGCGAGACACAGAGGGGCTGAAACAGAGGGGCTGAAACAGGGGGGCTGAAACAGAGGGCGAGAAACAGAGGGGCTTAAACAGAGGGGCTGAAAAAGAGGGGCTGAAACAGAGGGCGAGAAACAGAGGGGCTGAAACAGAGGGGCTGAAAAAGAGGGGCTTAAACAGAGGGGCTGAAACAGAGGGCGAGAGACAGAGGGGCTGAAACAGAGGGGCTGAAACAGACGGGCTGAAACAGAGGGCGAGAAACAGAGGGCCAGAAACAGAGGGGCTGAAACAGAGGGGCTGAAGCAGAGCGACTGAAACAGAGTGGCTGAATCAGAGGGGCTGAAACAGAGGGCGAGTGACAGAGGGGCTAAAACAGAAGGGCTGAAACAGAGGGCGAAAACCAGAGGGGCTGAAACGGAGTGGTGAAACAGAGGGGCTGAAACTGAGGGCGAGAAACTGAGGGGCTGAAACAGAGGAGCTGAAACAGAAGGGCTGAAACAGAGGAGCTGAAACAGAGTGGGAGAAACAGAGGTGCTGAGACAGAGGGGCTGAAACAGAGGGTGAGAAACAGAGGGGCTGAAACAGAGGGGCTGATACAGAGGGAATGACACAGAGGGGCTGAAACAGAGGGCGAGAAACAGAGTGGCTGAAACAGAGGGGCTGAAACAGAGGGGCAGAAACAGAGGGCGAGAACATAGGGGCTGAAACAGAGGGGCTGAAACAGAGGGCGAGAAAGAGAGGGGCTGAAACACAGGGGCTGAAACTGAGGGCGAGAAAAAGAGGGGCTGAAACAGAGGGGCTGAAACAGAGTGCGAGAGACAGAGGGCGAGAAACAGAGGGGCTGAAAAAGGGGGGCTGAAACAGAGGGCGAGAAACAGAGGGGCTGAAACAGAGGGGCTGAAACAGAGGGCGAGAAACAGAGGGGCTGAAAAAGGGGGGCTGAAACAGAGGGCGAGAAAAAGAGGGGCTGAAACAGAGGGGCTGAAACAGAGGGCGAGAAACAGAGGGCGAGAAACAGAGGGGCTGAAACAGAGGGGCTGAAACAGAGGGGCTAAAACAGAGGGCGAGAAACAGAGGGCGAGACACAGTGGGGCTGAAACAGAGGGGCTGAAACAGAGGGCGAGAAACAGAGGGGCAGAAACACAGGGTCTGAAACAGAAGGGCTGAAACAGAGGGCGAGAAACAGAGGGGCTGAAACAGAGGGCGAGAAACAGAGGGCGAGAAACAGAGGGGCTGAAACAGAGTGGCTGAAACAGAGGTTCTGAAACAGAGGGCGTGAAACAGAGGGCGAGAAACAGAGAGGCTGAAACAGAGGGTCTGAAACAGAGGGTGAGAAACAGAGGGGCTGAAACAGAGGTCGAGAAACAGAGGGCGAGAAACAGAGGGGCTGAAACAGAGGGGCTGAAACAGAGGGGCTAAAACTGAGGGCGAGAAACAGAGGGCGAGACACAGAGGGGCTGAAACAGAGGGGCTGAAACAGAGGGCGAGAAACAGAGGGGCAGAAACACAGGGTCTGAAACAGAGGGGCTGAAACAGAGGGCGAGAAACAGAGGGGCTGAAACAGAGGGGCTGAAACAGAGGGCGAGAAACAGAGGGGCTGAAACAGAGGGGCTGAAACAGAGTGGCTGAAACAGAGGGGCTGAAACAGAGGGCGTGAAACAGAGGGACTGAAACAGAGAGGCTGAAACAGAGGGGCTGAAACAGAGGGCGAGAAACAGAGTGGCTGAAACAGAGGGGCTGAAACAGAGGGCGAGAAACAGAGGGGCTGAAACAGAAGGGCTGAAACAGTGGGCGAGAAACAGAGCGGCTGAAACAGAGGGGCAGAAACAGAGTGGCTGAAACAGAGGGCGAGAAACAGAGGGCGATACACAGAGGGGGTGAAAAAGAGGGGCTGAAACAGCGGGCGAGATACAGAGGGGCTGAAACAGAGGGGCTGAATCAGAGGGCGAGAAACAGAGGGGCTGAAACAGAGGGGCTGAAACAGAGGGGCTGAAACAGAGGGGCTGAAACAGAGGGCGAGAAACAGAGGGGCAGAAACAGAGGGGCTGAAACAGAGAGCGAGAAACAGAGGGCGAGAAACAGAGGGGCTGAAACAGAGGGCGAGAAACAGAGGGGCTGAAACAAATTGCGAGAAACAGAGGGGCTGAAACAGAGGGGCTGAAACAGAGGGCTAGAAACAGAGGGCGAGACACAGATGGGCTGAAACAGAGGGGCTGAAAAAGAGGGGCTTAAACAGACGGCGAGAAACAGAGGGGCTGAAACAGAGCGGCTGAAACAGAGGGGCTGAAACAGAGGGCGTGAAACAGAGGGCGAGAAACAGAGTGGCTGAAACAGAGGGTCTGAAACAGAGGGCGAGAAACAGAGGGGCTGAAACAGAGGGCGAGTAACAGAGTGGCTGAAACAGAGGGGCTGAAACAGAGGGGCTGAAACAGATGTGCTGAAAAAGAGGGGCTGAAACAGAGGGCGAGAAACAGACGGGCTGAAACAGAGGGGCTGAAACAGAGGGCTAAAAACAGAGGGCGAGACACAGAGGGGCTGAAACAGAGGGGCTGAAACAGAGGGGCTGAAACAGAGGGGCTGAAACAGAGGGCGAGAAACAGAGGGGCTGAAACAGAGCGGCATGAAACAGAGGGGCTGAAACAGAGGGGCTGAAACAGAGGGCGAGAAACAGAGGGGCTGAAACAGAGGGGCTGAAACAGAGGGGCTGAAACAGAGGGCGTGAAACAGAGGGTGAGAAACAGAGGGGCTGAAACAGAGGGTCTGAAACAGAGGGCGAGAAACAGAGGGGCTGAAGCAGAGGGCGAGATACAGAGGGGCTGAAACAGAGGGGCTGAAACAGAGGGCCAGAAACAGAGGGGCTGAAACAGAGGGGCTGAAAAAGAGGGGCTGAAACAGAGGGCGAGAAACAGAGGGGCTGAAACAGTGGGCGAGAAACAGAGGGCGAGACACAGAGGGGCTGAAACAGAGGGTCTGAAACAGAGGGCGAGAAACAGTGGGGCTGAAACAGAGGGGCTGAAACAGAGGGGCTGAAACAAAGGGCGAAAAACAGAGAGGCTGAAACAGATGGGCTGAAACAGAGGGCGAGAAACAGAGGGTCTGAAACAGAGGGGCTGAAACAGAGGGGCTGAAACAAAGGGCGAAAAACAGAGAGTTTGAAACAGAGGGGCTGAAACAGAGGGCGAGAAACAGAGGGTCTGAAACAGAGGTAATGAAACAGAGGGCCAGAAACAGAGGGGCTGAAAGAGAGGGCGAGAAACAGAGTGGCTGAAACAGAGGGGCTGTAACAGAGGGGTTGAAACAGAGGGGCTGAAACAGAGGGCGAGAAACAGAGGGCGAGACACAGGGGGCTGAAACAGAGGGGCTGAAACAGAGGGGCTGAAACAGAGGGGCTGAAACTGAGGGCGAGACACAGAGGGGTTGAAACAGAGGGGCTGAAACAGTGTGCGAGAAACAGAGGGGCTGAAGCAGAGGGGCAGAAACAGAGTGGTTGAAACAGAGGGCGAGAAACAGAGGGGCTGAAACAGAGGGGCTAAAACAGAAGGGCTGAAACAGAGGGCGAGAAACAGAGGGGCAGAAACAGAGGGGCTGAAACAGAGGGCGAGAAACAGAGGGCGAGAAACAGAGAGGCTGAAACAGAGGGGCTGAAACAGGGCAAGAAACAGAGGGGCTGAAACAGTGGGGCTGAAACAGAGGGCGAGAAACAGAGGGGCTGAAACAGAGGGCGAGAAACAGAGGGGCTGAAACAGAGTGGCTGAAACAGAGGGCTAGAAACAGAGGGTGAGAAACAGAGGGGCTGAAACAGAGGGTCTGAAACAGAGGGCGAGAAACAGAGGGGCTGAAACAGAGGGCGAGTAACCGAGTGGCTGAAACAGAGGGGCTGAAACAGAGGGCGAGATACAGAGGGGCTGAAACAGAGGGGCTGAAACAGAGGGCCAGAAACAGAGGGGCTGAAACAGAGGGGCTGAAAGAGAGGGGCTGAAACAGAGGGCGAGAAACAGAGGGGCTGAAACAGAGGGCGAGAAACAGAGGGCGAGACACAGAGGGGCTGAAACAGAGGGGCTGAAACAGATGGGCTGAAACAGAGGGGCTGAAACTGAGGGCGAGAAACAGAGGGGCTGAAACAGAGGGGCTGAAACAGTGGGCGAGAAACAGAGGGGCTGAAACAGAGGGGCAGAAACACAGGGCGAGACACAGAGGGGCTGAAACAGAGGGGATGAAACAGAGGGCGAGATACAGAGGGGCTGAAACAGAGGGCGAGAAACAGAGGGCGAGACACAGAGGGGCTGAAACAGAGGGGCTGAAACAAAAGGGGTGAAACAGAGGGCGAGAAACAGAGGGGCAGAAACAGAGGGGCTGAAACAGAGGTCGAGAAACAGAGAGGCTGAAACAGAGGGGCTGAAACAGGGCAAGAAACAGAGGGGCTGAAACAGTTGGGCTGAAACAGAGGGCGAGAAACAGAGGGGCTGAAACAGAGGGCGAGAAACAGAGGGGCTGAAAGAGAGGGGCTGAAACAGAGGGCTAGAAACAGAGGGCGAGACACAGAGGGGCTGAAACAGAGGGGCTGAAACAGGGGGGCTGAAACAGAGGGAGAGAAACAGAGGGGCTTAAACAGAGGGGCTGAAAAAGAGGGGCTGAAACAGAGGGCGAGAAACAGAGGGGCTGAAACAGAGGGCGAGAAACAGAGGAGCTGAAACAGAGGGGCTGAAACAGAGGGCGAGAGACAGAGGGGCTGAAACAGAGGGGCTGAAACAGACGGGCTGAAACAGAGGGCGAGAAACAGAGGGCCAGAAACAGAGGGGCTGAAACAGAGGGGCTGAAGCAGAGCGACTGAAACAGAGTGGCTGAATCAGAGGGGCTGAAACAGAGGGCGAGTGACAGAGGGGCTAAAACAGAAGGGCTGAAACAGAGGACGAAAACCAGAGGGGCTGAAACGGAGTGGTGAAACAGAGGGAATGAAACTGAGGGCGAGAAACTGAGGGGCTGAAACAGAGGAGCTGAAACAGAAGGGCTGAAACAGAGGAGCTGAAACAGAGTGGGAGAAACAGAGGTGCTGAGACAGAGGGGCTGAAACAGAGGGTGAGAAACAGAGGGGCTGAAACAGAGGGGCTGATACAGAGGGAATGACACAGAGGGGCTGAAACAGAGGGCGAGAAACAGAGTGGCTGAAACAGAGGGGCTGAAACAGAGGGGCAGAAACAGAGGGCGAGAAACATAGGGGCTGAAACAGAGGGGCTGAAACAGAGGGCGAGAAAGAGAGGGGCTGAAACACAGGGGCTGAAACTGAGGGCGAGAAAAAGAGGGGCTGAAACAGAGGGGCTGAAACAGAGGGGCTGAAACAGAGTGCGAGAGACAGAGGGCGAGAAACCGAGGGGCTGAAAAAGGGGGGCTGAAACAGAGGGCGAGAAACAGAGGGGCTGAAACAGAGGGGCTGAAACAGAGGGCGAGAAACAGAGGGGCTGAAAAAGGGGGGCTGAAACAGAGGGCGAGAAACAGAGGGGCTGAAACAGAGGGGCTGAAACAGAGGGCGAGAAACAGAGGGCGAGAAACAGAGGGGCTGAAACAGAGGGGCTGAAACAGAGGGGCTAAAACAGAGGGCGAGAAACAGAGGGCGAGACACAGAGGGGCTGAAACAGAGGGGCTGAAACAGAGGGCGAGAAACAGAGGGGCAGAAACACAGGGTCTGAAACAGAGGGGCTGAAACAGAGGGCGAGAAACAGAGGGGCTGAAACAGAGGGCGAGAAACAGAGGGCGAGAAACAGAGGGGCTGAAACAGAGAGGCTGAAACAGAGTGGCTGAAACAGAGGTTCTGAAACAGAGGGCGTGAAACAGAGGGCGAGAAACAGAGAGGCTGAAACAGAGGGTCTGAAACAGAGGGTGAGAAACAGAGGGGCTGAAACAGAGGTCGAGAAACAGAGGGCGAGAAACAGAGGGGCTGAAACAGAGGGGCTGAAACAGAGGGGCTGAAACAGAGGGGCTAAAACTGAGGGCGAGAAACAGAGGGCGAGACACAGAGGGGCTGAAACAGAGGGGCTGAAACAGAGGGCGAGAAACAGAGGGGCAGAAACACAGGGTCTGAAACAGAGGGGCTGAAACAGAGGGCGAGAAACAGAGGGGCTGAAACAGAGGGGCTGAAACAGAGGGCGAGAAACAGAGGGCGAGAAACAGAGGGGCTGAAACAGAAGGGCTGAAACAGAGGAGCTGAAACAGAGTGGGAGAAACAGAGGTGCTGAGACAGAGGGGCTGAAACAGAGGGTGAGAAACAGAGGGGCTGAAACAGAGGGGCTGATACAGAGGGAATGACACAGAGGGGCTGAAACAGAGGGCGAGAAACAGAGTGGCTGAAACAGAGGGGCTGAAACAGAGGGGCAGAAACAGAGGGCGAGAAACATAGGGGCTGAAACAGAGGGGCTGAAACAGAGGGCGAGAAAGAGAGGGGCTGAAACACAGGGGCTGAAACTGAGGGCGAGAAAAAGAGGGGCTGAAACAGAGGGGCTGAAACAGAGGGGCTGAAACAGAGTGTGAGAGACAGAGGGCGAGAAACCGAGGGGCTGAAAAAGGGGGGCTGAAACAGAGGGCGAGAAACAGAGGGGCTGAAACAGAGGGGCTGAAACAGAGGGCGAGAAACAGAGGGGCTGAAAAAGGGGGGCTGAAACAGAGGGCGAGAAACAGAGGGGCTGAAACAGAGGGGCTGAAACAGAGGGCGAGAAACAGAGGGCGAGAAACAGAGGGGCTGAAACAGAGGGGCTAAAACAGAGGGCGAGAAACAGAGGGCGAGACACAGAGGGGCTGAAACAGAGGGGCTGAAACAGAGGGCGAGAAACAGAGGGGCAGAAACACAGGGTCTGAAACAGAGGGGCTGAAACAGAGGGCGAGAAACAGAGGGGCTGAAACAGAGGGCGAGAAACAGAGGGCGAGAAACAGAGGGGCTGAAACAGAGAGGCTGAAACAGAGTGGCTGAAACAGAGGTTCTGAAACAGAGGGCGTGAAACAGAGGGCGAGAAACAGAGAGGCTGAAACAGAGGGTCTGAAACAGAGGGTGAGAAACAGAGGGGCTGAAACAGAGGTCGAGAAACAGAGGGCGAGAAACAGAGGGGCTGAAACAGAGGGGCTGAAACAGAGGGGCTGAAACAGAGGGGCTAAAACTGAGGGCGAGAAACAGAGGGCGAGACACAGAGGGGCTGAAACAGAGGGGCTGAAACAGAGGGCGAGAAACAGAGGGGCAGAAACACAGGGTCTGAAACAGAGTGGCTGAAACAGAGGGGCTGAAACAGAGGGCGTGAAACAGAGGGACTGAAACAGAGAGGCTGAAACAGAGGGGCTGAAACAGAGGGCGAGAAACAGAGTGGCTGAAACAGAGGGGCTGAAACAGAGGGCGAGAAACAGAGGGGCTGAAACAGAAGGGCTGAAACAGTGGGCGAGAAACAGAGCGGCTGAAACAGAGGGGCAGAAACAGAGTGGCTGAAACAGAGGGCGAGAAACAGAGGGGCTGAAACAGAGGGCGAGAAACAGAGGGCGAGACACAGAGGGGGTGAAACAGAGGGGCTGAAACAGCGGGCGAGATACAGAGGGGCTGAAACAGAGGGGCTGAATCAGAGGGCGAGAAACAGAGGGGCTGAAACAGAGGGGCTGAAACAGAGGGGCTGAAACAGAGGGGCTGAAACAGAGGGCGAGAAACAGAGGGGCAGAAACAGAGGGGCTGAAACAGAGAGCGAGAAACAGAGGGCGAGAAACAGAGAGGCTGAAACAGAGGGGCTGAAACAGGGCAAGAAACAGAGGGGCTGAAACAGAGGGGCTGAAACAGAGGGCGAGAAACAGAGGGGCTGAAACAAATTGCGAGAAACAGAGGGGCTGAAACAGAGGGGCTGAAACAGAGGGCTAGAAACAGAGGGCGAGACACAGATGGGCTGAAACAGAGGGGCTGAAAAAGAGGGGCTTAAACAGACGGCGAGAAACAGAGGGGCTGAAACAGAGCGGCTGAAACAGAGGTGCTGAAACAGAGGGCGTGAAACAGAGGGCGAGAAACAGAGTGGCTGAAACAGAGGGTCTGAAACAGAGGGCGAGAAACAGAGGGGCTGAAACAGAGGGCGAGTAACAGAGTGGCTGAAACAGAGGGGCTGAAACAGAGGGGCTGAAACAGATGTGCTGAAAAAGAGGGGCTGAAACAGAGGGCGAGAAACAGACGGGCTGAAACAGAGGGCGAGAAACAAATTGCGAGAAACAGAGGGGCTGAAACAGAGGGCTAAAAACAGAGGGCGAGACACAGAGGGGCTGAAACAGAGGGGCTGAAACAGAGGGCGAGAAACAGAGGGGCTGAAACAGAGCGGCATGAAACAGAGGGGCTGAAACAGAGGGGCTGAAACAGAGGGCGAGAAACAGAGGGGCTGAAACAGAGGGGCTGAAACAGAGGGGCTGAAACAGAGGGGCTGAAACAGAGGGCGAGAAACAGACGCGCAGAAACAGAGGGGCTGAAACAGAGAGCGAGAAACAGAGGGCGAGAAACAGAGAGGCTGAAACAGAGGGGCTGAAACAGGGCAAGAAACAGAGGGGCTGAAACAGAGGGGCTGAAACAGAGGGCGAGAAACAGAGGGGCTGAAACAAATTGCGAGAAACAGAGGGGCTGAAACAGAGGGGCTGAAACAGAGGGCTAGAAACAGAGGGCGAGACACAGATGGGCTGAAACAGAGGGGCTGAAAAAGAGGGGCTT